>NC_066350.1:5409603-5766034 GCF_024516045.1 Bombus affinis | reverse complement strand
AATTTATTTGCTATTTATCTGTTATTTAAGAATCAATTATAGAATAATTGATTTAGAATCGAGAAAGACTCCCCACATCGAGCGAGCGAGAGATCATGAGCAAGAGGGCGTAGGTAGGAAAGGTGGATCGGTACCTATAAGTGGCACCGCCTCGGAGGTTCGCGTCAACACATGGGCCACCAGCAGGGAAAACACCGTCTGTGACAACAGGATGGTCACACCTGCAACATCGTACACACACACACACGCCTGTTTCGGTATCTGGATCAGCATAGACGACGTGCACTCGTGCGCCAATGCGAGCGGATCGATCACGCGAGCAGCGCGAGTTAACGCGACTGTCAGTCAACGAGAAACGATGCGTGCACGGATAAATGTTTCTCGCGTCGAAAGCATCGGAGATCGGCGTGAAAAGCTTCTCGAAAGGACAAAAGGAGTAAGCGGAGAATCGGAGAGAAGGAGAAGGATTCTTTTGTTCGAGGCAACGCTCTCGTTGTCTGTTCGCTTTCGCGGCAACCATAGCATATGAACGTAGTGCCTTCTGACGCAGCGTTTTTCTTCTTTCCTTTACTTCCCGTCGACTTTTACCCTGCTTTCTCTCTCCCTTTGTCTCCCTTTTCGGCCGTCTCCTCGCTCAGTATGAAAAGCGTCACGATCGAAGTGCGCGCGAAACGAGGATCAGGATAATAGGTCGTGAAAGGAGGGTGGTGCGCAGCTTTTGAGGTTCGCTCACGTTTCACAAGGAATATTTGGCGATTTGGCTGAAGGATATCCAGGACGGAGTCGCTGATGAAGTGTAATTGGTGGCAGCGATTCGTTAGTGCCGGGCAAATGATTGTTTTACGACGTGACAGATTTCAATCGCGCGCTGATATCATTGGTGGTGGAATTTAATCCTCTATAACCTGCTGAAGTCTGTTCTCTGAAGCATCTGATTTCGGAATTCAAAAATTTCACTAATTGTCATTCATTTCATTGCCAATATTATATAATTATAAAAGTTTAACGTTGGTTTGTTTAAATCGAATATGATAATTCAATTTCGTATCAACGCTTATCGTTAATGGTATAGTAAAGTAAGGATCGAAAGTTAGAAAGTGGCAGAAACACGTTCAATAATTAAGCATTAGTTCAGCGTTTGCTTTGTTATGAATCATAATCCATGATAATAGAAATGCAATTAATTCCAATATACAGTGGCGAGGGTATACGTACGAAATATTACGATATTATACGTTATGAGAAAATATGATTTATACGTTCGAAAAAATAATACGGAATAGCGCATAACATATTTTCTAAATATATGAAAATAGTTGAAGAGTAAAATATAGGATCGCTTAATATTAGATATTTGCTATGCTACGAGATTCATTGCTAAGTCAAATTCAAATACAAAAGTTTCTAATCATGCAAAGCTCTTGACAATAAATTGCCCGCATCAAATGCAAACATACGATTATTATAATTATTCGCGAGTATGGAAATTATACTTTTTAACAATATGTTCCAGAAATAAATAAAAATACAATCGCTAGCAATAAGATCGATTAAATTGAAAACAAAGATTTTCTCATTTATGCACACATACATGTATTCTCACCACTGTATGCATCCAACAAATTCATCATCTACAATCCGGAAACACAATTCTGTATAAAAAAATCGAAGGTTATAGAGGATATATTCGGTACCATCCAACGTAAGTTACGACATATCACGAGATCATCGAAAACAACCAGGTGTATCTTATTCTGCGCGATTACCAAGTATTCTATAATAGATTCGATTTCGGTTGTTCGAATTTTCAAAGCGTCGCATCGCGTCGTACCGATCGATTTTCGTCAACAGTCTCGCGATCGCCGCGAACGAAGCAACGTCGTGCACGTCATCTGCGCCACAACGAAACAAACAGATTAAAGAAAAAAAATTATTAGAGAATCAGTTTAACGTAGCAATGGACTGTCTAGATCTCTGAAAAAAAAAGAAAAGACATTTTTTCGGTTACTCGAAGACAGACAGATTTCTCGTTTCGACTTTGATTCGGCCGTACGCGATTCAAGAACACGACGATCGTATCTGATCGTTTGCAAACTAAGCTTTATCGCACACGGTTCGCGCCCGCGTATCTCTCATGCAATTTCACAATGGAATAACGAAATTTCGCGAGGATCAAAGGGATCGTGCCCCAAATCTATTCACGATCTACCAGTTAGGCTGTTGGTCGACGAACGTACGTGTATTCGAAAGCTGCTCGTTTTCGAAAAGTCTCGGACCAGTCGTCGACCAGATTCCTCTGAATTCGTATATCATACGCATTGAATGGACAGCAGGAAATCGAAAAAATGAACCTTCCACTTTCCGTCTTTGTGCGCTCGATGACGGGCAAATTTCATTTCGCGGTTACATCTTTTCAATTGCCGTAACGCTTTTAGTTAGGTGTTCTTCTCCGTATCTGATCGTGGCAGACGTCTTGTTGGTAAGAACGATTATCCGTACGTTGGAAACGAATTTGTCAGAGACGTATGCTTTTGCGCTATTAACTCTTTATCGAGTGGAAGTTCTTTCGTCTCTTTGAGCTTTTCTAGTCTCTGATACGTTGATCGAAATTGTGAATTATGATAACTCGATTCCAATTTGGATTAAGTTTGAATGTACACCGAATATTGAATTCGATTCTATCCTTTTTAAATATCGATTACAATTATGACTGTTAAATGTGCTTACTTTTCGAATCCGGTAACTCCTGGTATATAAGAAGAGTTATTACGTTAGTCGAACCTGTTACGTATCTTGTACCTTCTCCAATTTCTTTAACATCGATCGTTATCTATATACGTCACACATTTTCCAAACGCTAAAACATACATACAGTTGCAGCCATAACGAAATGTTCGACGCGAATCCTTTTAACTTATCACTTTCAAGTTCCTGACTTCCAATCTCTATTAAAGACAGGCACTGTAAAAGGGTTAATATCGACACAAAGCACGATATTATCGGATTTACCGTTCTATGACAGTCACGTCCTCATATTGTCAGCTTTTCAGTCCATCGACAATTCAAATCCTTTTCCTCTCGTATTTTTGGAAAACGTCTGACGCGAATGTCGATAGGAGGCAAGAATTGGATGTCTGCGTGCCTAAACGTTCCCCGAGAGGAAACGTGGAAACAACAAATATCTGGTCCAGATCACGCGATTCTTTTTACGATATCGATAGCCGTTGTCGACTCGACTTGTCGTTACTATTCTATTTAAAGAATTCCAGCTCGATTGCTATTGCCATCTGACTCTTTCTCCTTTCGTGATCTTCTGGTCCACGTATTTCCACGATACTTAGGTACATATGTACGTGTATGTTTTTGCGTTCGTTTAATCTATCCTGGCACTTTCTCCTTTTGTGCGCGAGACACGAAGTCGCGAGGGAAAAACACGCGGCTTCCGCCCGAGCCTCTCGTTCGCTGCGTGAGAACACACGTGATCTTCCTTCGTAGAACTCGATGAACCAGTTTTCCCGACAGGATGTTGGACTTGCATCGTCAAGGATTTACAAGCGGTTGGTGATATACAGGGAGTTTAGATGCTGTGCGATATTTATCCAATAATTTCGTAGACGTTATATTTTCCTTTCCTTGTCAGTAAGAATAACGTAGTGAATCGCTATGTTACCTTTCGTTTTAGATCAAAATGTGCCTTTGATGCACATTGAATAAGTACAGTTATTTCCAATAGAGTTGGAAATTAAAATCGCTAAAACGTTGAATATAGGGTAAACTAATTTGTGGCCTTGTTATTATAGCTTCTATTCGGTCTAGCTCTTAATTTATTTATAAAGTCCATAGAACAGCCACTCCGCTTTACGTATGTAACCTTAAGGTGCGTCCTCACTGACGCAAACAAATCGTCGTTCTCATCTGTTTACATATCTAATGTTCGTAAACGTTGTTCCAAATGCACATACATACATAGCTCTCGGAAGCGTCTACACCAAAGTTCCTGCAAACACGATGAAGTAGGTACGTGAAATATGTTTGTGAACCTCGACTGCTACTCGTGAATTTGTTACAAGCAATATTCACGACAACATCGTAGAATGACTATAAAATGTTTATCGAAAATTTTACGAACAATGTTCACGAACATAGTTTTTGACGAGTAGGACGCACCCTCATGCTGCTTTCTTACAATTTTGTCTACGAACTTACTGGGAAAGTCACATGTAAATTTAAGTAGGTATTGCATAATGTGCTTACAAAAACTTTTCATCTATTTTCTTTCATATGAAAACTATTCTGTCAAACTCTCTCGCTACTATTCTATGAATTTTAATATACGTTAAAGCGAAGTAAATCAACTTTACGAACTTGTACGATACCAGCGACGGTTCACGATAATTCTCATTTTCGACAAATTTAAAGCATGAAAGTAAAGTACTAATTATAGTCGACATTATAATAAAACGAAAGTTTGGAGCACATGCTCGTTAGAACTCTCTATGTATTATTATATTCAAATATTTTAATGGATATGTCGAACATATATACGTTTCTCAACATAACTTTCTCTTTCTATATTTCAAATAATTATCACAAATTTATTGATCCGATTTTATGAATATTTGAATAAAAGTATATTTTGAAAAATCTACATTAAAGTTACATCTTCCGAATATTTTACATAAAAGAAAACTTGTTCAAAGTAAGTGTAGCATCGGTAATATACGTTCAATTAAACTGCAGATGTTTATCCATTTATAGAAAATCTGAAAATTCAAAGATGCACATAACGTGCAAAGACGTATAAATTATAACGTGAAGTATTAGCTAAGAATTTTAATAAAGTTTGGTAGCAACAAATCTCCGACTAGGTTCCATTTTCTTAATTGTATTCCGAATAATATAAACATCCACAGTCTAACAATTTAACGAACATTCTACCTACAGATCGATTTTACCGAAAGCAACGAAATCGTGAGTCTGATCTATACAATTCCCGCTACTCTTCGTTCTGTGACACTTTGCCAAGTGGCACGAGGTTCCGTGGCGAGCCATAAACGTGGCAAACTGACATCCGCTCGTTAAAACTGTCAATTTTAGCAGGCATTCGCCGTCTTACCTCCGCTCTCTTCACGGTCGCTCGTTATCAGGTCGGCACGTTCCTTCTTTATGCAGAAAAGTGGTGGAGAATGAAAGGGTGAAGAAGGGCCGGTTATCGGCGGATACGGCGCGCCAGTCGAGATAAAGAGAAATGGCGCGTAAACAGGGAAAAGCAGCAGGTAACGGAGTTAAGATGACGAAGGGTGAAGACGCGAGCTGATAGCGGCTTAGCAGGGGAACAGGCAAGAAACTCGATGGGCCGAGGGGACGCTTTCAAAGAGCTCGCGCGCACCAGAGAATGACAGGGGTAAATAGATCGCGAACGCTCGAGGACCGGAGAAACTCGCAGAGGGGTGGCAAAGAAGGGATTATGATTAAATGAAAAAACGAGGGGCGAATGCCACGGGAGAGAAATGCAGAAATGCAGAAACGTCAGCGTAGATAAGTAGGCGGAGGTGGCTGCTGGATTACGGACTGGTAACCAAAGGAGTAGAACGACGAGGGAGGAAAGATGATAATGAAATTAAAAGAGGAGAAACGATAGCCGGTGAGCGGACGTAAAGCGAAGAGGGAAAACGTGTGTGATTTCGCATAGGACGTAGAATGGTAAAATTGAGGAGAAAAGGATGGGTTGAAAATGGTGGAAAGATTAGAATAGAGAAAACTTGTTAGAATGATTCGAGTTATATCGGATGGTACTAATAATTTGAGAATATGTAGTTGTCCAATACGACTGAATGTTATAACAATAAAAATACGATACGAAGGGTCGAGGTTTCTAAACATGGAAGTGTACGCTAGCAACGATTCTACTCGTATTAATGAGGTATATATTTCCCCTCAGTCTTTTTATGTATCTTTTACTTTTAATAAAAGTTTCTGCGTATAAAGGATTGCTACTAAATTGCAGTTGGAAAGTACAATTCCGTGCACAAAGACTTTACTCCATCCGTTTGGTCTATCGTTTCATAAAGTATCACCCTCTAAGTATCTGATCGCGCCCTTACATAAAATTCTCCAAGTTCTCGTTAACTTCTGGAACCATAGTGAAAGTGTAGCGATGGAAAATGAAGAAGATAGAGACAGAGAAATTAAAAGCGATCGAGGGTGAAACTGGAAGATCGAGGAACGATGGCGGATGAGCTGTGGAGGACAGATAGAGGGCGAGAGAAAGAGAGAGAGAGAGAGAGAGAGAGAGAGAGAGAGAGAGAGAGAGAGAGAGAAGAGGAAACGCTCGAGCCAATTTCATTTACCTGCGCTGGTAATTCTGGCAGGCGCCACGGCATATTGCACTAAATGTCGCTGCCGGCACGAAGAAAGACAGATACGGTCTATAAAGCTTGAATTAATGCGCCTGCGTAATTGCGGCTGGGCCTCGTAATTATTATCGTGGTGGTCGTAAAGTTGAAACTTTCGTGACCATTCCGCGATTTCCTTCGAAGAGTGAAAGATCGTCGAAAGAATGGCGATGATACCGAATGATCAATGAAACCTCGTTAGAATTGTAGTTGTGGGAGAAATCTATTCGAGGAGGATTTTAGGAGCAGAGGCAATGTTATATATATTATTATACATTTGCAAAATCGATTGTTCTTACGTGTGCGTTTTTTTATTGTCAGTTTAGCGTTATAGTAAGAAGATTTAATTTTATTTAAACGAATTTCAGGCGTCTAAGATTCCATAAAGGGATATTTTAATATGTATTTGCAAAATATCTTCATTTCTTTCTCGAACATAACGATTCCTTCGAATTCACTTTATCATCGCTACGAAAGATGTTTGTCAGTGCAAGGGACTTTATTTTTCAATTCGATAATTAATAGAGAACGGAACGAACGAAATAATTACGAGGGCCAGGTCACGCAATGAAAATAAAGGGATACGTACTCGAATCTCAGTTTCGATATAATTCGTTACTGCATTCTGTTAGCGCATTTAGTCAACAGAATCTATTGAATTTTTCTTACTTACAATTAGTTTGATCTAAATAGTACTACCACGTTACATCAACGTTACAATGCATTCGGTATGTACGTTTTCCAATTGCCATAGATCGTAAGATCGCATAGATTTACGATAGATCGTATTAAATTAATCGTTTATCAAACGATCTATTCTATTGTTTCTTTTTATTATTATAATATTATAAACGTGCATTGAATGAATGTACTGTGAATATGTTGGAAAATACTTTCCCATAAAAGTGTGTCGCAATACCGTGCACGATGCTCGTTATCGACCTAACAAACCATTAAATATTTTGTATACATAATTGAAGTATTATGTTAATTATATATAATGAACACAGTTATACGTAACCAATATAAATCAGCTGTTATATATAATATTTATAATTATATGTGTAAATATATATATATGTATATAATATTATATATTACTATATCGCTTGTACGAAACATACCAACATCAATCAACAGACATTACACGTGTATACTTAACGTAGATGTGGAAAGCATATAGTGTTACAGGCAATGTCCGAGTATTACAGGCACTTTCAGAAAACCCAATGAGCCAGCAGCTTGCATAGACGAAACCAAAATCAGAATAAATAAGTGGCGCGCGCGAGAGATAGAGCGAGCGAGTAAACGGAACAAAAATAGAGAACAGAGATAGAGAAAGATGGCTGCCGAAGAAGGAAGAGAGAAAGAGCTGGTATAAGAAATAAAGGTAGAGCGAAAAAGATAGAAAAGAAGGGAGCAAAAGGAAAAAGAGAGAAGTATTAGAGCGAAAGAAAGGTAGATGGACATAATACAGAAGTATTACTGAATATTCGATATTTCATTATTGACAATCATTATGCAGCAGCAGACCGAGAGATGAACTAAAGAGACGATAAGAAAGTAGAGAAAAGCTCGCCAGATACACAAAATCGATATCAGACCATCAGACAACTTCGACACAAGAAAGATTCGTGGACGTTCGTATACCAACAACAAGAAAAAACATAGCGAATCTAGGTGTGTCTTCTTTCATATGCTAAGTGTTTCGCATTAATAAGAATAACACTAACAATAATATAACGATAAGAAAAGAATAGAATAGTAATAATGTTAATAATAATAATATTAATAATAATAATAATAATAGTAATAATAATAAGTAATACGGCACGACGTCATGCAAGTGAGCAAAGATCGTCAGAACTATTGCGGTAAGTGATGCGAGTAGCTTTGAAATTAATTAAAGAGAAAGAGAAACGATCTTTTCCTATGCCGAACGTCACCGCGAATATGCTACTGAGTTGTGCGTGTTTATTTTGCGCGCGTGTGTGTGTGTGTGTGTATGTGCGTGTGTGTGTGTGCGTGGTTGTTTAACGACGAGTAAAAGTTTACGAGTGAAGTCGTAGGGCAAGACTAGAGGCGGTCTTTTATCTGGGATAAAAACTTGCAAAAATCTTGCCAGTCGACGATGTTCCAGACAGCGTGTCTTTGTCTGACACGCGTTTAACAGCGCGACCCTTTTTTCTACCGTAAAGATAGGAAAAATACGACATTCCAGAAATCGTACTAGTTACTGGCGTTGGAATTTAACCTGATGGGGTCTTATCGTTAGAGGGCTATACGTAATAACTTTTCGCGTAAACAAGAGAATTTCAAATACCAGTTTCAATGGATGATTAATCAAAGATATTGGCATCAACGAGAGTACGAAATTGTTTAATCAATTCCCAGATTACACAGTCGGAACTGCCCTTAATTACTACCTCGTAAAGTATCTAACGTGAATTTGACAAAACCAGCTGTGCGTCATTTAAGCGTCATCCCCATTCAATATTTTAACGACGTGATTTTTTCTCGCGTTTAGCTCAGCCAGAAATGCGTCGGCACGTTGCCAATGAATCAGTGTAAATTGCCAGGAACGTACTAGAGTTTCATGGATGAATCAAAGGCAAACTATGGGACACGTACCACCAGTACATCGTTAACGGGTTAAACGCGTACTATAAGAGGTATACCGATGTGGTCGTCAAAGAACCGAAAGCAAACCGGGCAAAAATAAATCATTCGATTTTACGAACGTAGTCACTGCCGAAGGAAACGATAACATTTAACAATGTTATTATCTATATGGACTTTCGAAACGCGATAGAAATAAATTATACCTCTGACGTTAGCAGTCGAATCGTTTAAGTAACTAGAGAAACGTTAAAAGTTAAAGTTTTAAGCAACGAACCGAACAGCCTGTCAACTAAGCGAGATTGTATCCGCTCAGGAGAACAGTAATTTCGAGGAGAAGGACTTCGCGCGTTTATCGGCCAAGAACGTGATTATAATTAACGAAGATGAGACGCGATTCTTGCGTCGATTACTTCTAGCTCGCTGCTCGTCGAAGATTCGAAGCGACAGCTCCTTTCTCCCCGGCGAGACAACGTCGTCTTTCTTTCCTCATTATAGAATCTGAAAAATGGGACAAGTGCGACGAGGTACAGCAAAAAAAAAAATTCAATTTTTTTCCGGTTTTCTCTTTTATTTTACTTTTTCCCCCTCTTTTAAAAGATGTTACGGTAGCCCGACCCCTTTTAACTGCGATGCTTCGCTTCGAGTTTGTATTTGGTGTCAAATTCATTGTCGTTCGACGTCTTGCGCAAATAGTTGCCAGCGGGCGGAATTCTTTAGCGAGATAGAATTTTAATGAAACTTAAAGCGGCATTATTTCACCGACAGCACTTGCGGTTAAGGATATTTCGTTAAATGTGAAGCATGTAAGTACTTTGTATCAATGGGATGGATTTCAGAAGCAAGCAAAGTTGTCTGGTTAAAACGATACATGATTTTCTAGTTATAATTCTCTTTCTTATCGTTATCGGGGATATTGAGCATATATATATTAATAGTTATTTAAGGAGAAATTAATTTCCTTACTATGTATCTTCCTAATTAATTTTGTATATCTTTCGTCGGGAATTTAATTTTAGTTTATCATGTTATCTCAGCATACACATGGTTAAATTACAATCTATTTCTCTTTTACTCGCTAATTTATAAATTTCGAGGGGCAAATCGGTTTGCTGTTGAAAACGTTGAATGTGAAAACGCTCGTTACAAACCGTGAAACAAATAAATTAAGTTGGAACAATTTGCAATCGCCTGGTAATCCGTTGCAAATTAAAAAGAAACAAAACTAATTCGCGTAAAATCAGGTTTGTCTGTTCTATCGTTTATTTCCCATTTTTGACCGATCCAAATTTTCAAACATCGAAAGTGTTTTAAGCGACAAACTGCTTTCTTAGATATCACTATAAAAATAGCTGAATAAATGTTTACTGAGGAATAATCTATTAATGTATCGAATCGTACATATTTTAACCAGTGTGTGTTATAATGTATAACAACGAAGATTTATTAATAATTATTACCTTGAAGTTGTTATTATTTTTGACTGTTATTATTGAAGTACGCAAAAGATTGTCTTAACGTTTCAAATCAAAGGAAGATAAGTAGACAGGCCAAATACGTAACAAAATTGTATCCACAGTGCAAACAACTAATAAAGAATTTAGTGTTATTGTTCTCCTCTGAGTAAGTTACTCGCTACTAAATTTCACACGAGCAAAAACAGAGAGCCATTTAATCTCCTTTACGAGTTTCTGTTATTGCACCCTCATTGTTCCCTTTTAATTGTGCAGTAATCTTTCTCGGTTGTTGGAAAAAATTGGTCGATATCACGAGAATAATGTAGGCCTTTTTTAATCGTGAAAGCCGCAGTTTCTGGAAACCGAAAGCGCCAATTCGTTCCTGTTACTGTGAATATTCAAAAAAGGCGGAGACAAAAGAAAGAATGAAAAGTAGATTAATCGCACCAGTTCCATAATAGAAAACTTCGAACAGCAAAGTAACTCCGGAGAATAATTTTATTCTAAAACTTTCAAAGGTTTCATACTGGGACAACGATAGTATCTGTTCGAGACCGAGAATCGAAAGTTTATCAATTTCCGAAAACTATGAATAAATATATCTAAAAGAAATCCGTAATCGTAAGAATACAAATATTTTACAATTTAACAAGGAACTGAATAATTTGAGTTCAAGTCGCTTGTCTAGGTTGAATTCTAATTTTATATCGTAAAAACGAAATGGTCGACGCGTAGGTATGTCATTTCATCGAATGTAACAGGTGACAAGATCTCCTGAAGCTAACGGAATCTGATCGATGTGTACACTGACCGGAATTAACGAAGAAAATTAGGAACATACGCGTGACGCGTTCACTGCGTTTCATTAACATCAATTAGTTTTAATCAAAAGTTACTGGTGAACGCTGATGGAGGTTCGCCTGTCTTCTTGCGTCGCGTATCTCACTATACCGTGTCGCGTATTGACCGTTCGATGGAATAATTCAATTATTTTTGTTAAGCAAGAGGGAAGCTGCTTCGCCGAAGACTACAAGTACGTAAGAGAATGATGTAGGCCTATTTAAAATAAAGTTAAGCACCCTTTCAGGCTCTTTCAGTTTCTTTCACGCGAATAGAGAATAATCGCGGGTCTATCAGAGTCAATGTCACTAATTCTTCTTCTATGTTTAAACTAAAAGAAAAAAAAAATGCAAAATCCGGAGCAAGAGAAATTCATGGCAAAAGAAAGCAAACACTTTCTTTCTTCAAATATACAATTATTTTACCCTCTATTCGTCCATAATTGTTCGCTTCTTGGTCTTTTAATTTTCCTTTTCCCTCCGTTGCTTGGTATCGATTGCGCAATAAAATTTCCAAACAAATTCGAACACGAAAGCTCGTGCGAAATTAATTTCGGTAAATTTCATATCATTATTCTCTAACTCGTATTTCTGCCAGTCGATTGTTCATACAATTTCAAATTCCATAAATTTTTCACTTGACTGTCTATAAATTGTATAAAAGACTACTGGTTCTCGTGTAGCCAACTACCGGTTACAACGGCCGCCTGCTCATTATACATGGCGAATAATTAGGATGGTTTTCTTAACTGTACGTTAACCAAGGGGTGAATTATGACCTACGTGGCGCATCGTTACAATGGCCAGCTAGATTCGAAGTTCACAATGGGCGTGGTTACATGATTGCACCGTAATGCACTGCAATTGAAGTGTACCGAGCGTGTATGCATACATATACATGTCCTAGTTAATTAAAAATTCGTCGCATCACAGAACATTCCCAGCGTAACTTCCGATTTATTGATGAGGAAAGAACAACTACATTTGTCTTCGCCAATATATTCTCGCATTATTTTATCATAAAAATATAACGTCGTAATAGAAGTGTCCATGATAAAAATATCTCCTGTAAATTTTTCAGAATTTTTATACGAAAGCTAAATTATATGCCCGTTCAAAAGATTGTTTCTCATAAAGTTAATTATTTTGAGTTTTAATTGAAATTGTAAGAGAAACAAAAATTATAGTTTCCAAGTTTTTATTATTATCGATTATTAATGTATTTTGTAATGAATTGCCGTGCATTCGTAAATATGACGCAGGTATATTTAAATAAGAAATTTAATCGAATATTTTTCAAACTAACTCTAGTGAAATTCCGATTTCATTGTAAATTAATGAAATAATATATAGATTTTAGGAATAGGAATACAAAATATATTTTTAGGCCATGTTGCATAGTACCAATACTTATACATATTAATATTTCTATACACATATGAATTTGTCAAATTCACGTCTTTTTTTAAAACTATTATTACACGTAGTTTAATAAACCAATGCCTCCTATTCTGTTTGTTTGTTCCTTCGTTGTCACTTTATCGTACTTTTAATTTTCCGTATTTTTACTTTCTAGTCCACTTTCAACCTTTACCTTTCTACGTTTAAATATCATTCTGAAAAGACTCGTCCGAACAAATGTCGTATTTTTTAAAATAAATTACACAATGTATTAATTTCTACATATAAAACTGATACAAACTTTAATATCTCTAACAATTAATTTCAACGTTTTATGTATATTTACAGTAAATACAGTTGTTACAGAAAATTTGCATTAAAAAGTTGTACTTTTGTATAAGTAACGAGTGTGTGACAGCGCTTGTATATTTGTTCGTGTAAAAATATCATATGTTAGTGACATGTTGGTTGATAGATATACGAATATACCAAGTGATTGAAATATAACAGTGAGGTATGGGAGTACATTGTGCAGGACAATGTGTAGAAAATATATAGCCACGTAACTGGAAAAGAGACAAAAGAGGGTGAGTAAAACGACAGTTGAATCTTTGAAAATAGAAATAAAAGTTGCCGCAACAGTAAATAAACCGTCAATCGTCTGGTAAAGCCTGGATTCGTTTTCGTTCGATTTCGATACCAGTTGCAAAGATATTTTTAACGTTACAGAGACACATCTTTCGCAAATTCACCCACACGGTATCAGCCTTTACGTAATGGAATAAAATAACTGTTCAGATTATTAGTCTTTGTATTTTAATTAAATTTCATCTATTAATAAAATCAATCGTACAAGCTCGGATGATTTGAAACTTCATGCTTGTCATTGAAATGAAATTATTGCGTTGCAGTAGGTTGTTAACGAATAATAATTTCATTGAATGTTTGAACATTAATTCAAAGGTTTAAACATTAATTGTTTTAATATATATATACATATTTTCATATATTAAACTACTGCTTTACAAAATTGAGATATATTACGCTTAAATATATATTAGAGATATATTAAATTGAGATATATAAAGAGATATATAAATTGAGATATATTACGCTTTAATTCAATTATTTTATTACGAAGTAGAGTAGTTCCTAAAACTTCCAATCAATCCATTCCATGTAAATTTCGATCTTATTCTTCGAGGAAAATGGCTAAAACGATTTAAATATTATTGAAAAAGTATTAAAATCCAATTCTTATTTAATATACATATTAGGGCCTGAAAACTTAAAATTAGGAAATAAATCCATTTCCCAAAAAACAGCAATTCCTCTCAGATTATTTCATTTTATAATATATCACGCTAACACATTTTTCCTTTTAATTTTTCAAATTTCTTTTAATCCCTCAATCTCGTCCGCGTATTATTAAAGAACCGCTAAAATCCCATTGGATGCGAATTCAGGAAAATCAAGAGAATTACAATAAACGTTTCGACACGCGAATCAATCAACCGTGGAAAACAAAAGAAACGACAGATAAATCGCAAAAATAGGGGAGCAATTCTTTCGGCATCGATGGTCGTACTAACGAGATCACGTTAGGACACAAGGCCGACGTTACGTGTAAAATATAAATGTCATGTTTTCGTGAGGCGGAAAAACCGGAAGGAGAGCACGTGAAAACGAAAGGAAGAAAACGAGCGTGAAGTGTTCTTAGCGACAACCGACATGAAATCGTTCGAACGTGACTAGTAAGGTAACAAATGCTTGCACATACTTTTTCACATATCACAGGTAACAGAGATGGTCTGTTTACTGATATGCTCTTTGCCTTTGTCTCGTCGATTGCTATTTATTTATGCTTACAGGCGTTTGTAAACAAATTTTGGCGTGAGTGCATGTAATCCGTATGGTATTTTATAGAAGCTTGTTTTAAATGCAAATTGAGTCTCATTATTTAGAAAGGAAAGTTGAATATTTATTCAATCAATAGTAATTAAAATGCAAGCTATTTATATTGCAATGGATATTTCTAACGTTTACAAGCTTAATATATTTAGTTATATATTCTTAATTTGATATTTGATGGTTTATTTATATTATTACAATTTATTACTTGTTAATGAGTATTTAATAATGTTATACCCTGCAGTGCATTTTTTTAACTGTTGCAGGATTTATTAATATAATATAGGTATTGATTTGTTAGTTTTAATATTAAATTAGTTTCTGTGAATTTACACGTACGACATTCTATAACAAATATAGATTGTTCGTTCTAATTACATTCCTAGCGAAAGCGATTTTGCCAATGTGTGATTTGTTACATGCAATATTTTAGTTGAAAAAAAAAGAAAAAGGACACGTACATATGTATAATAATGACGTAGAATATGTTAATTAAACCATATGATAATATTCTAATAGATAAGTAAAAATAACGAAATTAATATTTCCCTATTATAACGATAATTATTTACAAATCTTCATTGTAACTGTTAATTATAATTGTATGAAAGTAAATTAAAGAAACACGAATTGACAAAGTGTTAAATGTAATATGAAAAATATTTTCCTTAACTGCATATTCTTTCTTACCTAACTTTAAATTAAAGGTCTGCTATTATTTCCATATTCAGATTTCGTATTTTCTCTTTGTATTACTGGCAATAGCAAGTGTTAGCTGTTGAACAAAACCCGCGAATTTCTTCTGCACAATAATTTTACATTTTCTATTTCTGAGAATGTAAGTTCAAAGTTAATATAACTATAAATAGCTGACGTTTTTGTTGTAACTAATATAAATATGTGCATAAATGGAAACGTTATTTAGGTCTAAAACTTCATTTGCTCGATTTTAAGTAATTTTTTTATTTTCTCCAGATTTTTGTTGAACTTTTGCTTTGTTTAACAAAATTAAAGTAACATGTAGCAATAAAATCTATTGGATAATATTCTACAGGCATGGAACAGTATTCAAGAGTTTTGGGTGTTCAAGATGTTTTTGAAACACACAAAATCTAAAATAAAGTGATGATAAACTTAAACGACTTTTTACGTCGGCAAAAACAAGGTTGCACACGAAGAATTAAGATGTTGTGATGTCATAATTCTTATGTAGCCTTACCCTTCTCATAATTAATTTTATAATAAGAAAGTTAGTCATACTGATGTGTATATCGTTCTAATATGTTATCGTTGATTTCATTTAACAAACTAAATAATCGATACTACATTTAAAATTTCAGATCTACCCACGATATGCGATGTTCTTGATCGAAACCAATAAATAAGACTTAATGCAACCTTTCGAACCTACCAATGGATAAAACAAACGTTTTCACAAATTCTTATTTTTATATAACAGACTTATTTTCGGAGTTATGTCCACCCATAGTGCTCGCAATTTATCCCTGTTTCTGTGTACATAGAGATACGTTTACATTCTGGAGTTGACAGACTTTCCCATCGTATTTCATCGCTCGTTTCATCCTCTCACCATTCTTGAGCGTTTGCTTGCACGCGCTTACATCACGTCATTACATGCACATTGTAGCTGTATAATTCATTTACGCGTAAAATTGCAAATTATTTATTAGTAATTTTCGTTGTTTGATATATCCGTAGAAAATATTTTTTTCTCCAGTTTATACCGCGAAAATAATATATTTCAATTCAATTTCTCGTTTCGCGATATATCGATAATAGTTTCTGTTACGATAATTCGAGTTTGCACAGTTTCCAGGTTAAACAAAAATATAGAAGAGAAGCATTTCAATACAATTGGAACGTTATTGATATACGTGCTTTTATCTCAAATTAATTTTTCCTATTCAAATGGCGTTGCTGGAAATACAAGCACTCTTGACTCGAGATTTGTACATTGTAGGAAAAACATGGCTCCAATGACTCGTCGTAAACGATTCTGTTATTAAATTCGTGTTTACAATGTATACAAATGCGTCTCTTGTTGTTATAAATACACGATAAAAAACACGGAAGATCAAGGAAAGTATTTCACATAAAGAGAAGTGCAACGTATTTTTTCTTTTAAAGAAAATTTCGATTCAAGAAAGTGAACGTAGGTCTCCTAACAAATGATCCAATATTGATTGCCATAATATGATGACACTGACATAATATGTTGGGTATCGCTTAACGTCATAATGTATTGGCTGATACCGTGAATGAGTGGGCGTTAAAGAATAATTATAATAATTGCAAAGTCAAGTTCGAAACGATAATGAGCTTGAAAACCGTATCTCGTTGTTATTTCATCTGAGAGAGACACAAAACCAGGCAATTACCGGTTTCACGGAAATAAGAAAACGGGAATCGCGGTCGTTCATGTATGGAAACAAACAAAGAACAACTGGAAACAGAAAGGACGTAGGGAACAGAGAAGCGTAAAGGATCAAAAGAGAAAAGAATATCGGAGAGAAACGAGTGGTGGAATTTATTCTCATGTTACGAGAACAGCGGCCTGCGATGTCGAGTCGCCTTGTCTTCAAATAATTCTCTTTTATTGGTTAATAGAGTTCGCCAGGATATTAATTTGTTGGCAAAATGGAAACTTTTAACGTAAATCGTTCAATTTCGAACATCCAACTTAAACACAAGTTGTACGAGAATGTTCGTTAGGATGAAAGGATTTCTGAGTATCTTTGATGATTATGTATTATGCTTGAAAAGGGACGATTGAAAAAGGGATCGAGTGAAAGGGTCGAGCATTCGATTGCATTCCTTTTGTACACTTTCCACAGGCATTCGCACATTTAAGGTATTATAATGGGTAATTAATCAGAAATTAGTGGATTTTCTGAAGGATGTCATAGTCGCATTTTACAATTGAACAGCTTAATCGAGAATATTTTAAGTGACTTTAATAAAACGGTGCACTCCTTCATAAAAAATTGATACAAATTCTGAGTGATATACAAAATTCACTCAAATATTGCATACATTGTACTCTTGGTTAATATTATGTAATCAACTTAAAAATTGTAGTAACAAAGGTATTTTCAATCAGTTATAACTATACATCTTTAACGTATCGTTTCATTTATGTATTTTACTTTACTCTTTGTAAGCGTATATGCATGAAATTTGCAGTATGTAATGTACAAAATATAAATATAATGTACTGTATAAAAATGTTGTAAATTGTCATAAGAAACTGGTACAATACTAATTTGCAAAATAAAATTTAAATTTTTGTTATTGCCAAGAAATATTTTCTTATTGCCAAGAAGAAAATATTAATTATATATATATACTTTTTTAACAATGGAATCCGACGAAATTTGTTTTTATAATTTGCCAAACGATTCGAGGGTTCTGCAGCATCGTGAAATATTCGGCGATATCGGTAACAAGAAGTTTGAAAGCATAGAACGCGCTTCGCGACAAATGACGGTAGTCAGCCCTTACGAATGCAACCGTTTCGCCCTTTTATAACATCGCGCACGAATACAAAGGCCACGATAATTAAAGTTCTCGTTCTCGACCGCGGAAATGGGATTCGCCTTAGGAATAGTCGGCGTGTGTCGTAATAGCCGGAGATAGAAAGAAAACGAATTGAATGATGGTGATAAAAAGTAGCGCGAAAGAAATGACTAGAGGAAGTGTGTAATCACTCGCAGCGAGGAAAGAAATGATAGTACTAAGCGGACCATTATGGTTAAAACGTTGCGTTGTTTGGTGGAGAAAGATGTGCTTTAAATTTGCCATTGAGCTTGAAAATACGAAGCGATTTGATTTAGGTGTCATATCTTTTTACGGTCAAGCAATTGACGTTGACGAATCAATGTATAAGTGTGACAAGTCAGGAAGTGATTTAATAATCAGCATTAAACGATATTAACGAAAACTCGTTTTGCTTTGTAACTGTTGTCAATTGCTATATCGTGAGATAGCCTAAATTCTCTAGTTGTCGTGCGTACCATGATATCCTTAGGCGTAATAAGGACGAAAGCATAATTTTATCAATCTTTCGCAGATCGACATTCGTCAGTCTCTGGACATGAAAGATTCAGACATTTCCTTCCATATCTTTCGTTAATACGAATTTATCGAACGTTTGCCAGCCACCCTTTCCATTCTCTGTCCCTCAAGATAAATTGCCCCGCTTCCTTTTCACCACTTTCAGTGTGCCTTCAGCCTGTTCTGACTCCCTTTTAATTAATTTTCCGCGTTCCAATATCGCCGGTGTCATCCTCGACGAAGGAAACGCCGATTTCTTCGGCATAGACGCATCTACCCTCGGAATCAGGAACGAGATACGACAGCGGAACAAAGACAGGCCCTGACATCAAGTCGAACAAGCACCGGAGCATTTTAATTTACCTCGATCGCCGATAAAAGCCTAAATGGATGGTCTGATCGAGAAAAAAAAAGAAGAAAAGAATATATACGTTGGGTTGGGTCACGCGAACCGACAGACGTCGAAATTCGACACGATCGCGCGTTTCTGCACTGGGATAGAGTTTCGGTGTAATACGTAACAAGTCGAACGTCTCGAACGGAAGATTGACGAGCATTCTCGATAGTTTCAATAGACTTGTTTCCATTCGTCATATGCAAATAATCGAATTTCCTCCATCGATGTTTTACACTTCTCTTACGTTTGGTTTCGCAAGTTTTCCGGACAGTGTCGATACTTCGGATCACGCTGTATATATACAATTATATGCAACTTGAGAGATCTTTTAAAACCTGCGCAAAAGTCGTTCAAATGAGGGATACGAAAGAAACTATGAATTTTATAATATACCGAGATATTTCAGATAAAAGTTGATTATTATTTACAAAAGGAAAGTATCTAAAATTACGTATTACTCAAGAGGTTAGTATAAATCGATCCGTCATATTATATTTATAAATATATATATATATATGTTCTAGTATGGATTCATATTAAACATCAACGTGAAATAATATTTGAAGTTTTCAGAAAATAATTAATTTCTAGTTTATTATATCTATTACATCTATTTAGGTTATTTTAATTAAAATATTGTATTATATATTCCGACGAAAGCATATTTACAATTTAATCGATATTCGATAATCTCTGATCTCGTTACCAAATACTTTCTGTAAATAAGTGCTCTAAAATTATTGATATCTACTTACTCGATTATCGATTTGCTACAGTAAACTCCTGTCGTTTAACCGACTCGTGTTCATCTTGTCGAGCGACGAATAGTAGAGAAAAAGTAGTAATAAAACAAGAACTTCATCATCACGTGAACATAAAACGAAACGATAGTATACCCGTTATAAACTCGCGAGTTTCACGAACTTGCACTGGGTATACACGTGTGCTTTAATTCTTCTTACCAAACTAAAACGAAAGATGAAATTATAACAATTGTAAATAGAAAATAAACGACAAAATGCGAAGAAAAGAACGGTTCACTATTTATGGCTTTGGGTTAATAAAATAACGTAATCTGATCGACTAACAAGATCTCGAAATACCGATATATCGAGTTCTCGAAACGTAGTTTGAGCACGCGCACTGCCACAGGCGGATTTAAATTAAAAAACTTTTTACAGCGCCACGAACATGGAAGAAAACGATGAAACGATGCAGCAAGTAGTACGAGCTTGTCGCGACTGAGACGAAACTAATCGGATTGTTGTTATCTGTGGGTCTATGAACGTAAATGGCTTGGCGAAAAAAGAACGCGATGAAACCAGGTGCACGTACAGAAATGTGTCCGGGTTAGTGGATTTTTGGTAAGTATATACAGGCAAACGTCGAATCATTCTGTTCGAGACATGAACTTATTCAATTAAATTCAGGAAAGGTGCCGCGAAAGTTTCCGAATTATAAGATGGAAGAAACTGGAGAAAAGAGATTTCCTTCAACGTCTCTACGTTGCTGAAGAGAAGGTAAGAAATTGAGAATTTTGTAGTGATATCGTTGTCATATTGGGCATAATTGAGGTTATGTATAATAGAAAAATATATGCTACTAACAAAGTTACCGTAATTTTGCGTTGAATGATACATTATCAAAAGAATTAAATTAAGTTTTAATCGTTATAATTTAGTATTTTAATTTATGTTGGGATTTATATAATTTAATTTGAATAGTGAACTGTTAGAAAATTTTTATTACTGTTCAAGGTTAGTTCGTATTTTAAGTTATATTCTCGATTAGATATAATAAATACTGCAAAGAATCGTACCATTTTTATGAGAATAATGTTACATTCTTTCTTGCATAATATATTGTTATAACATATATTAATGTCAATTTCTCCTTTTATTTTTCTTCTTAAATAGAACTTGCAGTTTATTAATTGTTGATTATTCCAGTCTAACAATATTGCTTTTTTATTGTTACTGGTTTGGCTTGTTTTGACAGATTTTAGAAAGAATCACATGAAAGAATAATCAGTTGACATTCAATAAAAAGTTCGTTGTTTTTCAAAGAATGATAATTACCTATTGTATTATATCAAACAAGTCATTAGAATATTTCGTCATATGATTTTGTTCTGCCTTCTTGTTTTCCAAACAATATATGGTTGCAACATAACATAGCATTTTATAAAAATTTCGGCTATATTTATACCTGTCATAATATTGCAAATAATCAAAGTAAAAAATATAACTGCCGGTTGTCAAATATATTCCAAAGAAATTCAGACATTGAGTGCACCGTTTCATTTAAGGCTATTAGATTCCAATGATTGTACTTTGAATACTGTTTATTGTTAAAACAGAAGATAGACAATAATCCTATTAAAGAAGAGGAAAGCGCTAAAAACACCCTTCAATAAAAATACTCTATCTAACATGAAATTATAAAATTAGTTCAGGACAGAATCAGAAAGAGGTGAAAAAAAAAGGAAATAAAAAATGCTCAGTTCTTTATTTCTTTTTTTTTTTTGGTATGGTTTTATACCGTGTGTGAACTAATTTTATGTAAAGAAAGTCTCCAATGAAAATCTCATTACACACTAAACACAAAATAAAGGGAATCAAATAGAAAAAAAAGGGTACGTCCATTCTCAACAATAGAGGTCCACACTGGCACTCGTTTGTTTGTAGAAACTCAATGTACCTAACAGTGGTATAGCGTCGGAGACCTGGGGCAGGGTCTCGGCGACGAGATTCAGGAACACCGTCAGCGATAACAAGATGGTCACTCCTGAAACAGTCGTAGAGCCCAGCTTGTTCAATGATCCATTTCGTATTCGCGTTCGAAGCAAGTAAACCGACGATCGTGCTCATCCATTGGCACGAGCGTCGTCCCTTGATTCTATCCGCTGATCGTCCAGATCACCGACAATTCGAGGATCAAGATTCAAGCGAATCCCCAGCTTTAAAACAGCCAAACTCGCAGTGTTTGTCCTCCATCCAGAAACTTACTTGATCTTAAACTGATACTTAAGGTCGAAAGAGGATTACTAGAAGGAGCTTTGAAATAGTAATATTACTTTTATAAGATGCATCGTTCGTAGTTCTCTCTTTTATAAGAAATTGGAATATCATTTTTCAGATAAATTTCAGGGATTCGCTCTTTCTTGAAACTTGAAACTTTTCTGAAATATATTTTGTTTATTTGATGTTTTGTTGATAAAGTGTTGGTGATTTCGGTTGTGCAATGTTCACGCATGCACGAGTTGGAAATCGTGTATCTCAGTTATACTACTAACCAGCTCGGGGAATATTAAAATATTATACAATAGCCGTTTAGTTGTAGCTTTTTGCAAGAAATAATTCTTTGATATACTATAAACCAAGCGAATGAAAATTTATCTCTTTTTATCTATTATTATGTACGTATTATTCGCAATCCTGATCAAAGGAAAAGAAATACTTTCTGTCCTTGCATATCGATCTATCATACATTTATCATACATCGATTTATCATACATTTTAAAATGTACATTGCTGAGTTATATAAGAAGAACTCAGTATCTTTGACGATAAAGAATAGTCTAGAAAATTTTATTTACAAGACAAATGAAAAAAACACAACATCGCCCGATATTTTACGAAGAAGAATCGTAGCCGGAAATAGAGTTCGTCTAACGGTAGTATCGTAGAAGTTTTATTGCGGAGGAACAGCCGCTGTTTATCGAGTCCCGTGGGAGGAATGGATTAAATAATAAATAACGCGGGTAGCTAGCGAGGAAGGTTATGCAACAGGGTGAACTCGAACAGTGGCCACGGTGATTTGCACGGTGACATTTTTATCAGCAAGAAGATATTGCCACGGCGGAGTTTTCTTCCGTTTCTCCCTTCCTCCTTGAAAAATAATGATCGAAAAAAAGTGATAGATCGAAATCTGCTCGTCTCAAGAAAAAGTTATTTACGTGGAACTGCCTGATATGTATGGAAATATTTTACATATTTCATGTAAGATTTGTTGAATATTGTAGTTGCAAAAACATTCGAATGCAAATAGGAGCATCGATAGAATCAGAAACAAAAATATGTATTATAAACAATGAAATTGAAATAGTTTTATTTTTTATGTATCGTATTAGTCGAATAATTTTACTTTATTTTAGAATTTTACATCAGTTCTTTACACGTTCCACTTCTTGAATTGTTATACGTTTAAGTTAAAAAATGGTGGCCAATAGAACGAATTTATTGCTATAAAGATTATGTATGAATAGAGTAAGCATCATTTTGCAATTTCTTTGTATATCTCTTGTGTATGAAACGTTCGAAGTGTCGTGAGAACGACATAATTATAAATTCTAATGGTATCAGAGAATTTCTATTTAATCGTAGTAAATAAAGGGGTGATTCGAGCAGTGACTGTTTTACAATTCTTTGTTCCGTACGGTGTAGAATTAATGGTGCATTTACATCGGTAGTGGATTGGGGCGGTCCGCGAAACAGCAGAAAAATCGTCGGCTTTTTCCAGCGCGAAAACGCGCTGTATTGTTTCCCTACTCAGCCGTCGGCTCCTATTTTCATTCAAACTTCTGCATTTTATACTGTACAAAAAGCGTTAATATCAAGCGTTGGGAACAGCACGAAAGTATTTTTTATAAGCGCATCGATAAATCCACTCTTGATATCAACACTCTGCTTAATTTCTTGTCCAGACTTCGCGTTTACGCTAAATTTAACGTCTTGAAATACCGAACTCAGAGGGGGAGAAAGAAATGTTGAAGACAAGGAATGATGGAGTAGATGAAGGAAGAAAAGAGAATAAATGGTATTTTTTTTTATAAAAAGGGAGGCGGTTGAATAATGAATAGGGGGAAAAATGGGAGCACAAAATGGCAGGAAAAATAAAAATGTTAGGTGTAAGAGGTAACGTTACGTTGCGGACACAATGATAAAGGGTAATAACAATGCATATTTATGAAAAGATAAAAACTAGCTACGATATGCCGGTAAACGAAAATGTTCTGGTAAAGAAAAGATAATATGTGACTATCAAATGAAGAGAGAGTGGAATGAAAGGAATAGGAAGAGGGCGACAAAATAAAGGAATCAAAGTCCAGTTTCACGATTGTTATCAACGGGAAGTACTTCTCGCCTCTTGAAACAGCGCAAGCGTTCGTCTATTGGACAAGTTTTGTCGTTCAGAAGTTTCTGAAAAACAAACTGTCATTCGAGATAACAGGTTTCGGTCCGTCGGTTTTCCATCGGGCATCGATTTATCGATAGATATTTTTGCTCAGATTAACAAACTCACTGAAACTGGAAGCTTTGAATCGACGATGTAGATGCCCGTTATCCAATGTAAACTCCATTCGAGGAAATATCGTTCACGACATCGACGAAAAAACGTTGGCTTATTTGCGACTGCTACGGGATTTACAACTTAGTTGGAAATATCGAGATGTTATTACAGGGCAAAGTGTTTTTATTTGCTGCTCAGTCAACGTTAATTTTGTGTGCTTATGAAGCTTTGCTGAAATTTTTAGATATTTAGTAGAGCTTTGTGAGATATCTGAATATTGAAAAATACGACACGAAATAACGTCTGCTTATCTGAATCTTAACAAATCAAATAAATACGATTTTGATAATGCTTAGCTTAATGTTTGCAAATAGTTCTTGCGGAATAATCGTGTTCCTTATTTTCTATTTATTTTTACATGCACAGTGATCTTTTATCCGAGAGTATCAATACGTATTATTTTGGTTGTTTGATATTGCGTGTCAGATAACGTTTTGTTACAACGCGTGCAGGTAGTGGTATAAATTTCTTTGTAACGTCTACCGTGCTGAAGACGTAATTGGTATGGAAAACAAGAATTGGAACGAACAGCAAATTATACATTTTGATCGAATAAAGAGAGTCAACATTGCAGGTAATTACACAGTGCCATCTCGTTTTAGTAGATATGTATTTGTTTTGTGTTTCGATTTTGCAATGAAATTCAATGGAGATCGCGTCGGATAGCTTTACATAAAGGTCTCGTATTTCTCTTTAATGTAACATTACTTTCGTTTGTTTAAAACACAGTAAATATGTAAAATATGCATTTTTTATATCTTCAACTTCTACAAAAATTTTAATAATGGAAAGATAACAGTTGAGTCTTCGGAACAATTTATATATAGATCTATTATATATGTTATATACAGGGTGGTTGGTAACTGGTGGTACAAGCGGAAAGGGGGTGATTCTACGCGAAAAAAGAAGTCGAAAATATAGAATAAAAATTTTTCGTTTGAGGCTTTGTTTTCGAGAAAATCGACATTGAATTTTCGCTCGGTACGCGTGCACTTTATCACGTCTCGTTATAACGGATCTCACTGTAGATCGTTGTCTCGATGGATATTATCGCAGTTTAAGTTTGTTTTTGCCGTAACGGAAAATTAGGAATACATAACGAAATAATATGAAGTAATCATAAAGTTTATTATTACAAAAATTGCTAAAAATGTTGCCCATTCTGCTGAACACATACTTAAATTTCTATGAACACTTTCTAACGTATTCGATTGTTTTAAAGTATGAAAGGCTACAATAATCTTTTCTTTCAATTATATTTCAAAGTCGATTTTCTCGAAATCAAAGTCTCAAAAGAAAAATTTTTATTTTATATTTTCAACTTCTTTTTTCGCATAGAATCACTCCCTTTCCGCTCGTACCACCAGTTCCCAACCACCTTATATATTATAGATCTATCTCGAAAAGTGTTTCCTATATTTGCTGCGTTAAAGAAATCACAGGTAAAGAGAATAGAGTGGCCTGTAGATACGTGTACGAAGTTCGTATAGTAGCCACGATTATCGTTGAAAGTTCCTTAGGAACGAAGAAAGGAAAGGAAAAGAACGTTGAGAGACGGGAAAGGGGTATTTTCATTCTGAGCTCGGTAATTAGATGATGCGTGCGGTGTATTCGCAAGAAGTACTTCTCAAACGAAAGGATTCCTCAGTTTCGAAAGTTAGCTTCGTGAAAAGAAAGGAAATATTTTGCTAAATTTTTGTGCTGCGCGTTTACTTTCGTTTTATAAGATAATTTTGCAAGATCCGATGTAGCGATTAGTTATTTCTTAAATAACCAAGATAAGGAAAAACGTTGTATTATTTGGTAATTTATCCATTTAATTATATTAATTACTATTAACTTTGCACGGATCGTAATAGTATTCAAATTATCTCTCATAACTTAAGCCGAGTTCACACCGTTTCACTTTGGAGGAACACGACTGATGAAAGCTGCGTTCATCCGCCGTGTTCCTACAAAACGAAATAGCGTAAATTCGGCTTTGGAATAGCCGAGTAACCGAATCCGAATCAAACCGCTTTTATCAATAACGCAATGAATCGATGTTTCCGCAAATTCCCGAACCCACGCGTGATGATACCTGCCAGGTTCGAAACTATCCCTCGATATAATTTAATCAAACAATGCTTTGTGTTGCAATTGCACCGATCGCCACCGAATAAATACCGAATCGGTTAACACGTAAACTGATTAAACAGTTCTGATTCCGTTGATGCATCGCGATTATCGTACGGCTGATGATTAAAGCGATTCAGTGTCGTTTCCATTGATCGGAAGACGTTTCGATTTTTCATCGGATACCGCGAATGTGTCTCGACGAAGTTTCTTAGACGAGATGAAAAACGACGATTCACCGCATTAAACGTGACTAGAGAGTCAAATAAGTACATCGAGAGCTGTGCACGAGGCTTGAAAGAATCCATCCGTGTGATTGTGCACTCGTGCCAGCGTAATCCTAAGCGCCGTTTTATTAATTCAATTACACCGTCTCCCGATGAAAACTGGTACAGAACGGCCAGCGAAATCGTTCCAGCTAATCTCTGCTCCCTTTCAGCTTACAACTTGCATTATAGCTGTACCTTCAACGACTCTTCAAGTATCGCAGATAAACGAACATTCCCCAAGCTGGCGTTCGTTATTCCCTTCTTGTTCAGATATTAGTACCATTGATTAGGTGTCTTATACAGGGTGTTTCAGAACTACAGATCAGTCAAGCAGGAGATGGTAGAAGATGGCAAAAGAAACGGCATTCGTACCTCGTCTTGTCTTATTATTTAGTTACGAAGCTGTAAAGACGCAGGTTTCTTGCGCCTGCTGATGTGCAATCAGTTATACATCGAAGAATGTACTTTCGTTCTTGCACTTGAACTCCAAAGTATGTACTTAATGTCATTGATAAACTGCGAATGTTTATGCAGATTTATATTTTATGGACGCAACCAAAGAAATAGAGTACCTACATGGCTGATTGGTCATCGGCAGGCACTCAAAACCTGTATCTTCAAAGCTTCGTTATTGGAAAGAAAAATAAATATATTTCACAGACAGGTATGTTTCTGTCATCCTCTAGCATTTCCTAGTCGATCGGTCTATGGTTCTGAGACATTCTATATTTTTCTCTCTGTTTCTTATCTTCGTTTCTTGTTGCTTTGCGATTTACCTGCTACGATCTGCGACTCGAGATCGCGTTTCTGGTTGCTTCGTGCGATTGAAAACCAATGTGAGAAAAATATTAAATCGTGTGTGTGTGCACGCGCGTAGACGCTGAGAATTAAATTTCCGATTATTATGATTTTTTGAAACGGCGTTGCGCCGTATACCGCGATTTATATAACCGTGGATATTACGTCGATGGAATTTAAATTTATACGTGACACCGGTCCCTGGTGTCATGAAGCATGGCCGCTGTAAAATGCAATAAAATACTCGCCATTCGGCAAAATCGAATTCGCCAATGTAATCCACGGTGGCTGAAATATTTTCATCGCCTGTGGAACGTTTGCGGATTATTATGCTAGGCAACAATCAGAGTTTCGTTGTGGCGAAACATGATTTCGCTGCGTTCTACTGGAACGCAGTTCTGAAGAATAAGTTTCTCCGAGTCAAACTTGATTGCAACGTCAACAAAGAATTACATTCAATCTGAAAACTAATCCACCTATACCCTAAAGTTTGATAATCGAAACTATAATATTCGATATTTCCTTTTTCATAAATGCAACTTAAATTAGAATACTTTCCTTTCGTCGTTTAATCAACGAAATCTAAATATTTCCTCCCTAAATAGCGAAACGAACTTCGTATCAACACCAATTATAATCAGCTATTTGAAGGTTTGTCGAACATAGCCTCCTACCATTTGTTTGTAAATTGAAACAAAGGATGAGAAAGTTGGGAACAGGCGTGTAGAATGTCTTCGATTGACAAACACGTGGCTCCGAATGGAAATGACAAAGAAATAGATTTCGCGGGTATCTGGAGTGGCTGAGTAATTAGAAAAGCTTGCACGCATGCTTATGCACGTGATTAATTTCAAGTTCATTCAGAACTTCTGCTAACCGCATCCATTACCTAATCAGAAAGTTGGCAAGTTGGCGCGTGCAATCGAGCGTATCGCGTCGAATGTTACTCGAAACGCCGTTCGTTTCGAGAGTCTCAGTGAAATGCGTATAATGTTTACGAGCAAGCCGTTGTCACGTACAGTTGTCCAGAGTCGGTAATAACCTGAAATAGTCCGTTACCCGTTTGAAAAGACAATTAAGAGAAATTAAGCTATTAATTACGGTTGCGGAACTTTGACATTTTCTTAATCGCTTGTCTACCTCTAGTTCTTCTTTGTTATCCCTAATCCTTGTAGTAGAGCATCTCGGTTGCAGAGCACGTATAATTGAAGTGGGTACTTGTACGTCATCTTCAATTCAAATTAGAGAGGTCAGAGAACACATCCTTCGCTTCGAAGAATGGCCCCGTTATGGAACATCTAAATGGAAACGTTTAAACGACATTCTACTACATCGACGGTTTCATCGAAACAGGGAATTGAACGCTGCTCCTTCGTCGGAAATATAGCGTTTAAAGGAGGAACGTAGTTCTCACGTATCAACTAGACACGCCTGCGGCCAGGGTCGTTAGAATCGATTCGGCGAGCGTTATTTGCAGTTCGCAAATGACTGTTATCGCTGGGTGCTTCTGCAACTATCCAGGAACGCTTTGAAATCGACTACGAGTTAGGGCAGCATTAAATAGCGACCGGATTACGGGAAAGATAAGAAAATTGTTGATTGAAAAAGAACCGAGGATTTACGATCGGAGGAATGCAATTTGCGGAGACTTCAAACTCGTTATCTCGATTTGACGCAGAAAATAGTTGAAATACCAAATGGAGAATAGCGATGAAAATGCACAGGGTGTCTCAGGGTTTAAGGTATCAGTGTAGTATAATTTAATAGGATGCGAAGTTTACACTCTTAAAGAATCCCGGAATTCAGGAGTCCCGGGAGTTCTAGAATTGCTTGGCCGTCCGGAAGCATGCTCTAAGGGTTTGTTTCAATCTAAATATAACCTTGTCAGCAGTTCTGAACTTGACATGCGCCATACGTCGCGTTAGACGTATGCACGAACTGGCGCAGAAACTACTTGGCGACCTGTTCAGAAATTCGAATGGGGATTTACACATCCTGCCGCAGAGAAAGAACAGTTACATGACGACGAAAACTCGTCTTGAACTTTGGGTAGTCTCGCTCCGCGGATATGTTTTCCTCCCAGCGGGAAACTACGAGTTCTGATAAGGCGTTTTCGATATTGAACTTTGAACTCGATTGTTGGAACTGTTGTCAGCATACGTGACAGACATAGGCACAGCTACTGTAGCTACAGATGGCGACTATTTAAGGTTAATTTACAGCTACAACGTTGTTTGTTTCAATTTGTCTTGCTATTTTTGAACGATTATAGAAATGCAGATTATTCCTGTTAACTTCTTCCAAGTCGAACTATAAAAATGTTTCCCTCGTATCGGACACGCTTAAAACAAATTCAAACTTGTCTTACAGTGTGATCATTGTCAACCAGTTTTTGTATTTACTTTTTCCCAATTTACTACCACAATTGTTGCTTGTTATTTATAACTCATTTTCTAGTTTCCTAAATCCTATACATATATGTGCTATTATTTTCTTGCGTGGTTAATAATATTTTCGAGAAATTAATCATATTCCGTAGTTGTTTGGGAAAAACAAATTTATCGATTTCTAAACATGAAATTTCTCAACAATCTGCGATGCGAAATAATTCAATCTCTTGTTATAAAAAGAATGAATAGACGGAAGCATCGAACATCGCAGTCGATGGATCCGAATAAGTTTCCCAACCTTGTGTCGTTCAACTGTTCTGCAAGAAATAAGCAAATAACTTCCATGTGAATAGACCTGCGAAAGGCAGCAGCAACTCCCTCGGACATTTTCCTCGAACGACGCGACGGACTGTAATACTTTCGTCGAAGGAACTTGCGTCTCGGCCTTTCGCTCGAAGTAAATTTCTTCTGGTTACCGCTCGTTAATGGTCGCGAAATTTAATCTCTTCAATTTTGTGCTCGAACTCCTGACGATTAAGAACTCGATTTTCTAATTACGTTTAAACTGCATCGAGTACGTCCACTGAAATGTAATTGTGTTCAATTATATCGATGTAAAAGGATCGCGCGGAGGGTTAAATTTTTCGTAAAATTACTCCTCTACTTACAAAATTATTCCTTTCTCGTACAATCAACGATTTAAACGCGATCGTAGAAAACAACGAAAAAGGTACAAATGAAATGTAGTTAGTAAAAAAAGCAAAATTACACGATATACAAACGTACGTTACTTTCCTGGTCGAATTAAGAAAACGAGATCTCTTGCTATTTAAAAAATTGTGTAAATTTATTTCTCCGTATAAAGATGCGAAAGTCGTGTCAACTGCAGCTTCGAATTCTGTTTTATTACAGATAAATCTTTATGGTTTCGCGTTTCATTCGCAGTCGCTTGTACCGTAGCATTTCCGATATTTCGAAAAGTTTTTCTATCGGTCGATGTCGGTGCGTCCGGCTCGAATTTCCAGATTCAATATCGTGGGCCCTGAACTATGATGGAAATTGAAATTTCTAATGTTGAACATTACGTAAACGGCGTGTACGGTGTACACACATATAAGAAGAGTTGGTCGAATCGAGTAAGTGGGAAAATCAGACAACTTCGGATATCCATATGACGTTTCTGCGTCGGATTAGAGACATACCTTAACATTGAAATGAATTTTGAAATAAATATCGTCAAACGAAAATCATCAATGTGATATTAGAATAGTCTTTCTTCCTATAATTTGTGCTTAAAAACAATTTTATAGAAGTTTGCCTTATGCATTGCTATTCTCCTTATTAGACTGTGACGTTTGCGTAGTTGAGAATGTAGAAGTGTAGAATTTAAAAGTGCAGAAACGTACAGAATGGTAGTTAGCATTAGTGGTACTTAGCAATAGGCAATATGTCTGTTATTTTCATAATTGTCAGCTGTACGATATCTTACAATCGTTTCTTCGCGACACGAGCATCTATTTGCTTGTTTAGTTCCTTGTTAAAGGATTACAAGAGGATTATTGATAAAGAGCGCACTTAATGAAACAAAAGAAAGATTAACGAAGGAACGTGTAACTGAAACGATCGCGATAAGACCATTAGGTAAAAAGATGCTCTTTGTTCGATTCATTTCATATGGTATCATACAGTGGTTAATTGCTCCAGTTTCAATCCGCATAGTTCCACTCGTTCGTCCATTAAAGTTTCAACTAAAACTTCCAGCTGCTTCAAGTAAAAATGTAATTGCTCATGGAAATTTTCGAACGTGACGCCGGTATTCAGCAACGAAATATTCGGTAAAAAATGTGTAATTAATTTTAGAGGGAAGATAGAAAAAGAAAAAAACGAAACTAATGGAAGAAATTGATAGTGTCGAAACAGAAAAGTTTTGCTCTGAAATGGAAACGTTTCTAGAAGATGAGAAAGATCAGAGAAGATACAAACGTTTTAAGCAACGAAATAAGGTACCTATAGAAAGCAAGATTATTTTCTTTTCAAATTAATATATCAGAGTTGAGAATCCGTGTTACTCAAAATATGCATTTACGATGTTTCGACTATTATCGAGTTAGCGAATCAGGAAAGATGAAACTAGTACGTATATATCTACATATTTTACTCTGATAATTTAATATATAATATTGAAAAGCTTTTCTCCTCCACTTTCCTGGCGAGACAAAAAATCATTTAGAATTGGGAAAAAAGTCAACTTATTGGCATAAATATAATATTGTGCACTACGAGTGTCACGCAGCAGGCTGATGCATACGCAAGTATACACGGTAAAGGTTCGCTATCAAGGTTCGCGTAAAAGCTCGCTGCTGATGGCCTGCCTTCCAAGTCGACTGCTCCACGCTAGCAGCAAGTTTTCGCATAAATTTGCATGGCGTGTCGTTGATCGAGCCGCTTGTTCAAGCCGCTCAAAAAAATATCAGCGTAAAGGCGTCCCGGGCCAGTCGCTCGTGTATCAGCTTTTTCCACCTGACGCCATTTTCTTGCCGGCATTTATGCATTATTCCATCGGGCTTTCGCGTTTAAGCGGAGAACTGGGTCGACCACCGGTGTCGAATTAATAAATGGATCGCCGTAAGAAGTAAATGGAATGTTGCGCACAGAGGAGATAAACGATGCGGCGAGTGATTACGAATTTTTCGCGTCGCTCCACTTCCACGGTATGACCGATCGAATCCCGGTAACCGACGAAACTGACAAGAGATTCGAGCCACGAATTTCGAGCAATTTCGCTTCTACGCGATCGTTAGCACATTCGACGTCAGCTCGAGCTGACGATTTTGACGAAAAATTTGTTTGCAGTTGGAAAAATACCGCCTTCCCAAGTCGATACGAATGTCACGCTTAAAAGCAGGAACACGAGAAAGGAAGTTAATTAGTTTCTCGACATTCTCGATGCAGTTTTCGAAATTGGCTTTGTTACTTATTCTCGTTAAAGTGATCTACCTTTGAAAACGCCGCTGAAAGGCACGTTGAGGACTAACAGAATGGATTCTCGATTTCGCTGCGAGGTATTGAAGGTGACTGGGCACAAGATAGGAAAAAAAGAGACAGCATGGAAAACAGAAAAAAAAGAGAAAGGAGGAGGAAGCAGCACAAAGAAAAATGGAGAAAATCAGAGAAAAACATCCAACAGGAAATCGATTCCCTTACCAACCATTTTTCTGAACGTTTCACCGAAGAAGATTTCGTTTTCCGATAACAGGTACGCGAACGGGATATTTCTGCGGGATAACATTAATTGCCTGGGACAGCTGCCATAACGATAATCGAGAAATTATTCGTTCCTTTGAAGCAACGGCCGAGGAGTCCACTTGGACTGTCGTTTTCTGTTGAAAAATCGACGATTCTGTTTATCGTAACGCGACACCGTGGATGCAGTTATCGGAAATCCTGTCTCGATTTATTTCCATTTTGCCATTCCAAATGTCGCGATGCGACTGCGGCTTGTTGTTCCAGCCGGGACCAACGTCGATTGCGGAAAATAATGGCGTGTGATTGCCGAATAATAGGGACCAAAGAGACCGTTGAACCTTGGTCGTATGTAGCGCAACATTTTCCTGTCGAGCCAGGAAAATTTCAATCGTAATGGAAATGCCACGTCATTATACTTTGGATGTGATTTTGGCGAGGACTGACCAACCGTGAGCTTTTTCTTTTTTAATTAGGAAAATTCCTCTAGCGACGTTAAAATTAATACCGTTTCTTCTTATTTTATTGCTTCCTTCCCTTTTCCGAATAAATCGAGATTGATTTTGTAAAGGAATGGACGAAGGATTTGATGGAAATCGATGAATTAAACAGAGCAATTAGTAGGAAATGGCGTTTCGTTGGTGGCTTTGGAAACGAGGCAGAGTATCGAAACGATAGCTGATATTGTTTTATGTAAATATAATATTTCAACAAAACTATAACAACTTACGAGTCTGCTTCAGGAGACAGAGATGAAACACTTTTACAATTCACCATAAAGATATTATTTAATTAATGAAACCAATATTATAAATTAGAGTGAAAACGATTCTAGGGATTCTAATCTTTACACTCACGATAGTCCTAAGAAAGTGCAATGAATAATTCTCAAAAACGATTGCCACTAAATACCTTTTATTCAATAATCCTTCGGTCGCGATGTTGCTAACTCGACGAGTAGCTGAATCTTTTTCCAACAGCATCCGTCGACGAACAAACTATTTACCATCTCTGTGACAGAACAACTCGTCCCCACTTTGAATACTCGAATAAATCAGTAGGACTCTAATTGATAGTGAATTCGATGCTCGTTAACAATCATTACGGAAATTTCCCTCTTCTCGATCAACAGCTCCGAAAAACCTGGGGATTCTGTCGATTGCTCGTTAGGAACTAATTTCGCGGCACGCGCGTCGCTAATTGCCTGGGAAAGAAAGTTCGTCGTCTGGACGGGATGTCGTTGCTCTCAGTCAGCTGGGAGCAATTTTCAGAAGCATGGCCGCACTCGCGGTCGCTGGTTTCCCTGGTGGTTGATACGACCAAGAGAAAAATCGAGAAAGGAAACGAACACGCGACGGGCTGTGCAGGGAGGACGACCACAGACGGATCGTGAAAAACGGCGACTGACTATGCCGTTGGCAGAAAAATGACTGTCGTTGAAAATAAAGAAACCGTAAACGAATTTGCAGTGCACTGACCTTTTTTAGGCTACCGTTTTGTGGTACGTCTCGCATATTTTTCTACCCTACCACTTAAGTTCTAATTAAATTTTCCTCAAGCATTTCTTCTTTTTCGTTGGCCGTCACTTTCAAACGAGCAGGAGCCCTGATCTCTGTCTAACGTTCCTCTTCTTCTTCCTCCGCTGTTTCTCTGCAGTTATCCCGCTGAGTGATTGTTATCGCGGACGGACAGATGAGGAACAAGCCAAGTAACGTGGAGATCGATCGATTCGCGAGTCGCTTTCTGTCACACACTTCCCTTAATCGGCGCATAGTAGAAGATAACGAGGTTCCTTAGTTTTTCGTGGTTCATTTATAGGTTGGTTAGTAGTCGCATGGAAATTCTCCGCTGCGAGGAGCGCGAAAAATTATTCAAAGGAAAAATTATTTTTTAAGGGAATACTTGTTGCATGGAGGATAATAAATTGCTCCCGATAACGATCGTTCTGTTTGTAAATATAATAAAACATTCGGCTCTTTCTCGTCGATTTACTGCACTGAAACGAAGAATCGATGATTGTTAATAATTTAATTACGCTTGATGTATTTTTACCCGAGCGATTACATGATAAAAACATTTCAAATATTTAAAATAATTTCATAATGCTGCGAGCAAGTATCGCCGAATTAACTTGGAAAATCTATTTTAATTTATTTCTTCACAGTAAAGCGGTAGAGCTAATTATCACTGGAATTATTTCTTGATAATTAAACTCTAAACTTTGCTAATCTTTCAGAAGTGTCTACACGTTATTCAACTTACAGGCTGTAGCTTTGAGCAGCAAATAAATTACACCTCTACGTTATGCATACGATTTCATCTTAAAAGGCGCATCACGAAGGTCGTTCAGGCGAGGCTTATGGAAACAAATTTTTAATTTTTCCTACGAATACATTTTCTTTTATAGCCGCAAAAATGTTCTCACTTTATCAGCTCTTTTAGAAAAACCCTGTTACAGTAATATCAGAAGCCGTATTATTCTATTACAAGCCGTGAAAATATTTTTTATTTCAGATTTCTCATTTTTGACGAAATGTTTTCTTTCGTGACTAACCAAAACTCTTTAGTATATTAATTAGAAATTTCAATTATTAATATCAATTAGCAGAAATAACATTAGATAAACATCTGCGATATCAAGTTCGAATTAAGATCAAGTTACAGATTTGTATCGCGTATGGACTTGCGTTGCACTTGCTGTTGGTTTCGTTGAAAGCAAAGGAGCTGAAACGTTAACTCAACATGGAATCGCTAGACGTATCTTCTACGCGAAAAATTGAAACAACATCCGATCGCGTTAGAAAGGAAGTAGAGCGTATCAGCCCATGAAATTGAACTTACTGTTTGCACGGGCTTTCCGATAAACTGATGGAATATCCCTTGCTAAACCCCCAAGGGGTGAAACGGCAGGCTATGGGCAAACTATAGGACCTTTCAACAGGCAATTAACAGCAATGTACGAGGGTCAGTTAAATATAAACCGAACTTTATTTGTAACTTTATATTTCAGTCAAATGTTTTGTTTCAAAAAGAATAATTGAGTTATTTTTCTATCTACGTTCCGTTTCTCTCTATATACTTTTACCGTTGGTTTCATCATTTTTCCATTCCAGTTTCCTAGGGAATGGAGGGCTGGGTTAGAAACCAATCGCGCAGGAATTGCTCTACTACTTCGTTGCTGTTGAAAAGTTGACCTCCTAACTGCTCTTTAGGTGGTCGTGATCTTGCGGAACTTGAACTCGTTTCGAACGATAGAGACCACTCTTCCACGACTAATATTAACTTCCGAGCAAATTTCGTCGATTGCTATGCGTCGAACATGTTCGATCAGTTGCCGAGCAGCTTCAATGTTTGCTAGCGTTACACTTGTCTTGGGACGTAGCGGATGCGGTGTATTTTGAACGTATTCGCGACCACTAGAAAACGATTTATGCCACGCAAACACTCGGATTCCTGATAACGTTTCATCCCCAAACTGTAGCCGCAACCTATGCAAAATTTCAGCGGGTTTCGTGCTCTCGAATAATAATTATGCGTTGTGCAACGGAAGACGATACTCTTTTCTCGTTCGTTTTGTTAACTATCGAAGAAAGGATAAATAAAGCGCCACGTGAGCTAAAACGCCTTTAAGATACGTCTATTTAAACTCCTATGCGATATCATTTTAATACGTGAAGCTGTGTACATGTGTTACACGCAGTCCGGTTAATATTTGACTGACCCTTGCAGTATACCTAGGAATTCGGTGCTACGAATAATTCTCTAAAGTATGACACGGGGACACAGGGACAATTAAGTTAGTTAACTTATTCTTCTAAACACACGAACTCGTTCGTTCGAGATTAAGAACAATTAATACAATACATCAAAGAAATGGGGGACGATAGAACCGTGCACGTTTCTCAAGGGGGTTGAACAACTCAAGTACCAATAATACAGGTGCCTAAGATATTGGAAAAATTAATGCTCTCAACTATGCAAATATATCTTTTTTAAAGTTTGGTAGAATTTCGATTACTGTACCTATATCGAGGAGCGTAGAAAAGAAGAGAGATATTTATTCAATTTTAATAAAACTCGATGCGAGAAAAATGTACTATTTATATAGGAAGATTGGAAAATTCTTTAAATTTTGAAGCCAGTTATACGATTATGATCGTTACAATTTAATCGAAAGTAATTTCCCGTCGTTTAAAAATATAGCGTACTATCGTTTCAAGTACAATTGCTTGTCATTGTTTATATTATTTTTATAGATAAATAGTTTTTTAGGCAGCTAAGATTTTTGGTACTTGTCATGAAGTTACGTCATAGAACGGGGTAATAATCTAAACATTAATGTAACACAAGCCTATGGGGTTATTCTTGTAGAAGAGGTTTAGGAAGGAACGTTCAGAGAAAGAGAAGAGTCGACGCGAAAGAAATCATACGATCGTATTTTTGTTTCAACATTTCCCTGCTTGTTCCGCTTTTCGTTCTGAAATTTACGATAATGCTTTCGTTTGATATATCCAACAAAGAAATTAAAAGCTGAGAAAATATAATGCTTTTCGGATTATATTTCTTTCAAGAAAAATATTCATTATTATTCGTGTAACCAGAAAGGCTTTCGACTATTTTTTCATTAGGTGCTTGCAGGTATTTTTCAATTGCACTTTTTACCTCTCTATTCATAAAGCGAAACCATCCGAAAAAGTTATTTTGTCTTTAAATAAAAATACGCGAAACAAACGTCCCTTTCGTTAGCGCGTTCTCTGTGAAACTACAACGTCCAGGAAAATTTGATGTATACAGTTTTCATCGCGAATAGATTAAGCTTTAAACGGTCGAAAAACGTTTCTAGTCGGTTGTTCGCACGCGTTGTCTAATCGGTGTGTGCATGTGCTTGTCTGTTGGAGAAAACAGTCCGAGACATTGCCGGTGTCCGACTGGCCGCAAAAAGGATTTGCACCGAGCAACGAGAGGAAAGTTGTTCGACGTAAACGCGTTACAACTTCCGAAACGACGCGTCCGAACTACCTGAATGACCCTTAAAACTTGTACACGGACTCGTGCACGGGATACGACTCAATGACACGGGGACTGGCAATTTTGTCTTCGAGGAAGAATGTTCGTGTGGCCAGGCCATTTTATTTCATGATTTATCGCATGACGACGTCTGGTTTTTTTGGTAATTAAATTTAGAACGAGATCAACGGTACGCGATTAATTGAACGAAAATTAAGGGGAATCTTTGATAAGTTAAATATTATTAGTATGCTTCGATTGTTTGTTTAAATAGCAATATAGACTAAAAGTTATATTTTAAGAACGACGTATGATATTTTATATAATAAATATTGATTATTATAATACGGTTCAAGAAAAATAAATTTCGAAGAAGCATTCTTCGATAATTCACTATGAAAATTTTTCAAGAGTGATTGATCAAAAAGGAAAAACCAGACACACGACCAAGAAAAATATTCCTCGTATTCGCTGAATTTTATTGACATTTCTAGGTCGCGAACTACATACGCGTTAATCTATCATTTCTTTGAAATTAAAATATTTTGATTACGAAAGAGACAACAATACCGAGCAATTTTTAAATAATTAATACCGATAAAGCGATACTTTACTACGCTATTATTTTCAACCAGAAATAAAAATCATTTTCGATGAATTTCAATTTGAAGTTTCTTTTAAAGTTTTGTTTTATTTCATCGTCAATTTTGATAACGAACAAACAAATAACTTTAAGCGACATTCGATGCTGCATTTTGACGTATCATCACGTGTGAACTGTCATTTGTAATAATATCGATCAACATTTCATAATATTATTCAGATATTTAGTTTACGACATATACGAACAATTCTCTCTTTGTTTATACTTAAGAAATATTTTCAAATTTCTAATTCATCGAAAAAATGTCGCATGTTTGTCTTTATCTTTGCAGTATTCCGTCATTCTACAAACTCAAGGTAGAACCAAAATTCGCTCTCGGTTTTGCACGACACGATTTCAGCATTTTCTTCCCGCTCGGTTATTTTCATTCTAAATCATTGGGACGTTTCACAGCCGAGTAGGACGGTCATCTTTCGATGATAACACGATTTACTATTCCGTTTCAGTTGGAAAAGTACAGAAAGTTCGGCGGGCCGGAACACGCGGTTAGCCAGGATGTTTCGCTTGGCTACTTTCGTAAGAATTGAAATTCTTCGCGGCGGTTAACCGTGCGGCAAGAAGTTAAAACGGATATTCACGACGAGACGAGTTTATCATTGATCGTCAGACATCGTGAAAATTGCGATAATATTTCGCTGATAAATATGATTTAATTGGACGACGAATTTCATTCGCAGACGAGTAATTTAAAGATTGGCGCCAACTGAAGTGCAATCTTGCCTCAACCTACTACGGCACAGCTTGAGAAATCGCTCGGTCAGAATCGCGTAAAATATAGACGAGTCAGGCTTGATTAATGTTTCAACTGTTGCTGGTGATATCTGCGGAACTCGGTCGTTTGGAAATCTCAATATTTCAATTTTTGTGCCATCACGCGTCGTGAAATTAAAAGGGAAACAAATATTTACGTGCAGCTTGAAGATTTTTTTCTGAAAATTACGTCTTGCGCGAAAGGAAATTGACACTTTCGCAGCGAATAACTTAAACACGCCGAACTCTGCCTAAAAATTAACAAACCATCGTCTTCTTGGAAGTAGATGCTTTCGTAAAATATCTTTAACTTTAAAATACCAAAGCATCTGAGGATTATTTGCACAAGCTTTCGCGTCGCTTTTAAACGTCGTCGTCTGACCTAATAGAAAAACAAACCGTAAAGTTTCGATGAAAGTTGCCACGGAACTCTGATCCTTAAAATATCCTTTCATCAAATAACAAGACGCGACAGACATTATTCCGAGAACGAAAAGCCATAGAACAAGCAGGGCAGTCGCTATTACGACGCGTTAAAGCGGCGAGTAAAACCGTTTCTCGGTCGAAGGCAACCGTGTAATCTCGTCCACCCGCAGCAGAACTGCAGTTCCTTCAACGGGGTCCAATGTTAGAGAACGTTTCGACCATTTTCATCGGTCGATGTTAACCACTTTGCCGCCCGCCCATCGGAAGGACGAACTTCTTTCCACGCTGCTCGAAAATGGATCTCGAGGATTCGCCGGTCAATGAAAATGACAAAAATCGCTCAGTCTGAACGACCTTCGAGGTTCTTACCCGTTCCACGCGATTTTCCCCTCGCGTTTCTTCCGGGTCTTACTTCCTAAACAGGAACGGTTCGATACGACAGACACAATTACGGTGCACGTGTATATATTTACATGGAAACATGGAGATAACAGAAACTGTCAAACACACGCTTGCGTAACTATCGTGATGGTAAGCATAGGTACCTATTAGAGGGACAGCGTCCGAGGTCGTCGGCATGCTTTCTGCCACGAGGTTCAGGAAAACTGTCAGCGACAGCAGAATGGTCACTCCTGCGATAGTCGGGAAAAAAAAAGAGAAACAACACGTAACGTACATATCAAGATGAGTTCTTTGTCTTTCTGTAAAGAGTTCCTGCGATTTTCATCTAGGAATCCACGTGCGCCACGCCTGGCAACCAGGTCGTGCAACGAACACACCGAGACGATACGATCGCCTCTTCCAGAAATTTCTGGATAATATTGTCGTTCGGTTCGGTTGCTTGCCTTCGAAAGCTCGGTCCTTCGGGTATCCATCGGAGAAGCGTTCTGACCTTTCGAAAACGTTCCAATGCACGAGCACGAGTATCGCGTATCGGTGCGCTTCGACGAATACTCGAGTGTGTTGAGTTTGCCGGACGCGAGAATTCCGCTTGTTTACCGAATCGAATCCTTGAATTTTGACGATAGAAGTTCGACGTTGCTGTTAGACTTTGGAGGACGATACGCCCGCTTCGAATCGATTTAGGAAAATACACGATTTCATTTTTCTCTATCTTTTATTCTTTTTTCGAGTCGATAGAAACGATAGAAGGTTTTGCGGTAAATAAAATTCAAACTACTATTTTTCTCTATTACCGGTCGAGCTTGGTACTTCATGTTCGCGTTTTGCGCCATTTTCCACATGGAACTTCAATGATCCAACGTAAGGCAGGAGAATCGACAGACGGAAACATTTAACGATTTCGTAACGTTGCCGGTAGAACGTAAGTTTGATGATGGATAGCCGCGTTGTAGTTTGTCCGCGTTACGGAAACGATCGAAGAGATCGATTATACGCTGTAGTCTAAACGTCGAGACAATTTAACTTTTCTTGGCGGTGGGAAACTCATATCCCACGATATTTTTCAAGGTGTATTATACTTTTAGAATAGTTAGGAGATTTTTCTGCAGATATATTTCAAAGATATATGTCAAAACTCCTCTTTCGTATCAAAATGAAAAATATAATCAATCAAAATTGCCGCGTCGCTGGAGAAGGTTGAACTCTGTACATGTTTCCTAGTATCATTGCATTAATCAATGTCGCTATTTCACTCTTCAATTTAAAACTTTATTTTTCCACTTGCTATATTTCTTCCAGCGATTATAACGCCGATGGAGGCACAATACAGATATGGCGAGGCTATAAATTAAGCTATCGTGAAGAGGCATCGACCGATATCTTGGTTCACGTAGGGCTGTGACGCTGTTCACGTGAAAAATCACCTCTGCACAAATTCCTCTGTTTAGGACTTTATTACGATACGCCTCCTATGCTCGATAGTTAGACGGCATGAAATTGACGCGTGACGCGTGCTTTATTATAAACCATACAAGATGGAGTATATCGGTGCGCCGAAGGGCGCGTATTCGTAATTTCCGTAGCTAGCTTATGCGATTGCGTGATCATAATCCCACGCGTGAGCGAGTATTCCGGGCTGCGTAACTTGTTCCCATACTGCGAACACCGAGTCAGCTCAATCGTTAATAACTTTATGTGGTGTGGATAATGTGTTTGGAATTACATTATTACGCGTTAACTACCGTCATTTACACGAGCGTCTCGATAATTCGCGTCCACTGGGCGTTTGTCGTTAATTTAAGTTCGTTTTGTGAACAGAAGGAAAAAGGAACGAAGATTTCATTGTGTTAACCCTTTGCACTCCGAACTTTATTTCAATTTCGTTACTAGCAGCTGCCAACGCTTCTAAGCGTTTTATTTGAAATTTATTTTAACTAAAAAGATAAGACAATTTAAATAAATAAAGGAAGAAAGAAATTCACTTAAATACCAGTTTTATTCACGCCATTGCTGTATTTTGTAATTTCTCAGTGTATGGTATATCTTGAAACAATTTTCAGGATACAATCCTGCTTTTCTTTCGCACGTCTCACAAAAAAGGTGGCACTGGAAGAACGTCGAGTGGGGTTCGACAAAAGAGCTCCTGAGATAAAAACCGATGTCGTGTCATACTCGACATAGGAGTGCAAAAGGTTAATCGTGGATCAAATATCTTCGCCGTAGTTCCTTTTATAGCTTATGTTGCTCGTAAAATAACTTTAATAATTTCAGCTTGATCTAGATTTGCTAATTTGACGAATCGTTGATTCTTCGTTGACCCTTGATTTATCGCTTGAACAGAGAGATTGTAAAATATAGGAAAATGTTCTATACGATCACATCGCTATAGAAACTTATTACACTTTTGAGGATCACTCTTCTGCATGAACGAGTTTGACTGAACACGAATGACGTTTATATGGCATATGGTAGATCATCGTTAGATCACGTCCATTATCAGAGAATTTACATGATCCAAGATAAACATTAGTTGCCTGTTCACGTTCAACAAATATAGCGGTTATCGAACACAGGAGACTACGTAAATTTCCATAGCTCCCATAATGGAGAATTTAGAAGACGGATTAACGCGTTGCGGTTACAATATTTTGATCGGATGTGTGCTTCACATCGTCGATTTGTTTCGGGTTTTCGCTGTGACTGCGTACGACAGGTCTCACCGAAATTACGTTTATTTGAACAAAGTTAAAATTTCGTTTCTTAATTCGTAGATTTTCATTTATACAAATAGAACCGTGATATTAGGTGTCTGCAATATAGAAACACGAATAAATTTCCAGACGAGTTTCAACCTCTCAGTTACGTCCTACTTTGTGCAAAGACAGTGTTATCAGAATTCTCAAATATACTTTTTCCCACTATTTAGTATACATCTAACGCAGTAGACGATTAACTAGGAGCAAAATAGTCGAAATTTTGCCAATACTTCGCCACTGCAACCTTAACTTTCCACTTCATCGAACAGAAAAAGGTTTAATTCGTCCGACAGGGATTCCTCCTGGAATTTGGATTACGATTCTTTTCGCGAATATCTCGGTTCGTTTGCAGGGAGTATTCGACACGATCCGGGAAAGAATTCGGGATCACGTTTCGGCGAAATCGCGCTGCGGAAACGGCTGTAAGATGCATCGGTTGCAGGTGGCAAACCGCCAATAACATCGAAATTTGTTGGTCAGGAAGTCGAGAATGGGATCAGGACCGTGTAAAGCGTAATTAGTTCCTTGCGATTAGACTCGAGCGTCCGTTCGACAGGCTTCGTGGCTATACAACACGCGTGCCGATGCGCATTCGATTAATATGCAAAGCTGATTCATAGAAGCTTCAGCTGCCACGTACATATTGCAAATTTAGCTTTTTCATGCTGAGCCTGTTGGCTCGAGCTACGGTAAATTTTGTTTTCAACCGAAGATAAAATAGAACAATTTGAAATTGCGAACGATTCTAATCATTTTATTGATTTCACTTATCTTGGAATTATCTTGGAGAATTTTTACAAATTTATTTCAAAAATATATTAGAAATCAAAGGGAAGAAATAATTTTGTTAAAAAAATTCGTGTCTTTTTTTTTTAAGGAAATATGAAAAGTAAATGTTGAATAAAAGTTCGATAAAAAAAATTGATAAACGTTCTTTATACAGAAGCTTGTGAAAGCTATTGAATATCCATAAAGGGGATTTATCGAAATTCAGGGCAATACGTTACTTCACTCGTTGCAAGAAAATTCGTTGTTCTCGTCGCGTGACATTAATCTTTCGATTAATTCCGGCGCAGAAAGCATACATTCATTCGTAGAAGGGATTTGCATCTCGAGTATACGGATTTGCCAGAAGAGAAACGTTCGCTGTTTTCTTGGTCGAATGGTCGCGAACCATCGTCGTGTGCTTTGCCGATAAATCACATCGTTTGTACGGATCATTTACGAATCGCTTCGAGATCGCTAGTTATACTAACTTGGAAACAACCGGTGCTAGGAATTGCGCGAAACGTGGTACGACACCGAACATATGCTGTTGTAGGTCTTTGTGCACGCGTTTCCAAAACTTTCGCGTTGACAGTGTTCGATATTTGAGAGGCAGAGATCTAAATTAATTAAACAATCGCAGAAACTAGCTTTTCCTCTTCCATCGTCATTTAGTGTTTTATCCGGTTTGAGCAAGTACGTGTTATTCAATCGTGCAGTTTTAGTAATCGCTGTAGTTCCTTTTAGATTAAAACACAAAGTTTTTAACGTTGTTGCTAGTCAGAGCTTCGCAAAACTTTCAAAGGAACGTGAAAACGATCAAACATAAATCACGTTAGCCAAAGGACCTGGTTGTTATAATACATATTGTACAAGGCTGAGGGACTGTTGTTAATTTTAAAGTTTCCCAAAGTTTTCCGTACCTTTCTCCTGTTATGTAACTGAAATATATACACTGTTTCGTCTGGGTTTACAGAATTCGTTATACGTAGAGTACAGGAAACCAACAAAATTCGAATGAATTTTGTACATCGGAATTCATTCAAGTAGAAACAGCTTTGAACAAGCATATCCGGAATAAATCATTTAAGACAACCAATTTCATAACGTTATGTAGTATCTCGAAATTTCGTTTATGGATCGTGCGAATTAATATACAATTTCCGAACGAATAAATTGTGTTATGACTTCTAATTAGCGGGTCAAACAGTCGTATCGTTTTTTAATATTTTATCGTGTCTGTAATAACGTTTCTTTATTTACCGCGATAGTGTGTTTGAACACAGAGAAACGCTCGGTTGTATTTTTCTTAGACTTTCGATATCATTGGAAGATCTACCATGTCTTGCATCGAAGGCTTAAATGTGGCATCAGCGTGAACGAAGCTTCGTCGTGAAAAATTATTTCGTGTCTTAATCGATATTTCTGAACTAAATCGCACGAGATAATAGTTCTGCGGTATAACCACTTCGTTCTTCTGATCAAAATCCATTAGCTCTCTTCGGTTAAAGCGATACGAAGAGCCATGTTTCTTGGTTTCTCGAGCTCCAAACGGCTATCTAACCAAGTGTTCGTAGAAATCGTGCAAGTAAGCGAAGTGTCCTGTTCTTTTAATAGATCACCATCTATATAAAAGATATAGCAGATACCAATACGAGAAAACTTCACGTTTTAAAATTACAAATGAATCTTCAGACAATATCCTTCTGTCGAGATATTATGCAATACGAAACCACTGAAAACGTCGTGTTCCTTTGTTTGCTATTTCCAATAGAAAATTTCGATTTTCAAGATACGAAAATCGAATTTCCAACGCAAGCTGTTAAAACACCGTACCATCAAACACAATTTATCCGCGTACGATTTCCTTGAGAGAGTAGAATTTGTTCCGTTTCATCTGAGCATCCTCGAACGTTCGAACGTAAACGTTTCAAACAATCGTGGCTCGTGACGTGAAAATCGTGGCAAGGTGAGAGGCGATATACTCTCAGCCGATGCGGAACGTAGTGGATGCTTGTTCGCGGGCCTCGTCCCAACCCTTTGTCATGCTAATGTTCAATCAAATGCACTTTCCACGAAGAGGGTGGTGTCACTTTGCTCGGCCTTAACGCCAGTCCTTGCGCATGCATTCGCTCCGTATTTATCCGGTAAATGAAATTCACGATGCCGGTGGCTGGGCCGCTCGGAATTTACAGCGGCATAATATTATGGAAATTTCATTCATAGACGTCGCAATAATGCCTAAGAGTGCCTAAAGAGCTACATTTTTGCCCGTGATAATAAGCTCTTCACTAGGATGGAAATTGTTGTTGTTGAAGAAAAAGCTTGGGCGCCGCCTCCAGTTTTCTTCGCTGATATTTATTAAAATATGCTCTTCAATTAGTGCCAGATAATACGACACCTTTCACCATCCATTGCAATAATGATTTTCGTTGTGTATTTACTTGGATCAACGATGATAACGCTTTTTATAGTATTTATTATTTATTTTTGGTCAAAAATATTCGGCCACCTGCTCGTAATTACTTTTGATAGACTGCGCGTTAAGAGTTCCTCGCGACATTTAAAAAAGCACGAAGGGACAATGTATTCCCATAGAAGTAGCATTTTATCGAATCGTATATGCCTCGTCGATATTTTTAAAATTTTGAGGATAAAAAGCGTACGTTTAGCTACAAGATCAAATATACAGATAATTTTGGCAACGTTGACTGACGTTCTACTGAATTTAAAGCCGCTTCTCTGCAAAAATAGGAAATGCGACTTATCCTGCTTTTCCTCTGTAATCTTCGCATAAAAACGATTTTACAAACGATATACAGATTATTCGTATCCCTCTCGTTCTTAAATACTGCTTGCGATAGAATATGGAAAATAAATAACGCGTCGTTATTTACTATAATGAATGGTAATTAACGTGAAATATACTTCTTTAAAAATATCGCGCGCTGATTTTGTCGTCGAAATAGCGCAGAGTATCGTCGATGGAGTTTCAGACGATTCGCTGCAGCTGTTAAAATTCTGAGTACATAATATCGACCTTTCCGAGATTGTAACACGTTTCGACTGAACTCGACCATGCTCCCTGACCTATCTCGTCTAGCAAACTTTCAGTCGGCGTTAAACCAGAAAGAAAGCTTGCGCACGAGAGACCGAACTTGCCCGGTGATTAATTACGGAACAAAAGCAAGTCGAAGTCCGAGAAAGAAAACGGGTTAAGAATGAAGGATGGCGCGTTCTGATAAATTGACTTCTGTCAAAATATTATCCCTAAAACTTTTTCTCAACCTGAAACTTTCGGCAAGTGGAGGGAATCCAAGCTGCTGCATTTGCAACGTCGTATAAATTTATAGATTCGAACAGTTTTCCACGATACCTGAGAATTCTTAAACAGTTGGAAATATTTTACTGGGTAGATTTTTTCGCACAGGCAGGTAACGATAGAAACGAGTTGTGTTAGACGTAATTTATCGGCGATATGAACATTTTACGGTGTGCTTTATCTAATAAAATTACGCTATTTAACAGGGAAAATGTCACGAACCAAAAGCTATCTCCATTTCATTAAAGATGGTAACGAAACTTCGCTATAATAATACAGACTTCGTTTTCCGCACAGAACACCGGTAAAAGAAAAGTATCAAATATAACGTTCAAACACCACAAACATAACTAAATATCGGACGAAGGGAAACTCTTCGTTAGGGATGAACGAAGCACTGAGAAGCGTGTTGCGCTGGTAGACAACATGAACGTTAATTCTATTTCAGTTAGCTCGAAAAGCCTTGTTTGTCTTAACTTTGTTTTCATCCGTAGCTAGCTTAGATCAAATCGCTTTTCTCGCAATCCCGTAAAACAATTACCAAACCTGTTTAACGTCGACAAGAAATAGCACCGCCGGTATTCGTCAAGTTTCCGTGGGAGAACCGGCGTTTCTCGTTTCGTCGAACAGTCTGTTCGGGTTTCGGGCTTAAACCGACCGACGGATGAGTGAATGCCGCGGGAAAGCGACAACAATGACGGAGAACGCGTTGGCGGAAGGACAAAGAAGCGATGGTCCGATAACAATGACAGGGAAACGGGAAAACGAGGCGAGCGCCAGGCGCAGATACCGCGAGATTCGATCTTTCTTATTCAGATTTCCTGCGGCAATTCTTCTTCCGTTTCCTCGCGAGACTAACTCGTAATTACTTGCCGAATGTGAATAGGCACTAGGTTCGGATTTGAGACTTTCAAAGAGACCCATCAGCTATGTTCAGATAGAACGTTTCAAGATAGAAGTTGGAGAAAGTTAACGAGGTGCGAAACAACCGAGTGTTTCCATTCCTCTTCCTTTTTACTTTTCTACTATTACGTATTACCTTTTCCTTCTACAAGGATTTAACATCGATTTTCAGGCTATCAGAGACGAACATTTATACGCAACACGATAAGGGAGCCATATAATTTATTTACGGGAAATAAATTCTTACCCTGTTTCGTAATCGATAAATTCATCGTGGTAATTTTAAGGAAAGTAAACCCTTGATAGAAATATTTGGAACGTGGAACGTTATAAAATTTAAAGGGCAAAGAGGAAATATGTTACCGCGAAATTATGGATTCTTCGCGTAATTGACGTTCTTTTTGTGCTTTTCTCTTCGAGAAAGTGTTCAAAGCTCGACGTTTTCTTCGAGCTACCTCGAAAAGGATTGCCACGAGCTTCCGCTGCACTTGTGACGGAAATTGGGCTGGTATACGTCGATATATAATAATTGGGCACAATCAAGCGTATCAGTTCAAGACGTGCAACACGGAGAAGTCTTTCCTCTGCTAAAGGAGGCTTCAAAAAGCGAGTCGCGTTCGTTCCTCGAATTCTTAATGAGCTTCCACTTCGTATAGAATCGCGATTCCAGATACAGATACAAGTTGGCAATGCTCGAAGAAAACTTACGTGATTTTCGGTATTCTATCGCCAATGCGTGAATCCGACGATGGCTATCGTTAATTCTGACATTTATAAAATAGTTTTAACGCTTTCTGCGCAACACGCGTTATACCTTCTTCTTTCGTGTTCAACCATATAATAAAGAAGACATTGAGTTAAAAATAAAGAAAAGGTCAAACGAATTATGGCAGACTCTTCCGGAGTCTCAAAGACACATTCGCGTTTCGTTAAAATTACACTAAACGGAGGCAATTTTTAATAAGTCCCACCTTCGTCCCAGAGAGCGCAGTTCTGACATACATAGTCTGTCAAACGAGCCGCAGTTATGTTTTAATTGCGCCGTTCCGACCATTTCCCGACTCTATATACCTTGTTCTTTGCCAACGAGCGAACATCCACGCGACTCTGAAATCACAGACATGGTCCGTGTCACGGGCACACACCAACGCATTCCTCGCGTTCTCAAAGGGATTTGATTATGCAACGTTTCGCGTTTTGTTCCTCTCTGTGGCGAAAAGCTTTCAGGCCACTTTCTACGTGTCGGCTTTTTTTTGTCGTCCCTTCTTTTTCGAGAATTACACGTTACATAGGTAGAAGGAAAAACGTTCTTTAATAAATCAAGACGGCACTGCAAGGGGCTGGATTTATTGTCCGTGTCAGATTTAGGAAGTGCCTGCAACCGGAGACTGTTCGATTTTCTTTTACTCTTGTTTTTTTTTTGTCGCAGTTCCCCCGTCTCGTTCGTTCGCGATCACAGTGAAATAAGCTGGTCGCGAAGATTAATCGGTTTCAGCCTCGAATGAGTTGGGACGCGTTTTCTATTAAGTTTGGTCGATTACATTTTTTGCTCGTAACGGATTTAGTGCGCGTGATTGATCGAATTGAAAAATTAAATGAAAATATGCTTCACGTGTGATGGGAACACTTGTTAGGAATGTAATAAAGTGAGTCTTCTTCGTCGATAGTTTTTTAATCCTCCAGCTTTTTTGTAGCGATAAATCGAGTTTCGATTAATTTTATTATTCGCTACAAAGCCGAGTCGATTAATTGATTACTTATTACTGAAAGATCTGGAATAATTACGAAGCCTTTAATATGTCATTGACGAACTTAATTCCCGTAAAATGCTTATTTTAATAATTTGTTTGTAAATTGAATAGCGTATCAAGTTTAGAAAAGATCCTACCAAATAATGATTTATTTACTTTCTTTTTAATTACTCTTTACACTTTTATTATTTTATTGTTAAATATTACGTGGTTTGTGTTTTTATCCATACACGTAAAGGACATCTTTGAAAGCTCGCGAATCGCAAAACCTTGTACAATTTTTATCTCCTATGAGGCAAGTTTACGATTTAATTACAAGAATCTTTGCTGTTGGTAAGGAAGTTAAGACGCTGAAAATTTATCAGAAAATCAGTTTAATCGTTCAAGTTGCTTCTTATCTTTATCTGGTTCCTTATGCTACTTTCCGGAACTTTACGGCCAAGCTCTTCCGCGATTCAATTGTTGCTTGCCGTATTCGTATCTACTGCATCGCGTCCTTATACGTGCACTATCAGTTGCGTATCCTGCGCTGCCATGTTTCGAAACAGTTTAACTACGAAACTCAAAGTTAGAAGATTAAAATTTCGTTTCATCGTTTTACAGCAGGTAATTAACAAATTCTGTGGACGCAATCCAGAGTTCTCGATCTGCGGTCTTAAGTTCCGAGACACGAAATTTCGCTTAAGAATTTTCCGATGTAGAATCGCACAGACCAATATCGGAATTAGACAGACGTTCGATTGCAATACGTTTCATAGCTGGCGTCAGGTCACGTTCTTTACCTCGTTCAATCGTATCGCGGAAATTGACAAGAAATTAGAGGATTGTAACATCGCCTTCCCAGCATCTCGATGCATGCACAGTCCGACTAATCGGAATTTCTAAGGAGAATCTTATTTCTGAACCGGGTTCGAACGGAATTCGTTTTACATCGAGTCTACCTGGGCTAACGGCGATGATGAAACTCGGATGGAATGGAATTTCTATGATATTACACTCTCTCTCGTCCTCCTTCGACCAATGGTCTATAGTACTGGTATTAGGTAAGAGTAGATGCACGCCGGTGCAATATCTCGAATAACTTGATATTATCAACATGTTTGGGAAATTCGACGAATTACAGGCATTTGGAATATTTCGCATCAGTATTTACAGATGAAAGCTACGCCCCTGATAGACGTTTCACGTTCGTTTTTCATCATTAAACGCGAACGGCTAAAATTTTCATGTCCAATTGAAGCTTTCGATGCAAGAACCATGCAGCTGTAATTTTACTAATTTAACACGAAATAAAAAAAAACTGTTTAAAATATTTCTTCTTGTCAATGTATTAATCGTGACCTCCTCCTTAAATACATTCTACTTCGTAGCAAAAATTTTCAATTTTCAAAAACTTACATATGGCGATAAACAAATCTTGTAGCAGTCTGGTTCTTGCATCAAATTTCATTAATTTGATGTTTTCTATTATAGGTTTAATTGGAAGAAAGATATATTTTTGCGAACAAATCATTTTAATTCATACTTTGAATATTACAAATACGAAGATAGTTATGGTTATAGGAATATTTTACAAAAATGCTGTTGCTACTGGTATTATTCAATTGTATTTTCATCTTTTGGCGATTATTTCGGCATGTTTTCCTAATACCATTTGTCGCCAGGAGGTAAGTAAGTATCGTTCGACCAGGGTCATTATATCGTGAAATGTCGCTTCCTTCGTAGGAAACAGTTCGGAATAAGGTTGTCGAGAAGAACGAGGAAATGCTGGTTCATTGCTTTCAAAAGTGGAAACTTCATTAAACCGATCCTGAGGCATTCTGCGAGCACATATCGGTCCCAGGCAAACCTTCGCTACGAAAAGATAAACTATACCTGTTCCAAAATATAGAACTGTCCTTTACTTAAACCAACAACATTGTTTTAAAAAAATTATTCGAATACTTTTTTATCGTCTCCGGTGAGCATTCGCAGAACTAAATTAATGCAAGAATCAGACAATCCCTAAAAGCCTAATGCCTTTCTTGCACCAAAATGAACGCCACATCGTCAAAGGTACAGGTAGCTCCATTTTCACAACGCGAAAGGAAATTGTAGAAGCCACAGTAAGTGTTGCACAGTAACGTGGGCTCACCTTTTTTTCTCGAACATACATTAAAATCTGAATTTCGACGAAAAATGTCTCCAACCCTTGAATTTTCCTTAAAATTCCACGCTTTACAACTTTTTTATTACTCTATCGCAAATTGCTTCTATGGCCGCAACTAATTTACCAACTGTTCGTCAACGCGTCGAAATTTTATTGAAAACACGCCGCCTTTAATAACTGCGCTGTTTGAAACTCTGTGAAACGCCTGTGGCTCGATCTCGATCGAATAAAAATCACGTCACCGCAGAGACGGCGTGTCCATCGGCACGCGCGTCCCCAAATGGGATCGTGGACCGGAGACGAAGCATTTTCACGGTGTTTTCCCAGAACGGACGATGTTCGGAAAATTATATACCGGTCTAGGCTCACGGGACACGCGGCATGCAGACCACGTTCGTATTTGTGTGTATACACGGGCTTGTGTGCATAGCAGCAATTGTGTACGGGGAATAACGTCGACGAGAGTCCGAATCCCTGCCAACATCGATCTTGTCCTGTCGTTGCCTGCGACGCGTCCAATGAAAATTGAATTTCCCCGCCTTCTGTTCGAAACCTCATTCTCAGAACGCTTCATCGTCGCATTTATATCGTTACGCGCGCAAGAAGTTAATCTTGTTCGCAGTATGGGTTCTAAACGATTCTTCTTGCTTTACTCAAATGCTTTGTCAATGGCTGTTTCAAGCGTATTTGAACTGATTATCTCGGTTCAAGAGTTTTTCGAACAGACACATTATTCTTCCGATACTTTGTTAAATAAATTTCTACGATTAATTACTTTCTGTACATCGTTGCATTTTGTGTACGTGTTTAGGATGTTTGTAGCATATACAGTTTATAAGCGTTGTGCATTTCGGAAAAGAGAATCGTCTATTTAACAGCGTAATCTCGATCCCTTTATCGTTTCCGTATCCTGTTTTATCATACAGAGTCGCCTTTTCTCCTAAGTACATTAGTATTTTATATTAAAACTTTCAAAGTCCTCTTTGTATGCTCCCACATGATATATATATGTTCTTTTCATTCCATAAATCGATGCTAAAGCTCACGTACTCGAAACTCGAACACTTTTTTCTTCTTCAAACTACTTTCAACGATCTCACTGGCAATTTGACAATTTATCGTATGTTACCATCGATCATTTGGCAGATCGCAGTAAGAATCGCGTGTAAAGTACAATAAACAAGAAAATGTGTCGAAGTCCATACGCAACGTCTCTCGCCATAAATCTAAATATTGGAATCACAAGCACCGGATTATTTCACGTGAAAAGCGTTTCGCTCCATTCGAAAAGGCAGAGGCACCGAAAGTTGTTGCGCGTCGATATCAAAGAATTAAGAATTAATTCGACGGCTGGAAAAAACGAGCACAACGCGTAGGCGAAACGAGCGTAGAATTTTATTTGGCGCATATAGTTATGAAACGGTTAAAATCAATATTTCTAACGGATCGTTTTTTATTTTCACTGGATGCACTGGCAGACGTCGTTCGACCTCTCAATTACGCGTTCTATCGAAAAGGTGGACGATAAAATGTGACGATTATTCTTGTTAGACCACCTCGATGCTCGACATGTTTCAACAAACTAACACGACAGATCGAAAGTTTATCACGCGTATCGCCATTGTATCGAGTGATTTATGCATTAAACGAAGCATCGAGACGACTCGACGAAAGTACCTTTATTAACGAGTTTGGAAATGAAATCAACTTCGCACAAAGATTGTTTCAGATTTTAATTAACAAACGTTAATTGTTGCTTCCCCGTGATAACTTTTATTCTACGATATTCTCCACTTCAATCTGTTTCGCAGCCACTAAGCACATTATCGTATTATCTAGAACGTACCGTACTGTTTGAATGGTTCCTTGAATGAACTACTCAAGTGAAACTATGATAATAAAGAAAGACATAATATTTCCAACTGCAGCTTTCCTTCATATTCTTTTATGTTTGCGTTTACGCGGATGCACAGGTGCAAAGAACATTTGTAGCTTTCTTTTACAGACACTACACTTCTCAACGTTTTCAGGCAATTTCATGTTTCTCACACGAGAACGCACGAATGGCGTCTATAAAGAGATGGCGTAAATTCTAAGGAAAATGACACCGAACGATAGTTTTATTCACGATAGCAAATCCCAAATCTGATTATCTATTTTCAACGAAGATTCTATAAGAAATAAAGATTCGTTAGGAAATAGGATTATAGAAATTCGTTTCTCGACACAGTTGATAGAACTTCGTGCCGGAAAACTGTAATTTATTTCTGGGTTACCTAATAGTTAACTATAAGTCTGCGACCACAGAGCCAGCCGACCATCCCAGAAGACGTATTTCAAAGTCAACAGTTGCAGCCTCATCAAGCATAGATAGACCGTGGCGAACTTCAGCGTAGACGCGTGCATAATGCACCGAGTATTGTGCAGATTTTCCCCGCTGTAATTCGCGAGATGCACCGTATCCAAAATTGAGATCAGGTGACGTTCCCGACGGGAACATGCTCGACTGGCAACCGTATGGCAACCGTATGGCAAACGAAAATACCGACGGAACACGGTCCCTTCATAGATATTGCCATTTTACGAGGGAACCTATCTCTGTCACTGACGTCGAAAGAATACGAAACACGTTGTTTGTAGAACACTTTCGCGGGAATAGAATTAATTATTAGGAAAAATAATAGTCGATATGCGAGTTATCGATCCAGTGAAAAATTGTTGTCAGGAACTGCAAAAAATATTTGCTGCATATCCATTGTTGTGCTTGTTTCAGCTTTTTTTCGATATTTATCTTCGACGTTATATCATTAAACGAGAAGAGCTAAATAAGCTAAACTTGCAACTGCGTTACAATTTTACGAAAGGTTGGAAATTTTTGAATTACGAGAACGATCGAATTCGCAATTTAGAAATTATGGTTTTTTAAACAGTGATTAGCTTTTTAATAATTTGTACACAAATTAGTAATTCTCTTTACTTATCCTGTGTTTTATTCTTATCGACTTCGTAATCAGAAATATAACGATACTTCTCTAACAAATTACTACATAGAATTCGGTAATACGTATAGATTGGTATTAACTGTACGTTTTCATTTGCATTAATTACCGAGAATTACTGCATTATTGATTTTGAAACCATTATAAAAAATAGACACGTTATCAATCATCGATTTAAAGGAAATATCGCCAAATTTTTTGGATTTCCCATTCCTCTTTTTCCTAAATGTAACCAGTATAATGAACGTATTAAAAGCATTCCATATCCTTGTAAATGAGAAAATATGCATCAAATTACACGTGTAATTCGGCTCGTGGAAATTAAACATTAAATTTCGCACCCCGGAAACTGAATATACGGAATACAAATTTGCGATGCAAATTTGACAAATTCTAGTTGCAATACGCTACACCCTTATATATTTAGTATTTGTCGTACAAGAGAGAACTTTGTGTGCAAGTAAATCATCCATAACGTGAACGTACTTTTCGTTGATACTACAATGCGAATTTAGAGAGCGAAATCATATCTTGGAAAACATGTAGAATTTTTTTTTCCCTCAAATTATCTCGAAAATAATGAGAAATATCGAAAAAAGAAACTTGAGAAGGAGTTGCGTGTCTTTTTTTTTTATAACTGCAACAGTGTAGAGAATTGAAAAAAAAAAAAGATCAATGCATCCAAAGTATTGAACTTTTTGAATTTCCAGGTTCTGAAATTTCCCTCGTTAGTAGCCATTTATTAAAAATAAACCAGCGAATAAATAAACCATTATATCGGTAATATACATGAAATATTCGATCGATTTCGACGAATACATTGATCGAATTTATCGGCATATTTAAGACTATAGCATCCCATTAAATTCCCCTTAAATTTGATGTTCGAGTTGCATTTAATACACGAGGTATCCTAGAATAAATCTACAAGAGTAAATTTGAAACCTGAACGACCATTATAAACTACTACACCGTAACTACCCTATAATACGAAGTAATATTCATCCATAATCGGCAAGAAGCCGTCGTAATTTTCTCTGCAAACAAAAGCAATTAAATCGAAACGTTAATCAAACGGGGTGGAAGATCGAAGAAGCTCGATACCAGAGCGGAACAGAGATTGATGAAACGAAGCAGATGTTACGGAAAGTAAGCGCGAATTCGAGTGTCCGATTCTTCCATCGAATCGGCGGAAAGCAAAGATCCAAATGTTTCAATATTAAGAACGATTTCCCTCTTCGAGATTAAAAAGTCTCGTCACGTTTCAGCTTCGTCGCGCGATCTGGAAGTTGGCGAACGAAACTTTCCAAGTTTCTCTATAACCTGAACGTCACTTTCGTCGATTCTAGACAAGGAGGAATCGTGGAAAATTCGAGTTCTACGTTAAAACCAAAGGAACCGTAAAACGTCGAAAATGTCGTCCGACGTGTTGTATTCGCAATGTCGTCCGGCTGTCTGCGAGATCGAAGATCAGTGGTAGATCTCGATCTTTAACCCGGCGCAAACGAACGATGCGACGTCGTTGCGATTTCCTAGGGATAACGTAGCAGCAAGATTTTACAACTTTATACTTGACATATCCATGGTTCTTCCAGTTTCGATCGTGTTCTACTAGCGCCTGGCTCTTTGCTCCACAACGTGCAAATGTAAAACATCGATCCTCGCTTGCACTTTATGTCGCTGATTATACGATAGGAAGAATTCAGAATGAACGACGTCAGGTGCATCGCTCGTCCGCGCCGTGTCTCGCTTCCTTTTTTCGTCGTCCAAAACGAAAGAAACGCGGGATAGTCAGCGTTCAGTGGCGATATGTGGTCAACGTGGTATATATCGTAGAAACATAATCCGACTAAATCAATCAAACAGTCGCAAGACTCCAAGTGTATGTGTACATACATACATATACAAAGAGAGATAGACAGGTAGAAAAAGAGACAGTATAAAGAACGAACGGAAGAATAGAAACGAAACAGAACAAGGTGTATATTGTCTGGCTGGTGTAATACTGGCAGGCAAGGCATGCTACGAGTTACGTTACCTAAGGTGAGTTTCTCCCCGGAATCTGGCGGCAGGGTGAAGCCCAAGAGGGCCATGCTCGATATCAGCACGCACGGCACGATCAGGTTGAAAAAATAGTACAGAGTCCTTCTGCGGATCTGTATGGTGAAGGTGACGTCGACGTAAGGCTCCGGACAGCATTGGTACGTTATCGTGTTCTTCTTGCCCGGCATTCCTGCAACGAAAGCGCATCGAACCATGTTATGAAACTGATACTCGTCGATACCTAGAGGAGTAATACTCGTTTCGACAACGCAGAAATTCAAATCATTGCTGCCGGCATTGTTGTAAAGCTTAATTGCTTTTGACCATGTGCGAAAGTGAGTTTGGTTATTGTTCCACGCGACGGTGTAATTTGGCACGGCGCAAGTTCCGATACGAGTTTAAGTAGCCGTTTGTGCCCTAAATACGATGATTGCGTTAAATGTTTCCTTAAATGGGGACGCGGGCTTCATTGGCCTCGGAAGAAGCATAGGAAGTCGATATAAATTTTCTGCGAATCGCTTCTAGGACGATTATATTTGATTTTTATCGAGACACGTACGTTATCAAGATCGATATCTGCAGTAACTTCGTGTTTATAACACAAGCCCTTTTCTCTCGTTCTTCATCTTTCATCCGCTTTCTCTGCTCCTTTTCCTCTTCTCCCTATTCTCTATTTTCAACTTGGCTAGCTTTAGACTTCTGATTCTGAACTCTGACTCTGATCGATTAATCCTTTCTAGCCACTTATCTCTTTATCTTTCCTCTTTTCCTATTTTCCTGCTTCTTTCGCTCGACGCAGACGCTCTTAGAAGAAACTCAGGCACGTCCATCAGAAACCTTTCTAAAACACTCTTCATTCGCTCGACAAGATTCAATTATTCCCGCAAAACCGAAAGCGTGCTGTCGAGAAATTGTTAAAATTTTCGGCTCAAAATCTCTCTGCTCACAGGTTTCGGTATATCTTATAACTCGTGATCTTTATTTGCATATTCGACGCAAACCTGCTGTTAAATCGATAAACAATCGTTTGCCTTAAATAAAGTACCAAATATACGTTTATGAACACCGCAATGATACAGCTGATCTCCAAGCGGAAAGTAGAAATCGGCGAATACTGTTAGTAGCTTCCAACCTGTAATTTTGATCAAACTGGCTCTGCCACTGGTTACACGGTTCGCTAATTTCGCGAGCAACGTACATCGCGAGCATGACACGAACTCTCAGACTAATTCCAAATTACGGGGCGCAGCATGCATCGTCGAGGTAGCCAAGCTTAGTCATAGTAGAAGTAACCGCGGAAACACGAGCAGGGCACCTCGTGATTTCCGTTTAACTGCCTTTATTAGATGGCTACGTTCGTTTGAAATCGTACGCTGTCGTTCTAAACGCGACCCTCTCCCTTCGTCGATCGCCTCCAACGTTTCGTTCCATTAATGCCTAACCGTAACAGTGCAAATATTTTGATTATTCGTGGTGTCCATAACGAGGTTTTCATATTTTTATTACAAATTTTCTAATACGCACGCAAATACACGCAATTTATGGTAAATTTCTTCTGCAATGTGGTCGATAATTGGAGTCTGGAAAAAATTTAATGGTTGGTAAGTAATAGCCAGTCAAATTTAAATTTCAAAGAAACTAATTTCATATACACCGATCTAGTGTCTGTGTATCCCATCTTACCCTTTCGACGCATAATTTCTCGTCGTTTCATGAAAAATTTTAACGTCAATCGACGTAATACAGCTGATAAGGATACACCGATATCGTGAAAAATACAACAATGGAAAAAGTGCACTTAAAAATTCTGCAGCCCGAGGAAGTCGATAGTTTACGGTCGCGTTAAGGGAATCGTGGTTTTTAATTACCTTAACTATTTTCAATCGGTAAGAAAATTCTAACTGGCGGCTTGTTCGCTAGTTGCCGCGCCGTAGGAATTCTTTTGCCAGACATTTGCACTCGGATGACGTTAATTTCCCACGCGATGCGTTTGCCCTAATTGCAAACATTATACAAGTTACATCTGTGACTGCCTTATTGTGGAAATATGTAATTTTAATGACCTCGATGACCGCGCGTCTCTGTACGAGACGCGGATGACTTTTATTGTTCGCAGTTTTATTCGAAATATATAATAACCATCTTTTTGCTCTTCGTGCTTTTTTAAAATGAATAACATAATGCATAATGTTTAACTTTGCTTTCTATTGTTCTGTGCCTTTTTGTACGCAAATAAAGGGAGTTTGGGGATTTAAAAAAAAGGAATTAACCTTTAGGATAAATTGTTTCATACGTTAGAATTGCAACCTTGTTTGGCAAATGTTGACAAAAGGGGATCCAGTCCCAATTGCTTTGATCCTGACAAATGTGGTCAGGACCTTGTGTGATATGTGGACACTTTTGGATAAACTTCGGAAGGTTCTAGCCGTCGTGCGTTATTTTTCAAAAAATTATTAACAAAAACTGATTTGTAAATCTACAGGATTTACTTATTTTTGTATAGTAAAGAAACACTTGCTCGTAAAAATCTAGTTCAATCCCGATACCAATCTCACACATGAGCGAAGCGAGCGAACGAGGAATTCTTAAGAAAAAAGTTTTCGGCCAAAAGTCGAGTGCCCTTCGTTGGCGTGTGGAATTGGTATCGGCTTGAACTAGATTTTTACGAGCAAACGGAGCTCGTTCCTTAATGGAATTCGGATGAATTTATCTGCTACAACTTGCAGCAAGCGTCACAAAAGTTGCGCTAATTCTACACGGAGTAGTAGATGAAAAATGTGGCATGATGTTTTCAAAACTCCCAAAGCATCGTTTCGGGTTATTCGTTCATGCAGGATCGCCCCCTTTTGGTTTGTGCTTGCATTTGTATGCCACCAGGTAGAATATTATGCACGTAGTCTTATGCGCCTCGACACCTATGCATATCAGGTCGCCCTACGTTGTACACGTTCGACAATAAACCCCCATCCCCAAAACTACCTCGACTCTCAAAGAATCACCTTAGCGTGTTTCTCGAGGCAAATACCACCGCTGAAAATTCCCTGTATAAGCCAGCAACCGTAAAAGAGGAAAGTATTCGGGTTACAAGCTCTCGAACCAAGTTTGTGTCGCCGAATCGCGAGGAAAGCTAAATTTATTAATGCAATTTCGCCCAGTCGCATCCGCTAAGATTCTCTCCGCCATTCTCCATTATTCATCGGTCGCATTTCACATTCTTGGCCTCGCGTTTTCATACGCGAAGCTCGCGCTGGCATCGACAAAATCGTCGTACGTGAACGAAATTCGAATAACGCGGCCAAAGTAGCCTCGCGAAGATAACGAAAAAGATAACGGAAGTTCATGGCGATTACCGTTCTCGGAGAGGAAAAGGAATACCGTCAAGCCACGGAGAGCAAGCGAGTCGGACATGGTAGCGCGAAATCGAAGTCTCGTAAAGTTATTAGATGCTCGTCCGATCGCTACATCGATTCGAAAGTTTATGGGATACGCGAGACAGAAACTCGCGAGACGTCTTTGCCGCGTGGCAACATCCTTGGCAGCGTGTAAACGCGAAAGTGGCCACCCTAACGATTTTCATCAACATTCCTTTACGCGCCGGTGACACGAATATCGCGCGAGAAAACCAAGTCCAGCGAAAAATGCATTTTACCGTGGGAACCTGAAAATTGGCTTCCCTGTTGAAACATTATTAAGGAACGCTATTTGCAGGAGTTTTGTTGTGGCGAGGAAGATTGCGAGGAAATGAGTTCAAGTTTTGAAAAGAACGATGAAAATTGCGTTAATACTTAAATCTTAAATATATACTTTCTTCTTATACCTCCCACAGGGTTTTTCCAGCGTTTTCCAAACTTTATCGGTGTATTCTATGAATGTAGACATAAACGTAATCAAAATAGGAAATACGAAGGAATCGGTAATGAATTTCCAGTTAACTACGATGCTGAATTACAGTGTCAAAGTTCATATAATATTTCTTTTTGTATTTATATCCGCAAAGTATGCTACTATAGTTTAGCTGGACAAAAATGCAAGGCGCTATAGATATATAAAAATTCTTATAATATAAGAACGTTGTACATGTCGAATTTCCAATAAAATTATAACGGTCATATTTAATAATAATATTAGAACGTGTCAAATAATTTAATTACACAGGGATACTTATTTAATTCAATTTAATTTAATTTAATTAGAGAATCGCGTATTCAAAGTACTTACCGATCAGGTACCATTCTCCATTCGTGATAAAGTCGGACAGGTCGCCGCCCTTCTCCGAGCTGAGCACCAGGTCGACCTAGCAACGACAAAGTTTCGATTAACACGGGCGTACGTTTATGGTCGTGGCATTTCGCTAGGTCACACGAAGCGGGCACGCATGCACGTGCGACAGCTTTACGTCACTGTTCATTTCTACGGTACGACTACGACTACTTTCGCAGCTATGCACACAGATCAACGTGGCGCGGCAGTGTCGGTATTCGATAAATCGTGCAAGGAGAAGGCTCAGAGGATGATGGCGTGTTGCGAAGGACATTTCGTGTGCGTATCTGGTATATAAAGGAGAGGATAAATCCGTGGCGATCGACAGACTAAGCCTGGGATTCTCGTCGACGATGAGAGAAACGCCTTCTGCCGCTGTCTAACGTCGAGCGACTCGCGACGTTTCAAGAACCGCTTAATCCGCTTTTATACCGAATCTAATTCTCCACTTGTCTATCCCAAAGAGAAACTTCGACGTTCAACGTGTTTATTCACGCGTCTTTTACATGAAATTAAAGCAAAGCACTTTCGATATCTTTCATCCCGTTTCTCTCTTCGGAGGTTCTGTGCCACTCGCGGCTTCGATTTTACGCTTCCCATTCTGAACACTCGTTCCCTTTAGAACGTGTATTTCGTTGCTTCATCGACGTCGCAATCAACCACCATACACTGATATACTATTTTATTTCACCTATACTAGTTCACCGGCCGGTGCTTGTTCACCGTGTCGCTGGCGAAATTTCAAAATATTCTTCGAAAGAAAGATATTACCGACATCCAAAAATTTCAAACGCTATCTTGATTTTTCACTTCGATTCGTCTTACGATGTTTAACTTGTCCGTTTGTGTAAGTTACCCATAATTTTATCGTTCTTTTCAAAATTTGAAGCTGTCGCGCAATACGTAACTCTACTTATACGAGGTGGCCCGATTTTTCTGACCTATCTTTTGCTTCTATGGTTATAAATAAGAAGTAATCTTATATAGACGTGGTAAGCGAGTGCGATATTGAAAATCAAAGAATCGCTTCGTTCATATTTCGTATATTTGTTGTAGCATTTTAACGAACAACATTCGCATCTTGCCTTCGTGTGTACTCACAAAACGTGTTGACAAAATTGAGATATTGGTTCACATTGTATACATATTATTTTGTAAATTTCCTTTGCATTCTCCTTTTCAACGCGTTTCTTGCATCTTTTCTTATCTTTAGTACTTGAGCAGCAACCGAACGGAATACTATAGGAATCTCTCAAAGAACACTTGTTCCATCGTAGAATGCTTTTTAAACCGTTTCTTCGGTTCCCTTTAAGCTCGGCGCTACCTCCTTCCTGTCTATCTGTTGCTCTTTGATCGAGAGCCAAACGAGATGCGGTTCAGCGTGTTCTAACTTTTACGACCGGCATTTCCATCCTCCGGGTCTGCCCTTAAACTACTCTTCCTGCTATTATCCGGCATCTTGATCGTTTAACCGGTTCGACATAGTGTTCCCCATTTGTCTCGTATTTCGAGTACGCGGTTAAAGGATACGATTTATTGAACGGATTTCTGGGGACTTTTTTTCTTTCTTTAATTTATTAAATAAACGAAACTGAATAAATTGCTCGACAAACTCGCCCACAAGGGTATCAGAGACAAAACGACGGTCGAACCTAACTAACTTTCCTGAAAGAGACGCCGATATTAAATTGAAATTTCACTGACTCGATTTAAGCGTTTCTGCCGATTATGCGCATCGAAAGGCGTTCTACCTTCGATTTAGTTGGCAAAGAACGAACTCTACTTCTCCCGACGATTCAAAGTCGTTCGAATTAATTGCTCCGAGTTTCGCGTTTGAAATTTTGAAAACTTTATACCGGAACGAACGAACGGAAAGATTCTGGATCGTGATGAATTTAAGCGCAAATTTGCTTTTCAATGCATCGACTACTTATTTTCACAAAGTTAATATTTTATCGGCTTTGAATTTTTAAATTCGAATATGGATCTTTCCCGATGAACTTTCAATATCTTAACAACTTTTGCCATTCTTTTTCGAATAGTTTATCCTTCATTTGTTGGTAATGAATTCTTTCAAGTGCAAGTGGTAGGCACTAATCGACCCCTGGAATATTAAATTTCTTACCATCGAAAAGGTGACAATAAATCGTAACGAATATCATTATCAGAAAATTAGGAAAATTCGTATTTTCTACGTAAATATAACGAACGCGAGAGTGCTTAATTTCGTCAATGAACATTTTCGTAGTCAGCCAAATTGCAACGTATAATCTCATGGATACCGTTACTCGGAACACCCGATATATCATGTCACTTTTTCAAGCCAGCAGAATTTCTTCTTTTTTCCATGATATTTTCGGCATCGCGTTTTGCATAGCGTCGCGCACAGGCTCGTTGGGCATTAGAACGAATCCGAACGGTTCCGAACGTTGGTCTCTCGTAATTCATCGCGAGACGTATATTTCACGGAGGTGACCCGATTCGAACGTTTAAACCCGAGGGATTGTGGCTTAGCACTCTGGCTGCTGTATCGAGACTAATCGTCGGATAGCAATTGCACATACGTGCATTGATATTTTAGTAGAGCTACGTATTGCAACATCGATGATACATGTTTATAATACGTTGCATGTAATGTGCATTGTAAAATAACGTATGAACCTCGTATACCATATTTCTTAAGTTGCAATCTATTGCTTCGAGCGCAAACAAATTTTAAACTTCTCTACGATTTGAAGTACTTTGTCGTTTGAAATGAAATCTACATGATTTTCACGAATCGTATTTTCGATTGAATTGCATATAAAAAGAACGATAAAAGATTGGTCCAACAAAACGGAAGGTAAAATTTGTCTCGTATCCACATCGGATGATGAATTCTTGAGATTTCTGCGTAAAAAAGGAATTATTTTATAATAGACAAAGCTCTGCTAATAGATCCCTCTTTCATCTTAGACGAAAATAAAATGTACGGCAGTTGATAAACTTTCGTCGCGTTAATTTTGCAATTTTCTCGTTTCAATCGTACATCCTGGTCGAAGCTTGAACAATTAAACGTAATTCGTGCAAAATCTTGATTTCCCAAGCGGTTCCAAAGACGATTGTGGAAACGTCGCGGCGCCATACATTTCATTCAGAACGATACGTTCATCGTTCCGAATTGCCATTTTCCATCAGCCGGCAAGAAAGCGTGGACTCAGGTCTGCCTGGAATTTATCGGTCCATGCACGATTGACGATTAATCCTGAACCGGTGGACAGGTGACTCGAGCGTGATTCACGTTACTCGACTTGATCGTTTTTGTCCCGACACGTCCGTCATATCGGACGAGATATCGATTACCATAGACGGAATGCGTGAACGACGAGAAAAAAAGACGAAGAGAAATCATGGCGATTCACCTATACAGGTAAATATTCATTGGGTCGATAATCGCGATAATTTCTCCGACTTAATCGACGCCCTCATCCCAGAACACCGATCAATGTATTCAATCGCCAACTGAGAATTAACCTCGCCCGAATGTAATCGCGTTCGACGATAATTACCAAATTCCCAGAGTGATCAAGTTGATTGAATAGAGCCACCGATCCAGGATCAACGCCGTGTGCGAACGTGAAACGCGATTAGCGCCGGACTCTTCGGCCAAAAGATTTCATCCCGCGAATAAAATCGTGCGTGTCGCTGCGTGGGAGAATGGAAAGAGCTCGACAGGCAAGTACGATCGCACTCGTTTATGTAGACGAGCATAACGCGTACTCTCGGCTAGCATTTGCATCGTCGAAACGACCAGCTCGCATAACCGAAAGCTCGTCGACGAGGGCGATCGACCAGCCCGTGCCTCCGACGACAAATATACGCGCGAACATTCCCCATTCACGTAGGGCTGCGAACATCTGGATACTGTTTCATCGACTTAACTCGACGGGTAAGTCTCGCCAAATCGAGCATTCGCGAAACGCTCGAAAACATTTATATCGATATCGTACTGTCTGGAGAACACGAATATCCACATTAACGAATAATACAGGCATTGCCGTTCGAATGGGGTTACATGTCTCAGGGAATGTATTATAAAACGTTTCGATATGTACGCCTGTACCGTTCTTCGCGTATGCAAGGATAGTTCGTCTCGTCCAAACAGTACGCGGCGATACGAATATTACGCATTATCGATCGTATTCGCAATAGCTTTCGACGAAACCAAATATCTCTCGAAGAACTTTTCAAGAGCACAGAGATTCGTAATAAAACGAACGTAATAAATCCCGCAGCTCTAAGCATGACGCATTCGCGCGAAAGTTGGTTAAAATAATATGTGCATTTTCCGGCGTATTCGTACGCGAATAAAGAAAAATACATTTGGTTAGACGCGCGATAATAAATGGGGCTACAGCGGTGTATGAATCACCTGGATCGTTGCTGGTCGGGAATGGAACGCATGCATCTACGTGTCGCAAACGCACGTTGATTACACATTGACCGAGTATTTACACGTATATGTGTATACACGCATAACGTAGATGCACATAAATGTACACATACATATACACACCGAGCATGCGACACACGCGCTGTACACTTATAACTAATCGCTCGAATGTTGATTTCTTGTGATGTACTCGAGAGGTCGATGGGTTTGGGTGTGGGGTTAGCCTATGGTTGTAGGAGGCTATAGAGCCAAGGGCTAGTGAACCAACCAGAATTACGGGGTTGTTGCGTGATACAGGGTCTGCTGTGTCGAAAAAGAACACTCTCCTTTCCTCTCTCCGTTTTCTCTACGAGATTCGACAGACTTGTTTGGTCGATGAGAACGATGGAGGCGGCTGGTTGTGTACGGGTTGGCGGTGGTAAGGGGGCGGAGGCGGAGGCGGAGGCGATGGCGGGCGCGTAATATGCGACATAGTAATCGATGAAATGCGCCCGGACTGCATTTTCCACGGGGTTCGCAATGGCAGCCGGTCGAAAGCTCGAGAAACGCGCGCGTGCCACGACCGTTTGTTTTCCCACCGAAATTTCTTGGCAGTCGCGAACACGAGCGTTTCCGTTCTGCATTTACGTGAGTCTCGTGTTTCGAAGCGTCGCAACATCGTTTCTGTTTGCGCAGCTTCGATCACCACGTTCGTACACATTGAAAATTCGCGGATCATTAATCTAGCACGCGGATTCGCAACTGTGCTTCCACACAGTCGAGCAAGTTTATAGGGATTAAACGCCTCGTGCGCTAATTCGATAACCTAAACGTAAAATTTACGTCGCACCGTTTGAGGAGATCTCAAGGTAATCGTTTCGTAAAGCGACAAGTTTTGTTTGTACGAAGTTCAAGTAGCGTGAAAATCGGGTCGATCAATTTGTTACCGCACCATCTCCTATTATATCTGTAAAGAACGTGTAGAGGCATTTTAATATTTGGCAAATGTTCGTAATAAATTTCTTTTTCTTCAATTTTATCAGATTCGGTGCAAGGTTTTAAGAAAAAGATTCAGTCACGAACTAAAAGATAGTCGGAATCTATTTTTCTTAATAGACGTATGAATTAATCCGTTAATAATTCTTTACACACATCATGAATTATCACTGCGGCCAAACATGTTTCAACGAGGTAATTAATCGTTTTCTTTTGAATCTGTCAGGTTTCACCGTGTAGAATAGATCTGCGTAATACCGAAAAACCGCTGCCACTACGTTCTAATATACGTACATAGAAAGTAAAGACAATTAGTTGGGGCAACTTTTACAGAAAATCTTCATTTTTCTCTGTCATGCAGTCCGCGAGCCTTTCATCCGATATGCACACATATGAAGAAAATCGTTCGTTTCGACGACGTCAGTTCTTTCTTTCAATTTACGCATATCCTATATATTCGAAGAATCATATCTTTACTATTTCACTTCTACGAATAGATCATTCGTTTAGGAAACGTTGTACTCGATAGTCGTTATACACCAGTCGAGGAACACGTTTCTCGCGATTCAATAACTCCGTGTGTTAATTAACGCGTACGAATGAAATAATTAACTATGCAACTGTCGTGATTATCCGTAAACGATCCGCTTTATGGTGCTCTATACGGATGTTTGGGAACGGATACAAGCAATTATTTCAAGCGTATCGGTTAATTAAACGTTGTAATCCGATAGCCTTAGATAAAGAGTCTGAAAGATGCACGATTAAACGATATAGAAAAAACGAACGATCTTCTTTTATCGTTTTACCAACTTCTCCACGATAAACACTTAAGGTCTAAAGGGGTGAACACGATGCTTAATGTATTATCGAGGGAGGTTGGTAAATGCTCGGGCTTGGTAAATCTTACGCGAGTGCCGTGTCTCGAGTGTTTTATCTCGTTTTTCCTTGACTCTTTCTTTTTTATTAGTTTCATCATCGCGTGTGTCACCGGCTTCGCTTCTCATTTTTCCCTTTTCAGCTAACTCGATCGCAAGGCACGCATGTAAGAGCGCATCCGAACGGAATGAATTTGCTTCGCACACACGAGTAAGTCGGTTAGCTCGTAGCACGTTTGTTTTTCTCTTGTTCTTTGGACTTTCTACGGGAGTGAAAGTTATTAAGTGGATCGTCGTGTTATTTATAAAGCTCCTGTGCACACTCACGTGGGTTTGATTAATATCGATGGACATTTAATATAACGTATAATGAATCGCGTTTGATAAACGTTCAGCTATAAAATGTTGATTTTTTCCCGATAATTAGCAATTCATCGAATGTTTTTATCCTTTGTAGAATTCATCCTGGGAAAACAGTTGTAATACCTTAATTGCTAGCTGAAGCAATTTTTTATTGCTACGAGTACTGTACGGCATAAAATTCTGCTATGTAGGAATGACATTTTCCTGAAAAAAATTGTGTAAAAATCGTTTGTAACGACAGCGATGGCATTGAATTCCATTATGTTAATACAGACAAATATTCGACGAATAAAAGTAAGGCGCTATTTGTCTATCTGGGTAGCACGAGTTCTGAAATCTAAACCAAGTAAATCTCCTTTCCGTTTATTTCTACAATTTCCGTATACCAACTTCTGTATACAATTTTTGTGTAAATTTTTAATTTTTATGTGTTTTGTATCCATTCCACGTATTTACGTAGAAAGGAACGAAGATATGAAAGATACACAGAAAGCAAGTGGAAATATAAAGCGATACACGTACATAAAAATCAGATTCTACAGTATCGATTTTTAGACTCTCTATTCTCCTTTCCAGAGATAAACTACACGCGGGCAAACCTATATCTAAGAAAATCGATGTCATTACGAGGCACCTCGTTTATAATAAGAGATCTTTCATAAATGCGTTAAACTATCTTCCTCCCGACCTATTAATTTCACTCGCCTATCTTTAAGCTGTAACTAAATTTCGCTCGTATTTTGAAAATATGCGATTCACCGTTATGAATGCAAATAAACTGTCTGCAAATTGGTTGAAACTTTACAGGGGTCATTGAAGAGACAGATAAAACGCGGATAGGATGTTTCGACCATACGTATTCTTAAACTGATTAAAGATAGAAAGGTATTATACGGTATATCTTTTACATTTCCATGTTATTTCTACGTAACTTTCTATCTATCGATGTATTTAGTTGCAAAGTTCAAAGATACGTTTCTTTTCCGCTCTGATTTTATTCACCGTGCGAGTACTTCACCAGGGCAAAGTTTCGTAACACGGCGGTTCACGAATTGCGTAGAAGAGGATACGCGACGAGAACAAACGGAGTTAGGCTAACGGCGGTGGCCTCGTCATTCTAACAAGAAAAGAATAGATTGGCCAAGGGTGAAGTATTTCGGAACGTCGTGGCGCTGGTAGGAACACACGTGCAACAGGTGAAAGTTAGGTATATCAAGTAGCTCGTTTATTTCACGTTATTCGATCCTTGGTCGAAGAAAAATTCCATCGAAGGACTTTCGAACTTTTGTTTGCTAACTTTGTGTGCAGGATTCAGGCGACGATGATTAACGAGGTATGTCGAGGAGATGATTAGATCCCGCTTTAGCATATTGTTGAGACACGATGCAGCATGACTTGTGGCTTAATGGAAATGAAAAAGTCAATTTGTTGCCACATTTAAGGTATTATTAATTTTTAAGAGTTTGGTTCGGTAACTCTGAGTAGAATTAGTAAGGTAGCGAAATGAATAGAAAATTTGCCGATCTTTCAGCAACAGTAGGATAGATCATAAAAGAAGTTCAAAGTTTTGTATCGCTACTCTGCCAGCATAAGAGTACAATTAGCAATATTTATAAATTTACTGTCTAAGTCCTTTAAATAACCAATGCTTATAATGTTAATTGCAAAGCAAATTATTGCAAAATAAAAAGACGAGGTTTTTCTAAATGTGGTGTGTACAGATATATACTGATAGTAGCTAGCCCTTTAATTGAAAAATATTTAAAAGTTAAGTAAAATTCGAGAAGCTGTTTTGTGCTAAATCTCAATTGATATCGTTGAATCGTAGTTGATCCATAAGAATTTGAATGAAACTTTTACTTTATGTCAGTTTCGTCGTGTAAACTGAACATTTCAGTTAAACGCCTGGGAATTAATTAATTCGCAGCTGAATATCTTTAAGTAGCTGAAATCCAACCAAACTGTTCGGATTACCTACGTCATTTTTTAACGTCATTGTTTTCGAACATTAAAATTTACAAGGTAATAAAGGAACTAATAAAAAATCAAAACTAGAGATTCCAATTAATAACACGACGTAAGTTTGTTTATCGATTATTAGGTCTTAAATTCTTTTTTTCCTTTTATAGCTTATATAGTTTATATACAATCAAAGGAATTTAACAAGTGTTTAGTAAACCGAACTTACTTTTAAGAAAATTTAATCCTTATACGTTATTTCCTTATACGTATACTTAGTATACATACGTTTTTATACTGTACACAATCCACACCTTTGTAAATCAATATAACGTGGCAAACTAGTAGGTACCCATACTTCTATTTATCAAACATAACAAAAGTAAAAATTAATCGTATACTGATAAATACTTAAGCACGCTACAAAATATACAACATGCATTCGCTTAATATAAATACTGGCAAAATAGAACGCGAATTCACGTAAGAATATGTACTATTATACGCGTTTATCTTTTAAAATATAGTCTGCTCTACTCATATAATACAGTACATGATTTTTATTTATAAGACATGTTGCTGTACTTTATGCTGAGATTTATTTTGTCATTAATGAGATCCTTTTTTCAAGATTAACTTCTATGTAGGTATATATTTAATTTAACTTTATTTTATGTCCATAGTTTTCTTCTAATCTTGTACGCAATGTAATTAATAAATGTAGAATGTTTATACACTCGTGTTTTAATTGTACGTACACGTAATTGCAAGTAGATAATGGACGATAAAAGGCAAGAAAGATCATGCATTAAGCATTTAAAGCTTTCTAAATTTTTCAATTATCGAATTAACATTATCGCTAATTAAATAACAAATAGATACGAAATTTTGGAACGAAAAATACAAATCGCCGATTTCATTTAAAAATAAACTTAAAGTCACATTCTCCGTAGAAACGCGATGAAATGTTAACGATTTGATCGAAAGTAATGAGTTGGCGAAGAACAAGTACACCGTCAAATATTCGCAACGGTGTTCTTTAAAAATTAATCCCTTCGTTACAATTGTTATAAAAAGGAAAAGCAAGAAAAGAAGTTTTCAACCAGTTTCTTCGATACGATGAAATGTAAATGTTTTGTCGAAGGTTGGGAAGAACGTTGGAACCGCAATATTATCGCATTGTGTATGAAGGCTCTTTTTGTTTTTAAAGATCGTCATATCACGAGAATGAGTTGGATCGTTTAAAAAAGAAAACATTAGTCGTTTGTTTCACCTGTGACGCCGACCGATCGTTAAGAAAACAGTATTAAGAAAATCTCGAAGAAGCGAAGATTGTTATATTGATCGTATTTACGAATTTGTGTGAAAGTCTGTGTATTATTTTATTACTAGTACGTTGAACAACTGAATTCCGGCAACACGCCGGAAAAGGATTGGTCGATAACGCATCGATTACGTTTCTGAAAGCGTACAATGAGGCAAAAATCTTAATCTAAAAGACTTGATAAAAGTGTGCATGTAAATTATGAGTTACATATTGCTGGCAATTCGACTTTGTTGGAATTTCTGCATTTTATCGTGTATCCGTATTACGTCTAGCTGGGCAAAGACAACTTTTTGATCGTTACGTGTATTTTTATTTGGTAACAAAGCAAATTTGTAACAATACCGAAGCAAATCCGACAAGTTTTATATCGAATGTTATTTTAACAAGTACTACGCGGAAGTGTTATGAGTTTGATGGAACATCGTGTAGTTAACGATGCTCGTTATACTGCCACTTGCTAAATTAGACACATAGTACTGGAGGAATGTTCTTTTCGCAATAACAACAATATTTCTAAACTTTATAATTTTCGACGATCCACTTGGTAAAGCTTCGATTTCTTCATGTTTACGGGACATACTATTTCCTACCTGCATATGCTAATTTTTACGATGAACCTTGCAGAGATTGTAATATTTAACACGCGTGTGCGAAACAAATACGTACTTAGCCTAAGCTTAGCCAGTGAACATTTGCTCTTCAAAATCTCCATGTAGCAAACGTTTTTCAAATTTCAAAAGCTTAGTTTATGACATTTAATCGACAATATAGAGTAGAAACTTTATCTTGACAGTTTGTATCGCTACATTCCTTCTCTTGTATCTGTCGAACGAAACAGAAAAGAAAAATAGGAAACAATTTTTTAAATTACCAGAGGCGTTATCATCAAACTAATAGAACGGTTAAAGAACAATCATATCGAAATGAATATAAAAATGAAATAACTGACAAATTAATCGAATATTCTAATATAGAAAATCAACTGAGATATACCAAAAACAACGTACACTTGTAGTTCTTATTTTTCGTTTTTAATATTCTATATCGTAACAGAGAATGATCTCATCGTGCAACAGATCGTAAATATATGATAACCGTTTTGTTTCGTTCCATTTTGACAATTTATGTGCAAAGATTATGTTCTTAATTGCGGTAAAATTCTTTACTATAGCAGAAATCTCGTGGAAAGTATTACCAGTTCCCGTGAAACTTTCATGAGTAATGTATTACATGGCGATGAAACTCGATCGTTTGGTGAACTGAGTAAGCGTCGTTCAGGTAAAGATTCTGATATTCAGTTTTATGTGGTGTGCTTAAGGTCCGACACGCTCGTAGACGTATATCATGATATCTGCACAGATACGCACTTGTTACAGCAGCGCATGGATTTCTGTTTGATGTAATCAGTTTATCTATCCCGAGCAACTGCAAGAAAGCGTGTACTTTCATTTTTTATTTTCCCATGGAATTGCTACGAATCTTACTTTCCTACAGATTTGTGACGAATAAATTTTTTTATGCGAAAGAACTTTTGTTTTCAAATAATTTTGAATATCAACACGAATTCTCAGAATGTCGTAATAACATTTTCTCAATGTATGCGATACGTATTATCGTTTCGTTTCTATAGAGAGTATCGCAGACAGTTTGATTTCCTGTGTCCTAAATAAAACGTACAAGATGCTACATATTGAAATAACATCTGGAATATATACTAATCACCAGAACAAGTATAATCCTAACGAACATTGTCAGAAAAATATTTTTTCTCGGGGTCGTGTAATGTTATCCTTTAGATAATCGAGTACATATTTGCTTAAAGTCTGTAGAGTAAGAACTTATCTATAGTAATTGTGGTGTAACAATAATAATACACATATACACATCAAAGTACCTACTGTCTAGATGTTCGTACAAATGTGAACGTATGACGAAACGTGCTCAACCGAGTGTTAAAATAAACGAAAGACACACTGAACATACGCTCTAAATAAGGATAACAAGTGGCTACTAGAACAACATTTTTAATTTTATTAAATATCAAAGACAATTATCTTAAATTTCATTAGACCTTTCATGTCACCATTGTTTCGACAAATTGAATATGTTTATACTATATACTATTCTTCCGATTTAATACGAATCTTAGGCCAGACTATGTCTTTTTAAAAATCACAGTACTAATTTTCTTTCGTATCCTATAACAATCGATCGAATCCTAAATACAATCGGTTGATGTTTATCTTGATAATAGTCTACACGATAATGAAAAATAAAATTTACAACAAATGATGGCTTTAGACGTTAGATACCTTGATTCCGATATAAACAGCATCAAGATTGCATTCGATCGGTATCCGAAAAGAATCATCAAGTAACCGTGGATAAACGCGATTAACGGCGGCGATCAAATACGGTCAGCGAACAATGATCCAGCCCCGTGGTGCAGTTTTGCGGATTTACGAGCTGTCTATCAGCAGTCTTGTGACAATCGTAAACCTAGTATCGAGCCCGAGTACCGAAATTCTCGTAAAACGCTAATTGCCCGCTCGTTACCGACGCACCAACGAGCTCTCTAAATTGATTCACTCGCCGATTCTGTGCAGCTGGTTTACGTACTTTTCGCTGAAACAACTAGATACGATCGTTCAACGACACGGCTTTGAATACGTAGTTTGTTCGCCGTAACGATTTCATTGGTCTTAGTTTGATTGTCGGATTAGCTATATCCGAAACGTTCAACATAATCGACGAATAGTTAATTTTTTAAAGCTTCCGGAGATTTTCATAACAATCCGGACGTTCATAACAATTTTGATGCAGCTGCTGTTAACAAATAACAGCGATAAAGTCACTATTGATACTTAATAAGAGGATAATGATATTATTCACGATGAAATTGACGAATCTGAACTGGTAATACCTTTCTCTTGAATCGGCTTGTAAAGTTATTGTTTCGTATCATATTGATTTGGTATTATGCAATTTTATATCGTATTTATAATACTTATTTTTTGATGAAACGTTGTTATCGGTTTTCCCATCGAACAAAAATACTGCGGAATGCATTATACATCAACGTGTATCGTGATAGCTCGATTGAAAATAGGAAAAACTAAAAAGGGAGAAAGCGAACTGTATGATGAACTATCTATCTATGACATCACATTTTTCGAAAGTATAACGGTGCGGTTGTAAAGAATCGTTAGATATATTCTCTGTCTACATATAAATCGATTTTTACATTATACTTTGTAAAGTATCTATTTCTTACCAAACGATTCGTATTTCACATTTTTAACCATTAATTTCTTATAAAAGTCGCACTGATACCTGGTAAATATTATATTGCAAATAATTTTTGCTACATTTTTCTCTTAATTTTTTAGTTCTGAATTATTAACTCAGTTTCACTTTTCAAACTTTTCAAACAGATATACATATAGCTAAACACACTTTATTTTGGATACTAACATCCGGAGAATTGAACACATGCAAAGGAGTAATACTACCGATAACAAACGATGTTTCTCTAATCGGATATATTTGAAACATCTTCTGGTATATTCTAACGTTGTAACATCCAATTTTTTATACACGGAATAACAGAAAGAAAAATCGATTTATATATTAAAAAAGATACGATGGTTTCGCTAAACACCATATTCAAGTACGTAGTGCAGGCGTATCGTTATACTTACAAAACCAGTGAATCCACAGAAAAGTAAAGCGTGTGTCATCCATCTCTCTCTCTCTTAATATTTTTTTATTTTCAACGAAACGGTAGCACTTTCCGTGAGTATATAATGCATTCTTCGCGTGATAATAATTGTTTCAAATGAAACGTTCTCGCCCGGGTCAAATTGAAGTGAAAATAGTAAAAAAACGAGTGGAGAAAAAAAATACGAATATTTCCACCGAGATAAAAGGAAATTAAATGAAAACAGTAGATAGAAAATAAGATTAGCGAGTTATACGAAAATGATACAAGTCGAATAAAAGAGCGTCGTGTCGTTTGATCATTGGTAAAATCGTTCGTTTTCATAAAAGTAAATTGAGCAAATGTCGTCGCGTGGAATCGATTTGCCGAACCAGGCCTCATGAGTGCCTAGTAGACCGGAGAATTTCAAGAGCAAAAGCTCGCTACTGGCTGGCATGGAAACGTCACTCAGCTATCGACTCCACGATGGAAACTTTACCTAGGTTCTGGACAACGGATCGACAGATTGCAAATAACTTGATCCTCGTGTCCGTCGCTGTTGCCGGTGTTGCGAGACACGAGGATCGCGTCATCGAGATAGTCTCGGCAACGATGGAAACATAAATGAAGAAAGAAACGAAATAGATCGAAGAAGCCTGACTAGTCTAGCTGTGGCTGCGAGAGATTTTCTCGAGTAATTTGTCGAACAAAATGATCGTAAAAAAGATCGAAGCTGACGGAGAATTTCGTGACGCGAAGCAAAGTCGAACGAGCCGATTTCTTGGAGGAAAGCGATGTCCCTGACATTTTGCGGATTGGCGCGTGTAAAATGAATAATTATTTAAAATTTTCCTTGAGATTTAATTTGACAATTATGTAAACCTTGTATTTTTTTGTTTTGCGTTGTTTACTATCCTCGCGATGGTTCGCGATAAATTAAGGACGTTGAAGTTTTCTTCAGCTTTGAGCACTGACAGTAAATAAAATTGTTTCGCAATTAGAGAAATTCCATTGAAGTTTTCTAAAGAATTCTGTTGAAAGAATCGTGGATGTTTTGCAATAGAAATTCTATTGAGCTGGATCACGTTTACGTAGACTTTTGAGTTAATCAAGACTTGTAAATAATTCTGTATTAATAAATGTCAAAGATAGTATACCGATAGATAGCACTGTGTAAGATGTCCTATTTAAATTGCATGTCTGAAATATTCTCGTTCCTGGAAATTTCAAGAACAAATAGTTCGATCAAAAGAGAAATAGATTACATATGATGAAATTTAAATTGATTTTCCCTAAAATCATTTTTTTTAAATCCTTAGATCATCGATCTTTTATATGTTTTTCAATTCTACTTTTATAACCAATGAAACACAAGTTTCATACAAATATACACGATGCCATCTGGATTACCTTGAAGAAAAATCCTGTATTTAATTAGAAAGCAAAATTACAGAAGCTTAGAGATTTTCAAGCCCAAACTATACACGCTAACAGTTACTTCTATCGTTGTGATTGACAATATTAATTAGTAGTTACATTTGCAGTATTTAATGTTACCGTGGACTAAATTTTAACAAGTAAAAGAAGAATAATTACTTTCGTGTTATTTAGATCGAATAAAACATTTCTTTCGAGATATTTATCTGCAGTTTACGAATATATAAATTGGAATAAATAACAATATCGTTCTGATGATTTACTCGTAACAGTGTTATCTATTGCTCTATCAGAAATTTGTAAAATTTGGATCACTTACTTATTTCGAAATTTGTAAGATGACTCGCAATACCAGAATTATTTACAATATTTCCTGCTTATATAAAAGTCAAATTCTTATTTTCTATGAAATATCGATTATCAACTAACAATCTTAACAATTCTCATCTACTGAGTAAAACTTAAACAGCGCAAAACATACTACAAAAGAAGACAGTATCAAGTATACGCATCTATTCGCAGAAGTATCATAAACATGCTCTTATATTCCCTATAATTACTTATTATCCGCAAAAAGAAGAAGAAAAAAAAAACAAACCAATGCAAACCTCTAGTTTCAAACGAAAATCTTTCGTTTATTCGATCTACGTATATTCAAATACCAATCGCAAAATGTATATAAAATGAGAGGCTCACCTTCCTCCGTGAAACAGCAACTTATTCGTATTCATGCACGCAACTATAATTACGCAAAAGGATTGCAAACATGCGTTCCGAATCTTCTTGATTTTTACAAGAAAGCAGCGACGAACCAAGACTCTGCGACTCGAATACGAGTCGAAATCAGAAAGAAAGAAAAAAAAAGAAGAAACGTTCGAAAGCAGATAGCAGGGGTGTATAATAGTAGAAAATCCGGGAACAGGTTTTCCGGGGTGAATCTGGAGGATTTTTTGTCGTAAGGATCGTCGAGAATGATCGGTGCGGAGTCGATAGTAGAGTGACGTGAACATGTGTTCCATGCGAAATCGCAATTTCCAGCTCAGACATAATCACGTGGTCCCTGCTTTGACTCGTCGATGTATCTGTGTGTGAGACATGTATAAGTATATTCTGGGTCATTGTGTTCTCGGTCATCCTGTTTCCCTACGTCCGCTATCTCTGTGTTGGTTTTTCTTTTATCAATCTCCACGAGGGGAGGTTGTGGGGGGGTAGGGGGCAAGTAGTACATATATGTATTGTATATTCCCGAAGGGGGTTGGGCAGGGGGTGGGTCACGATATCTTCTTCCTTCATTTGCTCCCTTTCTTGTCTTTTTTTCTCTCGCGCTTTCCTCATTTCTTTTTTCTCTTTCCTTGTTTGTCTATTAAGTTCGCTTCTTGCACATGGTCGTACTTGTATATATCGTATACATATGTACGTATATAATATCTATATGTATATATATATAATATAGTGGAAGCTCACTCGATATGTTTCGTAGTTATAAGCCCGTGAAAGCAAGAAACACCGGCAAGCGACATCAGCCCATCGTAGCGCCCCTCATCTATTTGAGGGGTTAATTACGACACCAGAGTACGTATATAATGTTCAACACATTTAGAGCCAATTTATGTGCCGAGATTGCGTTCGTCGACTTGTTATGCGTGTACCCTTTGTGCGTTAGTGTACAATCGGCTCATAGAGTACCCGCGGTATGCGCGTTCATGGTATCTCTATGACACAGAGTCTATTGCTCTAATAATAATTTTACATAACGTTGTATAATCGAGCGTACAATGTACTTTCTCAAGCGTCTCTTTTCCTTCCTATACTTCGTTATTTCTTTCTGGTTTCTACGTAATATTAATAGAAATATTCCTAAATCGTATCAAGGGTTACACAAAACACGATTTCGTACTGTCGGTCAGATACGATTAAATTTTAGATTTAAATTCCTAAACAAAGTTGAGCAGCATCGAAGTGACGAACGGTGTAACAATCTTTTTCTGTTTTAATTATAGTAGTATCGTAGAAGCATAGGAAACAAAATCGTATTTTGAAGAAACCCTCGAATCTGTAATTTCCGCTAAACATCGTTAAACGTAAAAAATGTTCTGCAAATAATCGAACTAATGGTATTCGATGCACGTTTCTACACGCATAACAAATCGTCTGAAACGTTAAGATGTCGCTAGACATCGCTTTTAAGCAGACCTTTCACGCTTAAACGAGTGCACATTACCGAAATTTGTATTCCAGCCAATCGTGAAGCCTTCGAAAAGTGGGTGGAACGAAGCCATAAAATATCTTTCACTCTGCTTTCGTCTCTTTTCTTCCGATTTAAAAACTTCGTTTACTAATTTTATGATCGATAGTCCTCTCTCGCATTTAAAAACTATGAGAAGTTTGTCAATAGTTTGAAGTAAAGCAGCTACCAATAATTTTATCTTTCAACATTAAACATTTTGTCTGTTGTACGATTTTTCCTCCGACGTCCTCAAATAACGTAACAAATCTATTCTTAGCCCGCCCCTGAAGATTTTCACAGAAACTCAATTTCAGAGATGGTCGTCTCTAATTAGATATTTCATTGGATCGGTAAATTTGTCAGACATCTATGCGAATCGTTCTATAGCTTGTATTTGCGTGATAGTTCTAGCTTCATCATCTGGTAAATATTTATTGGAATCTTGTATTTTGAAACGAAGTGGTCGAAATCAGACGTGTATTTGATACACGTCCAACCATCGATAAATAAATTTATCAAATGAATCTGCGCGAATTACATATACGAAACGACAAACGTTTGAACGTGAATTTAAATGCCGAATATGAATATTGAATTTTGTTTAACACTATTGACTTTGCGTTATTCTCACGATAATGTATTATAAATTGAATTAAATGCAGCCAGTAATAAATAATATTTGCAATAATGAAGTATTTATCAGCTATTTCTGAATCAAAGTCATTCATTAACGCCATATCGTTGCATTGGTTGTCTTTTTAATATGTTATCAAAGTTTTGTAATAATTAACAAATATCGAATAATAATTATTCAAAGTAATACGAAGCGTGAGCGTGTTATATACGATACTATTATATACAATAATGCATTATATGCAATAAATGCACGTGTCTACGCGAGATATTAGTAGATAAAGTCTGCATTAATCGGACACGTGAGATACGTCAGTACTGCAAGTTTTCAAATGTAAATCTCGATACTTCGTTTGTAATATTCTTATCGTATATAATATCTATCGAGAAAGAAAGTATTTATAATTTTCGATAGCAATCGATAATAATTCCCAAATATAGGAAAATCGAAACACTTTAATTTTAACAGGAACAAAATGTCGAATAGCGCCGAGTAAGTATAGAAATATGAGTTCGTATACGCTTTTATATCGCTATCAGGTAAATAGGATTTTTTATTAAGGGAACATTAAGCGTTGTAAACGACAAAACTCTAATTCAAACCTGATCCACGTGCAACGAAAACCTATGAATTTCATGTGACGCCGAACGAAATAACTCAAATATTTTTCGGTGGACGCACGTCGAAATACCGATCCAAACAATAAATCGCTCACCCTTTATGCTCTGTACAGCTCGCTTCCGTTTCCCGTGTGTCATCATCACTGTGAGTCCGTTCTTTCGTCGTTTCCAATGATTACCGAACTTTATGGCATGCTAGTCATTTCGTGGTATTGTTTCGAGATGAAACGTCACGATTTGTCGTCCGGTGTTTTTGACCGAACGATGAGTTCGATCGACGTAAGTCAAAATGATTTTAAATAAAATGAAACGAATAAATTATTCGAACCACCTAATCTCCTCTGTGCCGTTGAAATAAATGGGCCGAAAATATTTCGATCAATTTAAAAAGCTTGAAAAAGGGAGTAAAATACGTTGAGAGAATCTTGTTGACAAAATTCATTTTTACGAACTTCATCGTGGCAATTTCGTAGCTTCTATATTCCCGTCACGATACGGATAACGCTATAACGCATAAAGAACCAACCGTGTGATTCTTCGATGTATACTGCGAAACGCGAGGCCTGACAGCCGCTGCAAATTGTCCAGGTCAAACGCTAAGTGAAATGAATTTATCATTTCATGTCTGAACAGTAGAACGTCACGGGGCACGACAGTCCTTGCGCGAATTTGCGCACGTTATAAACGACTCGAGAGCGTATTTTGATGAAATGTGCGGGCCGATAGTTTCGTTGAAATTACAACGAAATTTGTAGAAGAACGTTACGTATAAATGGAAAAATTACGTAAAAAGAAATGAAAATAAATTGTAGAGCCACTGCGAATGCGATTTAACCAGATAAAAATATTATTGTAACGAGAATTATTTATTCCAAAGTTATCATTTAGACAATGAAATTTTTCATTTTCTAAAAGTTATAATATAAAATTACAAACGCTAACGAGTTAGGACACTGTATTTATAATTTACTCACATTTGATATATGACTTTTGTTTGCACATTCCATGAAACACGTTGCGTTTTATTTCTTGAATCGACGAACACCTATATAGAAACCTATAGAAGAGAAGTGTCCCTTTGTAAGACGTGCACCAAATCGACAGTAAAATAAAGCGAAGTTAACGGAGTACCCTTCGAATCACGAAACGAAAATACCGTAATTAACGATGGAATGCTGTCGCATGATGCAACATGCAGACGTCGTTCCATTAACGGCGATTATCTCAACTTCTCCGAAATTCGGATATAGTCGGGCAGAGCGCGTTTAACGAGGTTTAATGTCGCTCGGGTGGAATCTGCTACGCTCAAGCCTCGTATGGCATGAATCTACTCGTAGAAGAAAATTCCTGCTTCCATCGATAACGCCATAACACCGATCTACGGATAAATTATGCTACGATAATATATCAAACGCGTTGTCAATAATAATTTAACTTGGATGAATCTGCGATCTTGCTACTGCGAATCTAAGGTTTCCGAACTGTACTGCGTTACCACGTCGAAATTCGTGTTATACGCGTCGTTGATCGTCACAGGAAAAATAAAAGTGGTAGAAAACAGAGGAGATAAATATGCTGGCAATTCGCTTAGAAAATTAGAAACATCTTGTACGGCGTGTCACAACGAAAGGACGAAGCGAAAATTTTGGTAATATTTGAGGAGCATACCCTGGAGAATTGAAACATTTCCAAAGAGCGGCTAAGAGATTAATTTTATCAGTAACATCGTTACACGTCCAATGAGACTGAGCGATCAATTAATTATCTGGCTCGGCACGATAATCAAACGAGCGTCTTACAGCTCCAATTATGGCAGCCAATTAACGATCAAGCGGTAACGCGTCAATAACAGCCACCGATCGTTTCGTTAATGACGATTACCTCAAGTTAGCTGCAATTTCGTAATAATTGAATGCGACGAGTTCCAATTCGGTGTCGCGATGGTTCGCGCTGTTGGCGCGCTTCCGCGCGGTAACCAGCCCTGAAAGTGGAATACAATTAACGGAACCGCGACTGCGAGTACGTGCTCGGGGAATCCGCTCGCCATCTCTCTCCCTTACCCAACCTGTGTTCGACCGAGCATGACGACAAATTTCGGCATTAAATAATACTCGCGGCTATTTCACGCGGTCCGCATAACGAATTTAATTATTCTACCAACCGGGAACGATCGTTGCCTCCAATTCTATCCGTCCTACCAACAGGAAAATATTACAACGAAATGACGGCTGTGCAAACTCACATTCGTTGGGTTTTCGATTATTCGCACGTTGAGCCGTTGATCTTTTCTCGCGATACATCGTTTAATAAATTTGGGGCCCAACTTCAGAAGCTAAGTATCATCGGTTTCGGGGTTACACGAAGTTTTGCTAATTACGTAGCACCGTCGCGAATATGCCCGAATTTGAGTTTTAGATTTACATACCTGCATACTAATTTCTACCAAAATTTGTCGCGTTTTATATTTTATTCGTTATTTTTTTCGTTTAAAAACCTTGGCCGTATGATCGATAATCGGCGTATTATTGCAGATTTATGGGACTCAGCTGTCTGATTAAGCGGCTTTCTGCCGTATATCGGCGGGAAGCAATCGGGATTCAAACCTTTAATCCGTCATAGTTTGGACATGTTTCATTTGACTGAACGAGTGCTATTCGTCTGAAACTATCGACACGATATAAAGTTACTTATTAAACTTCTTAAACAATCGTAGTGTTTTGGAATATTCTTTGAAAGCTTTTTCCCTCCGAAATTTCTTTTATCGACGTTCTTCCCCATTTCTCAATGTGGAAAGAAAGGAAAATGAATAAGAACAGCGAGAGAGGACATCGCGTATCCCTAACCACGCTGATGCTATCACGAGCGCTTTTCTTTCACCACCCCTTCTCTTCCCACACTTCTCGATATTTCACATATGTTGGTACATGTGCGTGTTACATGTATCATATACACGTAAAGAATATAATATACATAATATCGTATCATATATATGTAATATACCTATATTATATATAAAGATCCGAGCTGAAGCTACGAAGCGTGAGAATGAACGGCTATCTATGGAGCGTTGCTATTGTGTTGCACTGAGTTCTTGTGTCGGACAAAGAAGCCTCGGGAGGCAGCTCATGGGCGTATAGCATCAAGAGGACCTTTTTCTTTCTTGGGATGTTGGCAGGGAGAGAGGGGCTTGGATATCGTGGCAATCGGGATTCGTCAGTGCCGCCACCGGACTCCAAACGCGTTTCCATTAACGACGCATCGCCGCCATGGAGAGAATCGTCGAGCTATTCTACCGACGCGTCAGACTCGCGCAATAAACGAGACGTTCTTCGAGAGAACGTCGTTATATTGCCATTGTCGTCGGCTCGTGACACCGTACTTGCCGAGTATATGAATTACTATGTCCGAGGAAACGGCGAAAGGTGTGACGTTGATGTTGACAATGCTCGTTATTCTCTGTTTCTTTGCCTGACGTACGAATGACAACGTCAGGAGAATATGTCGAACCTTTTTCCGTCCGTAGACTCGCTACACGCCTAAAGTAACATTCATCGATAAAATACGCGACGCTGGTATAACAGCAATTGGAATATCATTATTATATCTTCATCGCGTAGTTTGTTTCAGCGTTACTATCGATTATTAACAGAAAAATCGTTCCAAATCGCAGTAATTATTCGAGGAATCGGTGTAACGATTTGGTAAACTTTATTCCATCGGAATGGAAATAGATCAACGTCGATGCAAAGTATAGTAACGCGAGAGAAAACGTTATACGTCGACCTACCGCTGTCAAATTTTATTCAGCCGCGGTAATGGAACATTTAGCTCGTTTAATATATTCTACTATGTGTTTCGTGTATCGTTACCTGCCACTCTGTCGTAAACAAACCAACTTTAATAACTTAACAAAAATCTACTTTCGTATTCGATATAATTATTCCACAAGATTATCGTTTTATGGGAAATCGATTCTATTTGATTCAGATAGAGAACGAAAACCATAAACCAGAGAACCTAAACGTAATTTCTCTCCACGACGACGTTTCATACGTCTAAACGCTCGCTTTTGAAGTTGGTAGGCGGCAATTTCGAAGCCACGTTTGTACCGTCCAAGGAAATGGCGCGTTCGATGCGCCACTCGAAGAATTCGGGACCAGTAAAAAGACTTTCTTGGTGCTTTGTGTGTACTCTGAGCGTGTTTAGTGTTTAGTGGAGACAGTAGTGTACCTGGTTGCCGTCGTAGGTCCAGGATCCGAACTTCATGTCACAGTGTTGGTCGTCAAAGGGGAACCAAGTGATGTCTATCTTGCAAGTGCTCTTGAAGATGCCCGGAGGAACGTACAGGCAACTGCCGTTATGCGTGACCACCACGTTTGTTTGGTACGTCCCGTCGAAACCCTCATCCGCACTAACGTGTTCATATGATATCATTAATTAATCATCGTCAACCTCGATCGCGTTGTTTTCTTCTATTTTTCTTCCTTTCCCTAGCCGCGATTTTTTTTTATTACGTTTATTCGACCGGTAGTTTCCATAGTTTTTAATTTTCCTCTTTTTCGACGGTGTCTGTTTTGTCCTAGCAAGAACAAGATGATCGATGTATACTCGAACGGAGCAAGTGAAAGCTTCTACTTCGTTCCTTGTTTTATTGAGAGAAAACGTAGTTATTGAAGTAACATTATATTTTTATTTTCATATATAGAGAATTTTCTGAAAATTATCTCTCATTTTTTGGGGAATACGAACGTCAGTAAGAGAAAATTAACGACGTTTAAAACGTTAATCGCTTCAGGATATCTTTTATTCGAAAAAAGAGAAAAGTGGAAAGAAAATATGTGCTCTGAATCCTATACTTTCAGGCTAATTCCCCAAGAAGAATTGGGAGGGACGTTTAAAACAACGATAAATGGCAAAAGGAGACATCCGAGCACGCTCCACGAACGAGAAATATTTTTCTTCCCCTGTATATTTATCCATAAAAGCAGCTTGTTAATTTGCCACAGTGAAATCTGCTTGTGAATTACTAACGAGTAAGCTCGAGTGATTCTCCAGTGAAATTAAAACCTACCATAGATAAAGAGTGATTCTGACGTTACATCTTTACCATATATTGTACATATATGTGTTTTGCATTATATCAAATGTTTGAATATTTATAGGAACCTTTCGTAGATATATTCTATTTGTTGTATAAGATATCTTGAAATTTCATTAACACTGTAACGAGGTCCGATTGTCGTGATTATATCGACAAAATTTGAAATAAACGTGGACTCGTATATAGAAACTACAAAATATTTAATACAAGTGTATATTTCACAAAGATCATAAAAGTATTTAAACGATCGATTATCTGGTATCTTCAGTCCTAATAGTATGTTTAAAATGACTGTTCGTGCTGTATATTGACTTTCTACTAAATCTACTAAATATACGTTTGCGGTAAATATCTTGTAACTTTTATGTATATACATTTTCAAAATGGTTTCAAATTTTACCAATTCAATCATCATAAGCGTTACTCGTTGCAGTGCCAATGAAATTATATAATCATATTACATATTGTTATTATATAACACGTATAATATCAACATAAAAATGTTCCATGGTTAATGTTTAGATATTTTCAATTAGCCACTGCACACGACGCGTCGAGTAAGAATTCACTTTTCCGCCCTGGGAAAGCAAAGTAGCAGAATCGAATCAGTTTAACAATTTAACACTGCGCATCTTCTATTCTGCGGCAGATTTGTCTGCTAAAGCAGCTTATCGTGTGCTTCCCGAGAATGTCTGAGATAAGACGCGAAGAAGAAGCTGGGGGCGTGATATGCATTCGTGAGAGCTTGAGGACATCAAAATACCCCGGCGCTTTTATTTCCCGTAAAATGTGCACCTCGCGAGAGTAATTCCGGCGTTATAGCACGCCTCCTTTCGAGAAAAACGAAGAAGGTGAGAAATATTCGAACGATGTTGTCGCTACGACAGGATTGGAAACGACTTTCGTCGAAATATACGAGACACAACGCGTGACCTTTTTATCGGAAGATCTATCGCATGCACGTTTAATTCGTGTCGAATACGTTTGAAGGGAAAAGATACTTTAAGATTAAAATTCTACTATGAAGAAGAATGATCATGTCACGACACTTTCATTGTTTAAGCTGTATATGTTTACTCGAAGAGAAAATATTTCTGAAAATTTGAATTATCTATAATAAGTATAGGTATTATACTGATATAAGATTGTTATAAAATAACAATAACGAACAAAATAAACGATATAATTCTTGATTTCGATAGAGATTGGAAACATGATTTTATCGAGCAATGGTGAAATGTAAATAGTACAGGACGCATCGGTAATTAATATAGACAATATATGCTACTACATCGGTAACTATATAATCAAACATTACACTTCCACAAAAGCATTTCGCTGACTTTCCACTGTACCAATGCATGTAAACGGATAAACACTTGTCAGAGACTGATCAATTAACTACTAATAACTTAACTCAAGTTATTAGCGATTCGATGTGATCATTATTTACTCACGATACAATGAAATCATTACCAGTGCTAATGATTAAAAGCAGAGTAGCCGTAATTTCAAACTATGTAGTATTGTTATTAGCTTCAAATTAACTGCATACATCTAATGATCTTGACACGCTTTAGCTAACAAACTTGTCTCACTAATGAGTCACATTCTGTGCAACTTACAATGTTGATATTGTCATAAGACGCTTCTTTAAAAATATAGAATAAATTACATCACGTATTTGAAATATTTCTGACATTGAATAACGAATATTATCGTTTTTATGCAATTGTTGTCTATGTGCCTGTTACTTAATTTTACTTCTGAAGTTAGAAATTATGACCTCGAATAAGTTTCAAACGTATTAAGATTCATCGAAAATCTATCTAATCGAATATTACGAAGATAAGGCACGTCAAAATCCTAGCCAAGAGAAGAAGAGTCGGAAATAAAGTACAGGGGATAGTGAAGAGACGGTTCAATTAATTACTCACAAGGAACGAAGCGTACTGATCCATTCATTTTTTACCACCTTCAGCTTGATCTTGCCATATGTCTCTGTCTCCGATTGAAACGAAGATTTAACGAAGTTGAAGCCAAGATTATATCGCGCGATACTTTATTAAAAGTACAGTTTAATCTCTCAGTGTTTTAAAAGTCGTCGAACGACGCGTTACGCGTTTATTAAATGCAACAATAGATTCGCGAAATACCGAAATTATGACTATCGGTGCTTATTGTGCCGATTTAGTGTGTCGATTATTATCCGTTTCGTCTCTTTGTTGTCGGATAGAACGTCGCTCTGCGAACAGCTGCACGCGGTTTCCGTTACGGCCGCTTAATAAATGTCCACGATATATTACAGGCCGAGATTTATTAGCAAATCCATACGTTTCCAACTACTATTCCTTCCTTTTTCCCTGGATAATTCGTCAGTTACAAATAGAGGCTTCTCCCGCAATTTGCAGCCATTGAGAACTGGAAATAATGTGTCTGAATAGTTGAATGGCTTGATTTAGAGGATAGTAAAATTCCGCGGAACGAGCAAGTAAACATCTTGATACAAGAAACTTATACATAGAAATTCATATACTGGAGATTGATATTTCGCAACACAGAATATAGAAGTCATCTAATCATTTAACGAGATTGAAAGTATTACTGCTTTGTCCTATTTATACTTGCGCTATCGAATAAGAAGACAGTTTATTTAACTAACGAAAATTAAATAACACGATAGCATTTATAGGCAACGACATATTTCCTACTCGTCGTATTTTCAATTTTCAATTTTCACGAATATAGACATACGATCAGCATGATCATTAAAATATCAAAGCCTTTCAGATACGTGTAACAAAGCAATCGGGCAAGCATCCAGAAAACGCTTTCAAATTGCTTTGGAAACCTTACAAAACGTTGCCAACAATACATCACAGGTACAGTGATATTTTAAATGGATATTACTAATGATAGGTACAATCAATATAAATTGATTTATTTGCCTACATTTATTTGGTGCATTTGAAACTAAGCACTTAAGCACTTTCAAATGTGTTTTATCCAATAGATTTTTGATTGATAGACCTCGGAGATCTTTACCATATTTTTAAAACTTATATTATTAATTCACGCTGTTTGTATAAAAGTGATAAAACACGAAACCAGATACAATCTCAAAAAGGAAATGCAGCTGTGATATTCTTCCAAAGACAGAAGAAAATGAAACCAACCGTAATTACATCTAAAAGTCGCGCCTATATAACACAAATTGCATGATAAATCTTCGTCGAATTCAAACAAAATTATGGCCATTTACTCAGCAATTAACCAGAAGGCGTATGGCATGGCACTGTTTCGTACACAGGTCGCTCCATTGTTCTCGCAAAGAACAGCACCGAAAATACAACGACGCAGAACCGGAATAAGCTTCGACGGCCATGTTGCGATAATTTCGAAGCGACGCGATAATTCCCGAATTAGTAGTAAAAAGCCTTAATTTCAGCCTTGCGACGCCACTGTTCCACAGATGTGGAATGTTATATTATAATCAGCCGTTCTCATATGCATGCAAATTCGACGGATTTCCCAAGGAAATAAGGCGTCAAAGTTTAAAACACCATCGGCTCGGCTCGCCGTTCAACTCTGGGAGTCACTGGGAACTTCCGAATTTCGTTTAATACTTTCGATCGTTGAAATAGTTGCGGAGAAGTGTGTCGAACGAGTATTAAGTACTTTCAACTACTTCCGCATCGTAGAGTTTCGACATAGCCTGTTTAGCAAATCGGCTTGATCACAGATTGTTAAAGAAGAAGACAGAAAGAGAAGATGCAGGAGAGATGTTGGAATCGATAGCTGCGATTGTACTCGAGTTCCATTAAAAAAGAAATTGGTATTATTGTTAGACGATTTTAGTTTTATTTAGGCTGTTAATATTACTTTTGTAATTTCTGTTGATATTTTCTGAAGGAATTTATCGTTTCGTGTATTAAATACGAATTGGTATTTCAAATAGAAAGCCTGCAGTTTAATTACCGCTCATCGTATTAATTACTCTTTACTTGATTCATTACACTTATTGAAAGGAAATCTATTATAAAGCTATGTGTGCATGTGTATATATGTGTACCATAGAAACTATACCATACGTTCAGACCAGAAATATGTATGTACACCAGAAATCTGATAAACCGACTGAAGCACAGACGAATCGTCGTCTCGAGCGCGGACAATACCTCGGAATTTCCCAGTCCACATTCCTCCATCTCACACGACAGACGATCAGGCGAAGGGAGAAAGTACGCTATTGGCGTAATTCAACGAGAAACATAGAAGCGTCTGTAATTGAGACCGGCGAAATTCTCGCTTTTTTCACAGCGGCGCGGTGCCTGTTATACAAACGGCAGTCTTCCTCTTTTGTTCGCGCTCGTTGCGACGTCGCGCCACCGAACAATCGCAACGCCTCGCGTATATTTCGAGCGTTGCACGTTTCGAAAACTGAGGACGAGTCAACGGAAAAAGCACAGCCTGTTGCAAGAACGTTCCGCGAGTTAGTTGCAACGCTAAAAAGCAAACCAAAGTAATTGACGACCGACGGGTGCTGTCTATTAATTTTAATTACGACTTTAACCTGATAACAATAATGAGATTGAGACAACGCTTTGTATCATTCTTTTAAATGATTCTGAGGAAGCTATAATTAAAACAAGCGACAAAATTTTGATATTTTGATAATACTCTAGGTATTCCTCTAAATAACTAACATATAATTGATAATTAATTTATGAATATTATGATGGTTCGTCAATTTTCAATTTTGAACTTAAATAGGAAATGATATTCTCTTTAATGCATGTATTCATCTATTACCGCAATCAGATCTATTTATCTCTCAAAAATATCTGCAGTATAATGATATTAATAATAATGACTATTCTGAATTATATTTGATTTAAATCTGTCCCTAAAATGCAATTATTATCATACATGCATCGAACGTTACAATCCTGTCTATTTGATGTTTTTCAAACCTAAACCAGCCTCAAAATCAATTCCGTGATAATCAATAATCAATGAATTAATTAGAGAATAGTCGGTCCCAATCAAACCGGAAATACGTCCAATGCAATAATACAAATCAATAGGATGGAGGTAACCCCTCAGCGTTTGCAACGTTTCTCGTACTAGTTCGACGTTCCCCTTCGTCATTCGCTGTTACAAAGCGTCGCGGTGTGCAGCGTCGTTTATAAATTCTAAGGAACGGCTTCTCGTCGATTGTTCCACGCCGCACAAAGACGATCTCTGCACGGCAGGCATTGTCTACCTTTCGAATGAATCCTGTCCTCTAAGATCGCTGATCCTTCCCACTCTCTATCACTCTCTCTCTCGCTTTAGGATTCTTCCTTTTTGCAACGCGAATGTCGCGCTTGTAGATGACGATATTCAAGAGAAGAAGCGTGGACTACAGCGAGCAACAAGTAAGCTAGAGATGAAGGCATTCTCTCCTTTTGTTTCCCGAGTAACGACCACCCCCCCGTCCTCCATTACTCGGACATTTCAACGATATTAACGCGATGGCCACTTAGCATCGATTCGCTACATCCGTGATCGCGCATCTTGGTCTTCTCGGCAAAAAGGAACAGCCGACGAAATTAATGACAGTTCCTTTGGTGCAGGCTTTTTGCTAATTCGTTCTATGCAACTCGAGGTAGGATAAACTTCGATCAATGGAATTTCATTCTTGTACGAAATTTTCGTTGATCGATGTAGAAAATGGGGTAGGATAACTTAGATCGATTGGCAACGTTTTAGGTTTCACGTAATATCTAAAACGCGTGTCCGTGTACACGTACGTATTATGTTTCGTTGTCTATAAAATCAATTCCGTAGATTGCTGGGTGCGAAATGTTTCTCTAAAGATTGAATAGTTAGATTATATTTCAACTTTTACGCGACTTACGTTTGGTACGAGAGAAACCTCGGTAAGCTGTTAATCGTAGTACTATAGATTTCATATCTTATACGTCATCATACGTAGCATAATTATTAATATTTATTTTCTACAAAAAGTTAAAAGCGTGTTCCAATAAAATACAATTTTCTTGTAATATAAAATATCTACCTACGTACGTAAAATCTATAAACTCGCTTCGTTACTTGTCGTGGAAACTATATTTTGTACTTTTTATACTCAATCGTATTAAGCCACTTATGTAAGTAAATACACGCGTTCTCGTCGTGAAATACGTAATCTTCTAACCTGATTCCTCCATCTTCGCAATTAACCAGGGTATTGTAAAACTGTGCGAAACTCGAGACACCTGAAAGTATTCGTCCCGAGAGGTAACTTCTAAACAACCACCGTAACAGCGATCGAGAAACTCGGTATTCTCGAGCTTTACTTGTCGACGGCTAACAAGCCAGCTGTCCGCAAGAGCGTGTTGCTCGCGATAGAGTTACCACGTCCGATCCACCGGAAATGGCCGCGGGGTCGCGATCGATCAACTCTTTCCCCTCGACTTCGCTTCGCTTTACGTTCGCGATTTGTCGCCAGTTTAGACGGCGCGGTCGGGGATTTAGCTTCCTCCAACGTCCCTATCGAGGAGGATTAAATTCACCTTCGGCGACGGAAGATGCGTAGGGTTTTAAGTGGGCGTCTTGCATAGAAATTCAGGCGGTTGAGGTTTCATCGACCATGCCACGAAACCCGCTCTCTCTCTCCACGCTTCTTAAGTACTTCCTACTGCTTCTACTTGCACGTGAATTTTCCTCCGGCATCGTTCGCGTTCCTCGAACTAGCCACGTTTCTAAACACGCGTCTATGTACGTACGTGTATACGTTGGTTCAACTTGCATATATAATAATTTAATAATAGAATATCACGGTTTAGTCTTGAAAGAGTTATCGCAGATTAAAGGACATTTATTTTCGACTGGTTTGGAGGTGAGAAAATTTCGCTGAACGATACCCACGCACCACCTCCCTATTTCTCAGAAATACTCTTCCTGCTGCAAGAATCCTGGATAGTCGGTGCAACGACGTTAATCCAACCATTAATCTATACGTTATTTTGACCTATCTGGGCTTTCGTTCTTTCTCTGCTAGGTCGAAAGATCGAACATTTCCGAGAATTCTGCACTTTAAATCGCAATTGCTGAGAATTATATTTGAGAAGAATTTCTCTTAAAATCTCTTCCTTGAAAGTCTCCTTTAGATAGCCTCGAAGTAAATGTTATAAAATTAGGCATGACAAAAGATCATTGCGGAATTATTACGTGTAATTTTATAATTGATTTTAGAGATCAACGAAATCGAAATTCGCAATTAGATCGATAAACGTAAAATAGCTATTCCTACGAGAATTTTTACGGGAATCTTCATCGTTGGATGTTTCCCATATCTCCAGTAATGTCACGGTTGTCTATGCGCGCGTGTACTCATTCGGGTTATTATACAATCATCGGTAAATAGTGGGAACGATGCAACGAGGCGATGGACCATGTTCCAACTCGACCATCATAAATGTCGGGCAAACTGTCGGAAAGTTAACGGTGCCAAATCACCATGAGCGCCTATACACAGTGGCGTAGCATTAATTTGGTAGAAGCGTGCTCGAAACTCGACAACTCACGATATGCCTTGAGCATTGCCTCGAAACGACTGCCGGGATATTTTCTGGCGAAAATTTGATATTATACGCTCCTCAGATAAGCACTTTACGACAGAAACGCGTTATTTAGAGCGGAATAATTTCTGATGGAATGCACTCAGCGATCGTATAACCCGTGATCCGCGAAAGAACATCGTTTTCGATTCGATTTCAATCCAACTGTGTCTTACGATCGAGGAAATTTGAAAAACGTAAGTTTAATCCGAGATCGTTCCACGTTTCTTCAAACATTAATATTTCTATTATTTTAATAAATATCACAAACTGCTGACAAAATATGTGAAAAATATTTTTATAGAATTTTCTCTCACTCCACAATTTCCAATTTTTCGATTCTCCGATTTCTCTTCGCCTTTTCCATAATAGATATTGGCGATTTATGGCTTGGATATCATCCAAACGAATGTACCTATTGAATTGTAAATAAATCTCGCTGTTCTTTCGCCAACCACCTGAATCTATTATATTGTCTGTTAATCGTCTCCAATTAATCAAACCGCAGGAGATCTTTACGTCTTAAAATATTGATGGCTCTCTTCGAGAAGGAGATATCTATACTCTATGCTTTAAGAAACCGATTATTTTACTTATACGTCATTTATATTTTTGGACATCGTCTAATGTACGTACATAAATGACGCATGGCTAAGCCTTTTTCATCGAAACAAAGTTCTCTTTATATAATAATTTTTAATAATTGAAATTGGCATTCTCAATAATTGCCGATAGACCTACGCGATGTAATTAGTTGTTTAATTGAAAAGTATCTTCCCAATTATTGCAATCGGGATATTAAATTTATTAAAGACAATATTAATAAGATTTTTCGATTACGTAAATCATCAAAGTATTCTTGCCTTTGTAAATCATTTGATAAATTATGGAATTATCAAAATAAAGAATATTCGAAATTTTGTAAACCGCGTAATGACAAAATTGAGTACCATGTAGTATTCTACCATATTTTGTAACAGTACCGACTCCGCGAACTTTTCCTTAATTATACAAACAACCGTGACCAACTAATTTCGCAAATTACGTCAAATAATACTTTCGAATATTAACTTTATAAATGTAACACGATCAAGCTACATTGCGAACGTAGGTGGATTCTAAAAATGGGCGAATAGAGAAGTAGCAGAATTTGAGAAAATTATTCACGCGTTTCAAATTGAAAACTTTATTAAAAATTCCGATATTACCTTACCGCGCAAGGCTATTTCTAAAGTCGAATAAAACATTCTCCGGACATACTACATTTTTATTTCCACGACAGTTTAGACATTTCTCCGTGCAACCAGTCAAATACGTGCATCCAGCTAGGAAACTGGGAAATCGATTCCCCCAAACCAGTCGCGCAATTTCAATCAGCCCGCATAGTCTGTGCCGGTGCGGCGTGTTAGTTAAAATCAGCGTATAAAATTAACGCGTTGACACCGCGAACGAAAACATCGTCTGACCGGTCGAATCTCGATCGAATCCCGGCGACGATAGTTTGCATAGCTCGGAGAGCTGACCCGCGCGTGCACGTCGAACCGTACGTGACCTGCGTGTAGATAGATCGGTGGCTCGGTCTGGCGCGATCGCAGTGCTGGAGTAGTTGCGTTCGCCGGTATTCTGGTCGTTCCGCAGGAATGCTAAAACGTAGCTACGTGTTGCGCGTATTTTGAGGGGGCGGGTTTCGGGCCCGGTGCTGCGGTGGCCCGCAGTGACGGGGTGGCCTGACGTCGCGTCTCTATTAATTATTCACATAATTACAGCCGCCACCCGCTGTAAGCCGTATTCGCCAGCGCCGTGTCCAGCAACTTCCGCCGCGATCTGCATCCTCATTGGTACGTAAGAGACGGGATCGTGGCAGTTCCATTGATTCGCGTGCGAATATAAAAGACGCGTGTAAAAGAGCGTGTTCATCCTGATTGATCTTGACCAGAGTTTTAACGTGGATTCGTGGGATCAACGATCTCCAGATTTGCCGCTGCGACCAACGATCCTATTCCACCCGCGTCCTTAAGCCGATTAAGCCGAGTGATTACCACAGAGAACAGCGTGTAACGTGATTATGACAAATTCGTGATCGTATTAGGGCGCCACTGGATAGACCTTCGACGGAGGATACGTGACAAGGTGAGAAGATGATCTCGTGATTTTACGATCGCTCTTGAAGAAATTAATTTTTTATCAGTTTCGACATTTACGCTTGCACTCTTCGCTGTGAAAAAGAAGGATTTCTTTCGTCAAATTGTTAAAACGATCTTCATCAAAATACCTTATTTATATCTGTTTACTCGATTCTATAAGTACGTAATAACTTTCTTCCAAGCACTTTTTACAAGTACTTTCAATGATAGTAATGACAATTCGTTAAAATTCTTGATTGCTACTATCATCTTCTTCTCTTACTGCTAATTTCTCTAACATTACATCGTTTATTATATTGTCTCACGTGTGCAACGAGGCATTCTGAAAACTACGCGTATGCCTGACAAAAGTTCCGAATTATGCGTATCGTTGTGACTGATCTTTTTCTTTCCTTCCGTTGATCGTTCGAAGAGAATCACTCGATAGAGATCGAGGACGATTCAAAATAGCGATTATCCGTATGCATTTCGAGTAGCAGAATGTGAAACGCATTTAATCGCGTGTAAAAAGCATTGCGTTGCAACAATTGTTTAAAGGAAGCGTGTTTAAACAAATATTGTGAAAAGCAACACGGTGGAACGATAAAATTTTGGTACATAAACCCGTAACATTCCCCTAACGAAAACGACAGGTAGAAGTGGAAATTACTTTGACAAATGTGGACGGTGAAATTCCGTTGACCAAACATCGAACATATATACATCGTTATGTTAACGTTACGGAAATGTTTTCCAGGTAACAACACATTCCGAGTGAATTTCGCAGTGGATAGAATTCGGTATTGGCCGATTGAATTTCTATTTCTCTTTGCCACGGATGTCATCATTTATCATCTGTACACGGACTAGAAATAAATTATTCGTTCCGCGTCCTAATTTTGAACGATGCTTATTGCACCTCTCTATTCCCCGTGAAAGATTATCAGATTTTGTTAACGAAGACGAAAAATTGTTAATGAAAATTGTTCAAACGAAAGTATAAAATGAATAAAACCCGCAGAATGAAACTTCCAAAATTAAATGATCGCTAATTTCAGTAAATTCTAGATTCTCGACTCGCTTTGAATTTTCTCAATGATAACAAAATATAATAATAACAAAAAGAGTAGCTTTTTAATATTAATAAACGACCCTACAATAAAAAGATTCAAACCTTTGGACCTTCAAAATTCACTCGTCCGATAATTAAGTAATGAAATGGGACGTTGATCGATATATAAAGGGAATCGACTAGTCTGGTACAAATTTCATAAGAACCTGATCAATTCATGGCTGTGGTAAGGCAGTGCATTACGTACATTCGCGAGGGTGTTCGAATGAAACGGATTTTACGAGTTGCACGCCAGTCTCGAAGCTTTAACCTCCAGGTTATAGCAGCTTAAATTCGGTAGTACCGACTAAAAGTACCTCGGAGCGGGATGCTCGGGATTCGCTTTACGGTTTCGCAGGAAACACCTTTCTCTTTGAAAGAACTACTCGTAGTAACTGTTCCCCAGGGTATGTACACTGTCTTGTTAAATGGGCGCATACCCTGTTCCTATTATTTTCGCCCTACCTGGACATGATAATTTGAAAGTACGTGCGAACGTACCGATACGTTTACATTTCATATTGTTTTATCGATCGTTCTTTTTTTTTTGATCGATATACCCGGTGTCCAGAGACTTTATTAATTTTTGGAATGATAATCGAATTGGAAACGAAAAGATATATTTTTGGAGGCGACGTAATATTTCGAGGATTCGAAAGATCGAAGTTCGGTTTACTTAACAATGTTCAATATTGACTATTCGGGAAACACTTCCATGTTTGCATACTCTGTGTTTCAAATGTGAATTTTTCAAATGTGGAAGGAACGAATAGAGATTGGAATTACAAATTGAAATCAAGATATTATTAAGAGTGTTTACACATTAGGAAGTTTTGATGTGGCTAGCGTATATTCTATTTTATTTGTCTCTTCTTTGTACACCGTTACGTTGGTATTTCATTTACGTTGGATTTTCTTGCTTTACGCATAAAGTTCGTTTTCTCCGCTAAGGCAATTTTAAGCAGGAGCTTCCCTTTCTTTACGTAACAAATCTTACGTTACCACTGTACCGTTATTATATAGAACCGTTATTGGAATTAAAACATCCGGTTGAAACAACAACAGGCCGAATAGAATCACTAGTTTCACGACAACGTTCGGTAATCAAAGTTTCTCTACTCTGCAAAATCAATTAATCGAAACGATCTGACACACTTTGCGGAGGTAACAATTCACGTGAAATTCCCAGCTCTTGTTAGTCCCTGGTTGACCAATGTGGTCAATCGTTAGGTACTGTTGAAAGAAGATTCAACGTTTCGTCCCTCTTGTCCCCTCAAACACGAGCTCCATGATCCCGCCATTTCTCTTCTTACCTTCTACAACGAGCTCGATACGCGTCTGCGCAATCCTCGACTATCTCTCTTCCCGCTTTAGTCTTTCGTTCTTTTTGTCTCTTTTGTTTTTCGCCTTTTTGTTTTTTGCTATTCACGTGCTGGAACAGTTTTGCCGGATTTCCTGCGAGCTACCGAAGTTCGAAGGAGTTCCTCTAGGAATTCAGGAGATCAACGCGATTACGAGAATTAAGTGATTTTCAGATAAACTGACACAGGAACGAGAATAGGGAGGGACTATCGTCTAACCTTGCGGTTACTAGTTACGTTAAATTGGACTTGACATAAAATTCCGGCTTCTTTCGTACGATATACGTATTATTAGTTGACTTGAATTTTATAGAGGTAGGGTAGTTCTGTTTATGTAGCAATCACTCGGCTCCGATGATTACAAAGGTTCATTGGAACAAAAAAGGTCGCCTTTCCCGCGTTTCTCGGTTTACTATAATCTCAAGCTACGATTCATCGTAGAAACGTAATTTCTCCATTTTTGTTTACGGTTGAAATACAAGCCATTGGTGTTTGTTCGTCTACGATCGATCGCAAATATCAAAAATGAACGTACAAGCTTTTCAAAAATTGAAGGTAATTACAACGAGAGTTTTATCTTTGAACGTTCGAATATTCGATAAACGATCTGTACTTTCGAATTAATATTAATTATAAAAAAACCACCAAACACAAAGCCCGTTATTTATAAAATAAATTTGAATCTGCAAAAATCAATCTCGCCTGTAAATCTGAAAACACAAACAAGTACAAGCGGAAACCAACGCCTAATGTATACTTCTCAGAGGAAAGGAAAAGTATTTTATTCATCTGGTCGTGATCGTGGCCAAATTTCACGGGTTCCGTGACCGAATCCCCATGCAAAATCGGCATCGGATTTCGTGTCGCCGCGAAATAAAGTCTCTGCTCAAACGTCAAATCCCATTGATCCGAGGGTTGGAAGCCGGAAAAATATAGTTCACGTCGGAGCGCGTTATCCGAAAGGTCCGTACCGTTCGTCTGATCGCAGCGGCTTAAATCGCGGCCAGCCTCGCTCGTTAATCCATTATTCAGCAAGCGGATCGGAAACTCGCGCCACTATGCAACGCGTAGTACGTGACGCGGTATCACTGTGAGAATGTGTAATAATTCGCCGGAATGGCGGGTGTATTCAACGAGGGCGATCGATTCCAGCGGCGATGGGAATCGGCTGACAGCCGAGTAGCGGGCGTATCAATATTGCGGGCCAGCAGAACGTGGAACGCGCCGGGACGCTCCGCGTGTTGCTTGCTCGCACCTACCATATATGCAGAGAGTTGCTGCTGCATTGCCTATTAATAATCTATAACTAATTAATCTAGAAGGCTGTGTGAGCAAGTGGCTGAGAACGAGAGGAAGCCACGGCGTTAATCGTCGGGGAAACTAGATGGAGAACGCTCCTTCGGGGATTTCTCTCCCGAAATCGTTGCATTAGGAAATCCGCTGCTTCTTCTTCCTTCGCGGTTCCACGCGATCGCGAATGTATAGCGTACATTTACTTCCGATACTCTAATGACAATGGAGAAAGAAAAACTGACGATTGGGAAAACATGAAGGCAGTTACAACTTTCTGATTTAGAGAGAATACAATTTCCTTTGATTCTCGATGTGTGATTTTGGAAATTGGACGATTTTGTCGTTCAAGCATAAATAATCTTCGATACACGAAGAATTGTAATTGGAAGGGTGAACGCAGCGATGGAAACGTAAACAGAAATGCTTTTATCTTCTAACGTTACTTTCTACCTTTATTGGAGCGTCTGAGTACCCTTCTGTTCTTATAAATAAACGACGTAACACCGTGGCCCTCGCGACCTTTGGAAAAATGAATATGATCGAAATATATGCGATTAATGCCTCTGCGTTATCGCAATTCATGTCTCAATATGTACGAAAAGAACACGCACGAGCCGACCGGTCATTTTATTTCGCCTCTAAACACTGCCGCGTCAAAAAAAGAAAAAAAAAAAATACTTTTGCGAAGTAAAAACTTTCTCGCGATGTATGTACACACCTGCATCGTATGGAAAAAATGGGAAAGAGGCGCCAAAGAGAGATACGAAATACCAGGCGGCTCGTCCCAAAAATTGTATCTACGGTTAGGATCGAAATATTCTGCAGGAAGAGTATGTGCATAGATAGATCTATCTATAATGTATAAAATATGTACAAATGAGAAATGTAAATATACAGGTAGTACGTACTGGATAAGATAGTGTATTGCTGGGACTCAAGAAAACGCATGCACTTCAGGGAGATTTCGATATATGTATATATATATATATAACCATAATGTATGTGTATGTTCGTGACAGAATGTGTATATAGTAATCGAGTATAGAATTTTATATATAGAATGTATAGAATTTTCGTAAGAGATGCGAAGCAACACTGGGATTATGTTTACGTACCCTGGACGCTTTAAATCTAAATAGTCGGGAAAATCGTCGTGTGAAAATGAGGGAAAGGTAAGCGTCGTGTGAAACGTATGTATATTCGTTTTACGCAATCGACGACATACATAATGTGTAGCCGCCGTGGGTTTCTGAAACATTCTGAAAATCTTAGTTCCTCTCGGTTCGGGGCATCGAACGCGCAGCTTTTAATCCGGGTTTGTCGGCGGTTTTCTTTAGCCAGTGATCTTTTACGTTTTATTCGATCCGTTGTTTTGCCGAGTTTAACGTCTCGAGTTGTACGTTTCGCTCTGAAAACGATTTTACGCTTCCCCCTTTTACGTTTACTTTTCTCTTCTTCTCCGTTTATTTCGTTATCACGCGTCCCTTCTTGCTTCTTACGCGGTCGCGGCCCGGCACGACTTCGGAAACAAAGGATGCAGTTTTACGGCGGAACGGAAACCTTGGTTTCCAGCGAGTTCCTATTGCTGGAAGCTCTCGCTTAATTTGACCGAGGAATTCGACTGTAAAATATTGACGACCCGAATTCGGCAACGAGCTTTTAAAGTTGCACGGCTTAAACTCCGCGGTCGACCAACCGCGTGTAATTGCAACTCGAATGTATCGGATTACGCGGACGTATTGCGTGTACCACGAATTAACTCGATTTTGTCGCTTCCAATCCCATTGTGGATAAAAATGCCACGGGTAGAATTTCGATTTGTGAATTGCTTTGATGCAGATTACTCGCGCGCACGCGTTTGAACACCGTTTTAAATTATTTTTATGAATCGCCGATGCCTGTACATTTCTGATAAGACTGAATTTTTGCTTTCGTTTAATCATCGGATGTTTACGAGAACATGCGGCATAAAATAGTCGACCTTGCGCTTAAAAATAACGTGTAGCACTGGAGCTCCATTTTGGCTGTACAAAATGGAATTCTAAAGTCTATCGGTTACATGAGCATAACTAATTCTAACTTTTAGTATAGTATCGTGCTTCGCCCATTCTGTTTGTTTATCGATAGCATCGTTAAAAGTATTTTAAACGTACTAACGATAAATAGTGATTTCTAGCAAGAAAAGTTTGATAAGACAAAATCGTATTCGAGAAATTACAATAGACAATAGCTACTATTCTATAAATACTAAAATTTATCACGTTCCGTGCTTCGACACGAGAATTTAAGAGCTTGATTTTCCCAAGAAAAAGGAACAGCAAGGCCTCGTGAACAAAAATTTGATTCTACGCTTTGAAATTTGCTGTAAAAGAAAATCAAAAGACGGCAAGTCAAACTTTATTCGGTTGAACGTTAATTCCACGCCGCACAAAGCAGGTTTGTACATATAATAATAAGTTTACAAGCTCGTTTTTTCTAAAGAAAGTCAACAACAAAGCTGCTGAACAAAGAAAGATACGTAATTGTATATTTCGGACGGCCACCTCGTTCTTTCTTTATTTTTACAACAAAGTAACGTTGGCGAAGTAACGATATCTTTTACAAATAAGAGTCGTACGGGAAGCGTTATTTATATGTTTTTTCACTGTAAGCATCGGTGCAAATATTAATCAGCGAAGTTTGGCTAGGATGTAATAAAATCGAGCGATTCGTGATACACGATACGCGAACGGTATCGGTGACGGTTCGAAACGATCAAAGGTACGTTTATTTTTATCGACGTTTCCGGATGTGCAACTTTTCATGAACGCTGTAACGACCACGGATTAAACGCGTGCAGGTAACATGACGAGTGTCACGATGCAATTCGAATCCTTTAGACAAAACTCGCGATTAAATTTACGCGGGATTTATTTAAAGAATGCCCGAATTCGCGTTTGATCGAGTTTAGCTTTTACTTTTAGCGAAATAACGAATTTAATCGAAACTCGAAAAATTCTCTCTCAATTTTTTCTTTCTTCGCGTTTCATTTTTATTCAGTGGATACTTTGACCAACCACGAATACTTTAATGAAATAAATTTAACCGTTCGTCGATCGAGTTTTCGTTCGCGGAAGTAACCGAATACGTTTTTAACGAGCAGGCATTCATACGGGTTTTACTTTGTCACGCGCGATAATTAGGTTTGTCGATCGATTTATCGTGCGAGACCAAATTACCTATGCAAATGCAACAAGATTCTGTTACCTGTTGTACATGAGAATGTCTGGCTTCCAAAGCTTGTTCGGTGTAATTCGAAGGTCCTTCACGCCACCGTACTCGGACTCGTTCCATTGAAGGTTGTAGTCCATCCATTCCTGAAACAATGAACAATTATCGTAAATGGACGAGCTTTGATTATCAGCTATATACTGCCCATCTCCTGGTATATTCTATACGTAAACATCTTGTATGTACATTTATCAAATCATCTGATTGGAACTTTCTTCTTTGAGCAAAGAAAAGTGGCAGTTCTACTGTAATTATCTAATTACAATTATCTAATTACAATGAGTAATTTTTATATGATTTGTTTCTGAGTATAGACGTTGCTACTTTTCCTTTTCTTGGTAATTTACTTTAGTTGGTTAGGTTTCAATAATTAAACTAATCAACTTTTCTCACAATGTTATTATTTGCAAATTTATTTAGTGTAAATGGTCGAACAGAATTATGTCGTAAATATGTATCTGTTGTATGTATTCATTGAAGGTGCTTTAAAAAATGCATACGATATGTTTTCGATGAATTGTTCAGTGCAACTTTTTGCACAGATATATAATATTTCGTGAACGTTAATAATTCATTTCCTGATCTATCGATTATCCAAACACGAATCAAATATCAAATAACAATCTAGATCGTTCAAACAGTGTCAACATGATAATATATGAATTTAATTAACTCCAATGGAAAGTCAATCCACGTTATAACTTGTAAATAGAAATCACAACGGCCAACGTACATTATAATTTATTTAAAGAAATCACTGAAATTGAATCCTGCCAAAATTGAAAATCCGTTATCGGGAACAACTTCAGCTAGGAAGAATATCAATTTTCCATAGTCTAGCGAGGATAATGAAGCACGAAAAGTCAGGAGAACTTCGTTGGGGCATGAAATCGGTAAAATTAATTAATCCTCGTTAGGTGGAAAATTAATTATTCGTGGAGATATCCTTCTTCGAGCGATCTGTATAAAAGGCTTAATGTGGATCCAGCTCGAGCGTGCCCAAGTCAAATTCCACGAAGAAACAACGAGTATCGACCGTAAGCTTCGTAATTGAATTTGTCGAACTGTTCGCATGAAACCGTAACAACTTTCATCTTCCTTTGCTTTCGTCGTTGTCTTCGTGGCTGAAGAATGACTCGCAAAATAACTAGTCTGCAGGCACGCGCAAAAGTAATCCACAAAGCACCGTGTTCAAGGAGATAAATTTGCCAAGAGCTCTAGAATAACGGAAATCGGTACTAGTGAATTACGGTCGAGCCACAAGACGCCTCAAAGAGCTTGGATAATTGTCATCGTTCCTTGAATATACCGTAGTAACATTGGATGAAGCACTTTAAATGTAAATTGTCTAAACATCCCCTTTGTGCATTTTTGTTTGCTCCACAGGGAGGAACGAATTTAAGCGGCAAGTAATGAAAAATAACGCGACAATATCGAGGTTGAAATGACTGAACGAATAGGTTACTTCGATTGGATGTTTGGATGCTTCTTAGCATGTAAGTTTTCCGTAAAGGAAGATTGCTTGCAAGTTACCTATTAATTTTACGAGTAACGACATATACCAGGTATGTAAATATGAAACCGGAATTTTTGTATAGAAAATACACGTTTATTGTATGAAAATGATTAAAAATATTTTATTCGAAGTATTGCCCATCGCTAGCTATACATTTTTCCCACCTGTCTGGCAATCGTGGTGGATACTACGCCAAAAGAACTGTCGCTCTTTTGAGGCAAACCAGTCATCGAGCCATTTTCGTAAGAAGTGAAGTGCTGGTCAGAAAGTGCGTGTCTCATCGATGCAAATAAATAGTAATCGGACGGAGCCGAGTCTGATGAGTAAGCCGCGTGCGGAAGTATTTCCCAACTGAACTCTTCGATCGTTTCCTTGACCGTTTTTGCTGTATGCGATGGTGCATTATCACGAAGCAAAATTACTTTGTGTTGCCTTTTTTGATATTCTGGTCGTTTTTCACGCAAAGCTTGATTCAAATCGATCATTTGTTGTCGGTAGCGCTCAGTATTAACGGTTTCGCCAGGTTTTAACAGCTCATAATAGATCACACCCTTCTGATCCCACCAAACACGTTCTTCGTTCCTCACGTCAAAATTGCCACTTCTGAATTTTTTAAACCACTCAAAGCACTGTGATTTACCAAGAGCATGCTTACCGTAAGTTTCGACAAGCATTCGATACGATTCTGCAGCAGTTTTCTTCAAATGGTAACAGAAAATCAATGCTGTCCGCAAATCGTAGTTTCCAGGCACAAAATTCGACACGTTCAACGCTATTACAAACTATGCTGTTGTATGAAACTTGTATTGTTCTGAGTCGAAAATGTTTGTGAGATGTCAACAAAGACTTTTGGCATCAATGACACAGTTTAGTGATAACTACATTATCAGCTAGGGCCATCTATAGGCAAATTCCGATTTCATATTTACAGACCTGATACTTTCGGTTGCACTGTGTCTACTCTATGCGAGAGATATTTATGGCTGACTATACGTCTCTAATACTACTTTGGTCTTTCTACGGTCTTCGAACTCTTGCGATCTAATCTCGCTCTCGTTTCAATAAACACGGAAGCTTAACGTTCTAAGGGAAACTTAACCAAGGTGAAGACGGAAAGTAACAACTATTTTTTCAAACGTCCCCTAAACTTAAAAAAGAAGTCTTAGCGATCAAAGAACACAATTGAATTGGGAAATAACCCGGAAGAAGGTAGCAGGATGAAAACGCGAATCACGCGAGATCATGCGTTATTTATTACGTTACACGATACTGCACAACATCTATCGCCTATATCGGTTCGAATAAAAAGCTACACACCCATCTCTCTAGGTCAGCGTTCCCTCGTTAAATGTACTCCGACAAATTGGATGAATTACGAAGTGCAGAATCAATGCGTGCTCGGCCGGTAAATTGCGGCGAGTTTAACGTCAGATTGAGCCGGTGAGCGGCGTCAAAATGAAAACCGCGGCATTACTAAGCCGGGCGAAGGGAGCGGACAGAAGCAAAGAGCCAAGAGTGAACTGCGGCCGGTAGTTGTGTATATTTTAAGCGCAGCGACTTTCGAGGAATGCGCGACCTGGTTTTATGACGGCGGTGTGCAAGCTGCATAGAAAACGCGGTGTTCTATAATGTATACTTCAATTTCCGGGTCCGGACGGCCGAGTCTCGACGTTTGCTCATTAGATTACGCGGCTGAATTGCACAAACGAGGAATTCAGAGGGTGAAAGTTCGCCTTGCCCGTTTGCGTGGGCGCGGCGGGGAGACGCGTCGTGTCTGCTTGGAGATTTTCAAGTTCCTTTTCCCGGCGATTCGACGGCTTCCTGTGAGCCATGGAAACGAGGCGTAACGAACGCTCTTTCGGCGTTCCTCGGTGAAATAAAATTTCGTCTCAACGGCTCACCGAGTGCTTTCTATTTGCTGCCAGCTGGAGCTTCCGCAAGGAGTTCTACGCTTTCGGAGATTAAAGGATCGCTTTCGCTTTTTCCCCTCGCTTTTGTTTCTTTTTCCCTCTTTCTTCTTCTTCCCTTTTTCGGTATCCGGTTTTTATTCCTCGAGAACCATCGAAGGACTTTAACCTTTCGAAATATAATTCGAGATATAATTCGAGATATTAGAAGCCTATCCAGTGGTACGGTGGTCCAGATTTGTCTCGTTTTGTCTTCTCGGAATTGGCTTTTAACTTACTAACGCGTTAGAGAATTAGAACGATGGACAAATAACGAAATCAAGTATAACTTTTTCACATGAATTTTTATCAAATAATCTCGTTTCGTTTTTGTATAAAATATGCAAAGATTGGAATCTTTACGATATGCCATACCGTTCCAATCGCTCTTCAAGTTTCTCTCGTAATCTTTCGTTCGCAATTCACATAACTTTTGACCTCGATTTCTTTCGATTATTCCTTTATCGTACCGCGATACAGCCCCTTATTAACTTTCATCGACGAATAGGATTAATATCGCAATAACAGGAATTTCTTAATATTCCTCGAAATCAAAGGATACGTAGTTTCGTCATATGATTTATGTGCTTCGTGCATGACTGTGCTGCATGATAGTTTTGTTTATTGCGATGGAGAAGATAGATGATATTTTTCGTATAAAACGAGTAACGAAAAAGAGTTTCCATATTTCACAACCTTTTGAAAATCAACGCGTAAAGAATTTGATGATTGATCATTTTCATGACTTACACTGACAAGTTTGCGGTATAATTTATATGAATATACGAATTGTTCATTCGCATATTCATTTATGTTAATTTTATGAAATCGACGTTGTAATAATAGGCGATACGGAAAAAGTTTTTAGCCGAATTTAAATTCATCTTTAGCTGCGATTTTCCAAGATGCATCTATTATTCGATGTCACTTAACTGTAATATACGTTTTCGCGAAAGATCATTTTACATTCATCATAATTACTTCTTTTCTCCCTATCATCGAGCAAGATTGCCTCGCCACGGCCCTGATGAAAACTGTCTCGCTAAATTTTATTTTCCGCTAGTCTCGTTACATTCATCTGCATCGTGCGTTTCAAATTTCCTTGTCCAAGGATATTTTCTGAAAGTCGATTTTCAATTTACTAGTAAACGTCGTAAGCCTTAAACGTCGTATACAAGATCCTTCTGTAATCATGGCAGCGTAGGTAGCAACATTTAACAAAGTATAGTATAATCCCTGTCTTACTTTAGAATCTCAATCCCTTCTTGATTCTTCTCCGAGCACACGCAGGACTAGTCAAAGAAGACCCATCGAAGAAGAAGGGAAAAGAACGCTGCTAACAATATACGAGATTTGTTCGGAGTGTCTTCGTGTTTTCTACTTTACGCTTACCCTTATGCATGAACGCATTTCTTAAAAGAGCACAAATCACTCTTGGAGATAAAGAGAAAATTTCTAATAAATACTTTACCGAGCAAGATCGAGACTAAAAATAAAGGAATCTCGATTATATCCACGCAATTTTGTAAATTGATATTTACATAATTATTACGTACACCCCCGTTTGCAAGTGAACGATCGATTAACCATGATTTCATATTCACGCAGGATGATCCTTTCAGGAGGGTGGTAGGCGTGTCTAAAGTATTTTCTCATGTTGATCTGCGTATAAAAAATCAGACACAAGTAAACACGAAATAAATAAAAAGCACGAACTGAAATATATTTCGCTTGGATATTTATTCGCGACTTAATTTGTCGATTGCCAAATAGGAAAGTTCGTTTCGTTGTTTCATTTTAAACTTCAAAATCGCGATTGACGAGTAAACCGTTTTCTTTTAAAGTATTAGAAAACTTCTGGTCTCAGGTGTTTTCCTCTTTTCGTAGAATGCGTCGAAAAACTTTACGAGAAAACGATCGAACCTCAAGGCGGATGATTATAGGGAAGAATATTATAAGTTCGCATACCACGTTCTTGTGCTTCGTAACCAAACTTCGGCAGAGTATCAAACGACTTTCATAAAGTTTGAATTAAACGTATCCCTGTGTAACGAGCGGACAACGTAATTGTACTTTTAATATAAAGAAATTCCTAGGTAAGCACACTTTGTACTAAACTAGTTCTTTCTGCAGAAATTCTTCATATCGAGTTTCATAAAATAAAACCGATACTTTTGATGCATTTCAAATGCTGTCTTTTACATAATTTTATTTACCATGATACGTTTAAGGAGATATAAACTAACGCTTAAGTAGGCAACGAAACGAGTCCTTTTTCTAAACACTCGAAATAATGTCTGCATTACACAGCGTAGCTCGGGTTACCATGACTCATTGTAATATAATTGTAATATACAATTCTAAATCGTGTCATTAGCACGTGTTATCAGGAGAAACAGCTCCTCGGTGTGGAAAATGTAATGCACCCCTTAGGATTATCTAATTTTAATCCATTCAAAGTATAATATGCTTCGTAACAAGTATAAAGGGAAATCTCTTATTAAAGATAACGTAGAAGGTAAATGATTACTTTGTTACTCGATTAGTGTACAAAATTATTTTATATATAACGATTATCTTGTCAAATTTCTTCTCAGCATATTTGATGAACGATCAAGGGGATCTTTAATAATTCAAGGTAAAAATCTGTGGAAAGGAACAATGAAAGTAGACTCACGAAAGAATTCGTGCGAGAGAACTTGCCATAATACTTTCTCCATTGGACGATATTTCTACATTTACGAAGCGCACTAGCACTTGGGTTTGTGGATTATGTGGTTCTAGAAGTGATCAAGTAGCAATGTTACTATCCCTCTTGAGGGCTTACTCGTCCCTCCGGCAGAACGTGATCTTGAGAACTAGTCAGCTAGTGGTTTGGAAATCCACAAATATTCTGTTGGAGGAAGAGAGAAAGAGAGAGGGAAGTATTTCATAAAGTATTAATTTTAAAATCTAGTGTGAAAGTTGTGCTCTAACTTCTCTGTATTTAAGTGCATACTGTGCTTAAAGCAAATGAATCGACTAATTATGACGTAAAAAAATACTTCAAATGAAATGAAAAAACGTTGCTAAGGTAGTTTCAGAGTATTGGAATTCGACTCGCTTAAATCCAGATAACTCGGTTAACCCGAACGTGGCTTGATATAGTTTACGTAGAGAAATATATAATTGCAACAACACTTGTGCTCGATTAAAACGTACAAAAAGGCCGAGATTTCTAGAGAAATTATTGTTCGTGCGAAATTTAATTTCGTCTGAACTCGTGTCGTTTACGAACAAAAGTGCAAAAATTTATTGCGTCACTTCTTACCATGTGTACGGTGTTATTTAATTAAAAAATTTCATTAGTTTCCGGAATTTCAGAGCTATGTAGATACAACAAAAATATGATGAATTTATTATTCCGGTATCGTAAAAACGATACAATGGCACAATATCTTCTATATATATCTTTTTTTTTTTAAATAAAGGCATTTCAAATTTTTCGAAAGAACGAAGCTTTTGAATGCATTTCCATATATTACGGTCGCTATCGGGAAATGGCTGACATTCATATAGGAAAAAGAGACATATCTCAATCGGATCGGACTCTGCAAATGCCCATCGTTCGAGCTGCAACGGATTGCCGCATCTATCTTCGGATGACCACAATAGTGGGTGCATGCACTTGACCGGCTCTCTCACGTGTATTAATGCAACGCGTGCTTTCGGTTAAGACTGAGGCTGGATGACGATCTTGCGAGACCACAGTGTTACCCTGAATCTACATCGACCATACTAATCCGGGGAACTCGTCCCAGAAGACCTCGTTTTTCGGTGACGTTGGACTCAATTGGTTCTGGAAGATCGATACCGATACGATGTTGTTTGAAACAGTGTTTCTATTTGAAGTAATCGCGATCAATTTGGTTTGAGAATAACGATAAATTCTAGAAAAACGATAGTGAGATTTTGCAAGCTTATTACGTAATTGTAGATAAACATTCTTCTATTATTAATACTCATATTTCATCCATTTACTATGTAAATCGCGATAAAACGTTAGTAAATTAGTTGAATTAATTGCCTAGGAATTTTTACCATTTTCCTTTCCTTCGTTTCAAGAAACACGTATATCGTATGAAGCTTACATATCGTAATAAAGCTGCCTTTTGTATACTATAATACACAATGGCTAATTTATTACAAACTTCCAATTCAAACCGAAATTGATATACCGTAGAGATTAAACGGCCGATTATTTCAACTGATGCAAGACACGATATTTTCGAAAAACATATTGCTCCAAGTCTTTACCTTAATTAGTTTCCACGATACATAATTTCGTATTATTAAATCGTCGCAAATGCATGGATATGTTGAATGGCGGTTGAAATTCTGGGCATGACCTACTTTTTTCCTGGAAATACGCATATCTCAGCGAAATAGTGGTGGTACTAGTACTGCTACTGCTAAAAAAGCAATGACCAACGTCTATTGCTGACCAGCGCACAGGTGCTACGCTTAGGGTAGGGCAGTGAATGCATACGAGCGAGAGGTCCGACTGTGCGAGAGAGAGGCGTACAATGAATTATTTGAAATTATGATTCGCTTTAAACGGAGATATCTCGACAACGAGAAGTTGTATCCAAGTAAAACAAAAATTCTCTTTAAAAAAGAAGTTTATCGTCCCTAACGACATAGGTAATTACGCTCTAGAACGTTAAAATTGTAGAATGTTCTAATTTAAGGCGATAGTTAAACCGATAATTGCGTACATATATTACATATAATAAATACAGAGAATGCATTTTTGCTGCTTTAATTTACTTTTAATGGCATTCGTAGTTGCGTTGTCGACATTTTGGTCTGTGAGTATAAAATTACATTGAAATGCTGATTAATAATAATTTAGGTGTGAGAGTTACGACTTTAACCGACATTAACATATAGAACGACGCTTCAATGTAAAACAAAATGTGCGCGACAATAACTTTCTGCATAAACTTAGTTGCGATTTCCTCGCGAAATTAACGTTTGTTTTCATTGCAATTCATATTTTATAGCGTTACGTATTTGCGGGCGCGCGCGCTCCTACAAATTCTTAATTATAAGTGAAACTTTAAAATTTTAATTTCATAATTATATTTACTTAACAAATATGAAATTAAACATTTGTTACAGTTATCACCTCTGTATAGCTTTATGTAAGAACTTTACAAATTTATTACACTGTAGCAATGTTTATTGTACGCTATGTTGTATTTCCTATTTTATCTCGTGATAAAAGTTATATATTTAATATATTTTAAATATACGATGTTGTTACAACGAAGTAAACAATGTCGTGTACACGTATTATTCATATGTGAAAGCAAAGAGCATCAAGCAATACGGGCTGTTTTATATTCATGAAAACTAAAACTGTTAAATCATATACATACCTCGTATATATGTATATAAAAAAGAAAAAAAAAATACATGAGATATTTTCATAAATGATTCATGGAATCTTTAGATATCAGTTATGAAAATTTTACCAGCTATTAACATGAACAGCAGTTACTATGTATCGATGATCTTTCATGTATAATAAATAAAAGCTGGAAATCCATCATATTATAATTTTGTACTAAAATTTCTCTCAGTTTACGTTTATCTATTTGGAACAATAGAAAATTTGGCAAAATAATCCAGCTTCGTATTTCCAATGCATGTTTCTTACAATGGAACTCCTTCTGTGAGAAAAGGAGGAATTCCGTTCCGAAATTCAAGTTCGTGCGATAGAGGCATCGATAGAAATCTCACAGAACGATTACGCATCACGACAGCGCGCTCAGAAGCCGCCAGAAATTATTGATCTTGTTAGGATAATTAGAATTATCGGGTTATGCGGCGAAGGAGATTGCTCTGGCACGGGGTAACTTGTGTGCAGCTTGCTTCAGGATAGATTATGGGCCGACGGGTTTCGGAATGGGTTAGAACGTTGGGACATGCCGTATGTCGCTTGAATTGTTCATTTGACGCCGCCCTGGTCCTTGTTCCTACCTCTGTATATATGCACATATACGCAAACACAGATATACATAGCGTAGTACTCGCTTCTCTGGCCCCTGGATTAAACGCACTCAAACGTGAAAGATCTCTGAAGTTCGTTAATTCGACAAAGACAGATAGGGAGATGGCTTGTTACTTCGGTCGCAAGCCACGGAATTCGCTTGACGCGATAGCGTCGGGCCATCTCACTCGTTGTACGATCGATTGTGCACGTCGATGACAATAAAACGTTATTGGAATTCGAACGAGGGTGGCGAAGCCCGGCTTATAGATTTTGTTCGAGACGAAATTAGTTTTCTTCAGTTTTTGGCAGACTCTGGCTCGCTCCGCGTTTTATTGCGCTGATGTTTTGACGAAAATTCACTGGCTAACTTTTTCGAATACGTTATACGAGCGAAAGTAAAGTAACGGTTCTGAAATAGTTTGTATGCTCTGTGGAAATGGGAAATGAAATGGGACACGACCATGGGAAAAGAGGTAAATCATCGCTCAGTTTGATCATCTTCTTTTATGATCATCAAATTGGTAAGTTTAGAAAAATTGAAAATGTTTTAGGTGAAACGTTTTGACGATGATATTTCGCGAGATGAAAATATGAAAATACATTGAGGATCTAAGATTTAATTTTTCGCGCAAACATCGTTGTTACGGGGTCTCTTATTTAAGATTAAAATAGAAGAAAGATAATGTTCTAAGAAATGTTAATTCGTTGTTCGTAACTTTTAGCATTTGACGTCATCTTATATTTGATAAAAAGTAGCAGATCTCGATAATCTAAACGGACAACGAACTATTTAGATATTAATAGAACTTACTCTCATTCTTTCTGCTGCGTTTCAGTTATTAGCTTCGTGTTATTAATTAGGCTAATTGCGCCACGAACAACGATAATCCTCCATTTGGCATATTATTCAATGTATGAGATACGTATTAACATATTGGCAATTTTGTCTGAATAAAATACTATTCTTAGATAACTGAAATTTGCTCTCATTTCATTTCCAAATTAGGCATTGCTTTTTCTTATTTCATAGGATATTTTCAAGCATATGGTCAACTACGATCTATGTCATCTCAACGAAGACTAAGTAGAATTTGATTCTAAGTAGAATTTCTTTACTTCTCATTCTAAACGGAAAAAATAGTACGTTTGCTGTAATTCTGCGACAAAGATGTTTCAGAAATTATTAACAACTAAGCTTTTACTAGAACTTTCTCACTTAGAGTTACATTTCAATCCACCGTGCTCGTGTTTGAAAATATCCTGTATGTCCATCTGATTTCTTTCTCATCTGGTCTTTATGGCGCGCTAAAGTCCTACAGCTAAACAGAAATATCGTTGAATGACTCAAGACCAGGTCTTTTAATTAAAGTAACGTACCGACAGAAATAGCCGGATCCATTTCGTTGGAACAAAGCCGATGAAAAGAAACGATAACGACCTGGTAGCAATATCATTGTTGCAAAGCTAACACGGAGGAACGATTCTCCCGAGCCATTTTAAGGTCATCGGAAAGCTTCTCCCTCGATCTCGGCGATTCCTCCGCTTTTTAAATTATTCGCGTCACGTCTGACGGACAGACGTTCCCCTCGAATTCGGTCGTACAAACAGTAGTCTCATTGAAATCTCGTGATTATTGTTCAGTTTATGAACGAAATGTCTGAAATGGAGACCGAATAGTGAACGTTAAACGGAAGTAGAAATAGATAAAAGTAGAATCGAATGTCAAAATTATTGTGCGAGCGGATACCAAAACTCGAAAGTCAAAGTTATTTCAAATTCGTACGTTGAATAATATTCGTTAAAATATTACGAAGAGTTACGATTATAGAAGAATACGATAATGCGTATTCTGTGGACGATTTGTAATTATCTAAAAATTGATGTTTGATACTCATGTAGCTTAATTACTAAAATCTGTGAATATGTCTTATTTGATTTATAACATAACTCTTGTAAGGATGTGAAGGAAACAGAGAATCCGAGAAATCACCTATTAAACAAAATCACATGTCCAATCAAGCGGTAAATAACGGATGATAAAGTCGAGAATTCGATTTAACCCCTTAACCTACGATTTACGTTCGAGAATTTTGTGTAGTACGTGAATTACGTGTGGTAGGTACTACGGGCTATACCCGTAACATTTACGTTTGGTCCGATCATATACTACGGGCTATGGTCGTAATATTTACGTTTGGTCCGATCATCGAACTACGGGATATGCCCGTAGTTGTAGGTTAAGAGGTTAACTACGAAAGAAAGTCGTATCTTTTGTTTCGGTTATTTATCGTATACCAGGGTGCGTTTATTTTGATGTCGAACGATCGTTTCCCGTCTTCCTTTGAATTCGCAACACCCGTGACCGATGTTTGTCCGGTAATGTCATCGATAGCATGGATGTGGTACACTCGACTGAATGTCTCCTTGATAACACGTGCGAATCCGAATCTTGTCTCTAATTGCGCGGGATCATAGCCAACGTAGCGTGAATTCTTGAACGTATCAGTGTGTGCACGTTGACAGGCAGCACGCTAGTAATATCATTCGCCTACGTTCGGATATTTGGCGGAGATCATGCTTCACTTGATATATATGCTTGTGAAAACATGTTATCAAGGAAGATCAAAGGATCGGTGTCACAGATTAAATTTCAACATTAATCGATCGATCATGTTCATATCAAAATTACAACGATACTTTAACTCGTATTTCCTATTCTTCAACTGAAAGCAATTTTACATTTTACCACGTTTTCGATCAATCGCGCGACCAGAATTGCCTCTTTGTTTGGTATTTCGTAAATCGAAATAGCATTCGAACAGTTCAGCTGGTCGAAACATTGTCGAATAATTAGCCGCTGTGATAAATGGCTATTTTTATACGGTTAGTACCAGCTGTGATTATTCTCGAAAGTAATATTCATCATCATCGTTCATCATATATGTCTTCGACTTCAAATCCTAAATTAGTTTCAAAGTTTCACTTACTCAGCAAATGATTAAGGGAGGAAATCAGTCTTTATCTATTAAATGGCTAAAATTCCTGGAGAAGTGCACTTTTGATACATGAGTTTAGCTATGTTCGTGGTAATTAATGGTACTAGTTAGTTCATAGTCAGGGTTAGATACATTTAATTTAATTACCGTAATTAACACGCTGATTATACATGTTATATATATAGTAATAACGAATCAATTTATGCTAAATAAATATTGGTAGAGGAAGAAAGTAGAGACAAAGAGAGGTATAGATTTCCTTTTTCTGCATTTAAGTAAATTACTACGTGTTTGCAAAACTACTTCCTTTCTGAGAGCACCTGCACTAGTATTATATATTTTCGCACGAAAGCATATAGTGTTTTGTCTGAAAAAAACGGTCGCGTTTCGATGCATTAGTCCGACGACTACTTTGCACTTTTGGAGAACACAAAAGCTGCATCGAGCTTCAAACAGTCTAGCCGTGTTGGTACGGTATCTTTTAAATCCGGATGAAATTATGATATTTCATTAGTAGTTTAAAATAAGAAAACATTAATATTTCCTTATGTTTCATACATTACGTTACAAATTGAACGCTACGCGTTATGCTTCTGGGAATTCGTGACCAGCTAGCGAGACAAAGCTTTTAAGGCTTAGTGGCCAGCGACCGAGGAGGCGTGGAAGGGGTGATAGAGATATTCAGCTGAGAGAAACATTTATGTTTCCTTATATTTCATATATTATAAGTTGAACGCTTCGCGCGTTACTCCTGAGTATTGGCGGCCAGCTAGCAAGACAAAACTTGGAAGGTTTAGTGGGCGGCGAGCCAAAAGGGGTGGAAGGGACAATAATGATCGTCAGTTGACGAAACAAGTCGAGAATATTTATATAGATTCCTTAAAAGCGTGCGCGAATGTGGGTTTTTTAAATCCGTGTACACGTTCGGACGAACGTACGATGTATAGTTACTTGCCCTAATCCGATGCGTACTTTCCTTTCTTTATTTTTTTCCTTTCCTTTTCCAAGATTTCTGATAACTTCCTATTTTTATACACTTCGATAGAAATTAGTCGCATTACAACTGATGACTATATGGTGTCAAAGTGTTACATGATTTTTGCAGTAGGATATCACGCCTCCAATGTATAAAATTCACAAATTTACTATTTTCTGTGTTTCATGTACTTCTGTGTACCTTTGTTACGGAAATTACCATCCTATAATTCTTCATGAAGTATATGCGCATAATCATGTTGATGTTAATATTCACCTATGCAAATATACGACGTACAAACAAGCAGGGAGGAGTGCAATCTGCGTTATAACGGTCGCAGACGTTCCGTCGTGCTATTAATTGTAACATTTTAGCACCAGTATCTTTGAAGGTTTGTCCATGTAAATTAAAAGTGAAACTTCCCAGTTGCCGCGTTATTTGCTTCCGTCTAGAATTATACTCAAAAAGCATTTGTAACAGATCTGTAATGAAATTGAGTAGGAAGCATATTTGAAAATAAACAAATCTACAAAATGTTTTTGACGGGACCAACGGGAGAACATACCTCGCAATATGCGAAGGGAATCATCCCGATTGGTCGAACAGTTTCGGACAAACCAACGAAGATACATAAAAAAGGAAAGGGAATAGAAATATACTCGTGGAATCGAGATATCTTCCCTTTTTTCCGAAGTCGATGCGATAGAGAGGTTTTAATGTTCATTTTATTTTAATAAATTTATATATCGTAGCAGAAGTTATAATTATCTAGTGGAACGTGGGCACGAAAGGTATAGCATATTTCAATTTTTATTATTAAAAGAAAAACCTAATATTGAATCTGATCGTCTCAAATACAGTGAAACCATGGCTATTGACACGTAACCATTGACCACAGTTGCGAAAAAATTAATTAGAAAATTTTATAACTAAGTTTAATATCCTCGCCCCAGCTTGTTAATTATCCCTCGACGTATCGATAGATCGATGATTGCCTAACAGCACGTCGCAGCGTCTAATGTCATTTACTTCTCTTCATTTCATCATATAAAGATTGTCATCGTCACACTTGTACAAAAGAATCTTGACATCATATTCTTGATCTATCACACTTATCTATACAAAAACGTGTAGAGTAGTCAATACAATTTTTTCGTATCAGTGAATTTACATTTTTGAGTTAATATTTTTTGCTAGTTCTTTATACCATTAAAATTTCAGTCTTTCGACCAAATCTATTAGGAACCTACACATGCTAATCTTCAAAAATGTTTCATATAGTTGAATCGACATTTCTTGGAATTGTACCACACGTCACGTTAGTTACATATTATTATTATTATCGATAGAACTTCGATCGTGTCATAAATCTACGATAACGAAGACTATCCATTTGTCGAAAAAGTGATTAATAGCGACTACCATACGATAGAGCTAAAATCCATTTCGAGCAATGTAACTTTCGTTGGACGTAAAATGTAGGAATTATATGGTACGCCTATAAATCCGTATCCTCTCATGTGCTAATAAAAAAATATTTTGTTCCTGGAAGAATAGAAAAAGGACACTAAAATTTTATTTAACATCTAATCTATAATTACTTAACAATTATTTCCATACTTATTTAATTTAATAAAAATAAAAAAACACACACCCACATTTTTAATTTCTAGATTCTTTTCTACAATTTTTGTCGCTAGATATAGGTACCAAAATGATTAATAATGTTTTACAACATAGTTTGACTACACGCTACAACCTACGTATTTTGTGCATGTATTTCGTATTTAATAATTTGCAAGCTAAATTAGCTGATGAAAATTTTGCCTTGCTTTTTGACTTTAACCATCGGATAACTTGCTATCAAACTACAAACTAGTTGAAAATCAATTGTTTTGAAGTAGGAAATACAAATTAAAATGAAATATTTTAAAATTATATAACGACCAAAGTTATTCTGGTTTACCCACAACTCAACGATACCAAACGCAATTAACATTAATCACTTACAATTACTTTTCTCTCGCACGCTTCTTTTGTTTACTTCTGAATAAAATTTCTCTTTTTTCTCTCCCTCTGTCTCGGCTTAGTTTATTTTGTCAATAAGATCTCATCCGGTTTGCACAGGAATCCGATGCTCCGAGGGTGTAATTGGGAAACACCAACAGCTATCAGCCCGCGAAATCGGTAGCAGCCCTCGGAATCGTACTTCGCAAGAGAGAAGCCAAGTTAAAGTTAATTAACTTGGATATAACGAAATAACTTTAGGGAAGCACAAAATATTCATTGTTTTAGAATAAGTTTAATACGAAAGGACGCCGTATGAAATCGGACGCAGATTAACACACTCTTCGATAGAATTCTTCAATCATGAGAAGAGAAAAATGTAATTTTCGTAAGCTTAGGTATATCAATGTCCAATATCATTTTTCTTCTTTGTAATATACTAGTGAAGTATTCAAAGCGATAATTTTATTGTGAATGTTAATGACAGATGCTGATAAATGCGTGGTAATTATACCAAGTTAACACGCCCAATGCGACTAAAGATTTAAGCGGTTCTGACAATTTCCTCTCGTTTCACGATACCTTGGCGACTCTTAGCACATTCTCAGGCGATTTGCTACGCCCATTTACATGCATGAAAGAATCCTCCCTTGCCTATTCACTCTCATCAGGCTATTTTCCAAATAATCCATGTACTCCATCCCTCGCAGCGACGGTTAACCAAATGGTTCTCCCTATGGGACTAGTTTCTTTCGCTCGTTGACTATTCTCGCTTTTGCAATCTCATAAAAAAGGAAATTATTTTACGTTATGGTATCGACTATCGTGATTAACAATATCCTCGCAAACTAAATATTACGTTTAACGCTCTAAGATTAAACCGCTAATTAAGTGGTAAATGTAGCAATCTAAGCACAACTATTCTTCATATACGTTATTTATATGGTGTACCGCAATTTCTTCATCACATTCGTTACCTTCGGTTTTAGAGTAGCCGTTAGACGCAACACACGACGGAGTAATTTATTAATACGTTGAACGCATCCACATCATCCATTTAAGCCTCCGTAAATAAATTGGGTCGTCAACAACTCGAGCGAAGTTTCACCCTTGAAATTTTCTCCCCCAAATATTTATTTTTACTGAAAAAAGCTTCGAAATTTTAACTCATCGAACGATCGTATAACGTGACAGAGAAGTTTATAATTATCCTAAAATTTGTTAAGTGTTTTAGAAGCCTGGAACGGAAATAATCTAAGAAGAGTGGAGAAATATTTTTACTTATGCCGAGGTTAAGGGTAACGTTCTGTTTCGTCTAAACAATGTCAAGAATGTTTAGCAATAACAGCACATAAAGGTACTAGTAGCTATAACTTCGAAGTAAGAGACGGTGCGTAACGAGCATCAGATACGAAGCATAGAGATACTGGACACGATAATAATGTTTGCAACAATTACTACGTTCAACGTTTTTATGGAAAAGTACCAAATTCTGTGTGTTTATTCAAGCAACTTTATTTCTTGATCGCTTTTATGAGAAATTTCTCATTTGAAAGATCATCTAAATTTCTTTTATTTTAAAAGGATAAGGGTATTTACAATATACATATTATTTCGCGTAACTAGTTGAGAAACGAGGATAATGTACGAAGCTAGAAATCGGGTAGTTTGTAATTTTTCTGTAGAAGCTTGAATGCCGAATCGCTGAGATCGGTGAAAAAATTGAAAGACGCAAAGAGACGTAAGTGAAATTCAGTGTAGACGGTTTTAATTCAGGCGGTGAGTCTGGAAGTCTCCTATCGATGTCCGCGAATTTATCGATGTTTTAGAAAAATTGACTACCTCTCCCCTCCCCTCCTTTGGTTCACGGTGAATTACAGCTTTTTCAACGGAACAAATATTTGAGGAATTCGCTTCCCTCCGTTTTAAGTAATCATTGTTCCTTTCTATTCGCGAGCAAAAAAGGATTTCTCATTTTCCGGCACGCTGTTTTCCTAGAAAGGTGTTTTTCCAGAACGGAAATAAATCTTGGTTATCGCCGTATTTATCCATCCAAACAGAAACTTTCCGATTTATTCTTCTTACTTCCTAAGAAAGGTTTCTATGCGTGTACATATATTTCTAACATTATTATCTATTTTCATTTCGCTAAAACTCTGTTATTCTTTTTACATTCGCAATACTTTTTCACAGATCGTCAAAGTATCGCCGTAATAAAGTGAACTATCGTTACCATTACGTTCTTCGTATATTACATCGTGGAACATAATTCGTAGCAGAAAATTACATGAAAATGAATTTAACACAGACAGACGGAAAAATAAGAATCGCCGTAAAGAATAATATATTAAGAGCGAAACAAATAAAAAATCAATTATGAATTGATCGAAATATTTGAACTGTACATTTCACAATACTGTCTATCTTTCAGGAAATTTTAATTAATACCGTGTATTAAACGGTAGAGCCAGATGTTAAGGGTCGAGAAATTATTGTATGGAAACATAAAAGCAGCATTTCTGTGTAGATATTAAATGAACGACTAGGGCATGGCGTCAGCACTGTCAATAGCCACCGTAACCCCATGACAGGACGCAGGAGTATATAATTTGTGGGCACGAGAGATCCACTTCTCGTTGGACCTCGACTCCCGGTTGACCTGAACAATCACCTTGTTAACCTCTCAGTTATTCAGATGAGTGGTATGCACGGACACTTGAGAGGGCTTCCCAGGTTGGAATTATCCACTGATTCGATGGTGATGTTACCGTCTGCTTCATACTACTTATAGATCGATCCAGCAAATATATTACAAACAAATAAATATAATTCAATCGAACGATAATAAAGCACGAAGATTAAAACGACGGATAAACTCGATTCACAGCAATGCAAAATGCAACAATCTATGAAATATTTTCATACAAGATTAAGTTGGTGTATTAAAAATGCAAGGGCTCCAGTGGCTCTCTTAGAGTACACCTGAGACTAAAAGCACGAAATATTTCATATCGCTACTTATATTCTGCTCGTTTTCTTGAACCAGTTATTCCACGATCCTTTTTCGAACACGTTTCGTTTTATGTTCGATCGAATTTACAATTTACACGTATTTATATCTATGTACGTAGACCGAATATTTCCAAATTATCTGATATAGTTATAATTTATAGTCATCGCCATGCATTACATGCAAAATCTCTGAACTTGGCGAGAGTTTCAACCATAAGAAAGATGATGAGAAGCAGCAGCGCTTAAGATTCTTGCGCCTTGAAAATCAAGTTCGCGAGCTCTTACCCAACTCTATTTCTCTAATCTATTAACGCTGTCGAAACAAAAGGAAGAACGAGATCGTAGCATCTAGCGACGCTAATGTATGTATCTCGTAACTGATCACACAATCCTCCTTCTGAACTATGTATACGATCGTATAATTCAAAATTCTATACATTGTATATTGTATATTCGATACACTATACGCCAAACCTATGTATAATATATTATTTAACATGAAAAGCAGAAAGTTAATAAATTCTCAAAAAAAAAAAAAAAAAAGAAAGGAGATGTAGCATGAAATAACGAGATGAAGAATGAACAAAATAATAATACGAGTGAGGGAATAAAATCATATAAAATAATGGCTAATACATATTACGAGATAGAAGTTACAGGAAAGTTTCATAAAAAATAACCTTTGGTGTAGTTTTCTATGCCGCTTTTTTGCTTCTTATCGTATATCTATATTTTTTAACAAGATTACATATTCCATTTGCTAGCATTAATTCGGGCAGAGCAAAGTCATACGAGATGGGCTCGTTTTACTGGAACAGTGCAAAGCAAAGAAACGCCAAGTAAGTTTATTAACCACCGATACATGCGCATAAAAATGACGTATATGTATATGTGTATGTATTTGTATTCTCTTTAAACATTACGATCTCCTGTCGAACTCTACAAAGCAAATCGATGTGCATATTCTCTAGCAACCACGTTATTATGCGTGCATACGTAATTTCGCGGTAATAACAATGCAATGCTCTATTAGCTTCATCAAATACCATCGTTAATGTATGCATTTACGGTGGACAATACATATAGCTCCGAACGTCTCTTAACTTACCACCTGATTCTGCTAAGCTATGAATTTTAATAAAGACCGTGTAGAATTAAATATGTAATTCTTCGCTATTCTCTGAAGGATTTCGTTGATAAAATGTGTGTCCCAAAAATGGGAGAGAGAGGAAGAAAAATGAAACTTTCGGTCTGCATCGTGTGAAATATTACTTGTATATGTAATAATTCCTCGATATCATATCTTCATCATGGTAGTATTTTCAAAAATATGATATATTGCATCTTACAAATCTCCGATCTATTCTTAAATATAATTTATGTTTTGAAATAAGAAATTGGATTCAGGAATATTTGAAATATGATAAGATTTACAAATTCTATCGGCATAACAGATTGGCTTTTATCTTTTATTATTAATTTCGAAAAGTGATCAGCAACGATAACATATCGTTGAGTGTAAGATTAAAGGGAACAAAGAGGTTAATATTTCTCATTCTGTAAATTCAAATAGGTACGAATGAAAAATTGCACATTCTGGAAATAATTAAATTAACCAGGGAATATATGTATGTTTGTAATCAAGATTATGTAAATGAAATGGAGTGCGCTTACAGTTAAATTTCGATGGCTGCCGCTTCTATTTCGAAGTGCACAAAGTTTAACGAAATTATAAGGCGGGACAGTTGGCGAATTTTAATTAAGAACAATCAACTATAGATCCATACAATTATGAACAGATAGTACAATCTCCAGAAAACAATAAACAGTACATATTGGCAAAACATTATTCTGCCTGCGAATTACAAAAAGACTTCATACAATTTTGGATGAAACTGAAAAAAGCTACGTTCTCTCCGATCTTGATGATTTTTTAATATATTGTAAAGCATCAACATTTTGAACAACATTTCCCAGTACATGTAACTGTCGGTCAGCCATAGTTTCAGAGATATTCGCAAAAAGCTATCGATTCAACTATAACGAATTCTGCCTATAATTGTGCGACCAAGACAGCGTATGTATCTGTATTAGCATTATTAGTTGCCAGCGACTGGATAGAATGCCCTGGTCGAGACCTATCTTATCTTCTGTTTATGTACACAGGCAAGGGTAGGTGAGTTTGGGTAAAGCTCCGTACACAACTGCATATGCGAGACTGTAAAAAAAGTCTGTTATAATTCAGTTAAGAATTAATATCACCAGTGTATGTATTAGGTTTGGGTTGGTTTCATCGATCCGGCTGCCACACGGCGGCTGGCAATGCTTGCTTGAAAGAGTAGATTCTTCTATTTCATAAAATAATATCAGTTATTCATTCTAATACTATTCCTGGAATTAATTTGCTATTATTTTACGCAGGCGTTACGCCTCGAGACGCTCGGATTGAAAAAGCTAACCCAAACTCAATACATGGACGATATTTTTAATAACCAAGATATTAACTCAATTTCTAATTGGATTAAAACAGACATTTCTTACAAGAAGCTCCTTGCGTACACGATTGTGCACGGGACTTTAAGCTCGCTCAACTCTCATTTACGTGTATACCTGTATACTACAAACAAAACATAAGCAACTAATACTAACGCGTGCACTGTTACAGATGCAAAATTATAAGCAGAATTTACTGTAATGGCGTCGCTTGCTTTTTGCGAATATCTCGGATACTACGATTGTATAGTCGACCGATAGTTACACGCACAGGAAAAAATTGTTCGTAATGTTGATTTGTACGATATATTAAAAAATCACAGTTCCACGCAATTTTGAAACTTATCTGTTTAAAACTAAGTTTTAGGATAAACTTTAAATTATAAAACTAAGTTTTAGGATTTTCACGCGGTTTTCACCATTTCAAAGAGCGTTTCTCCAGTAAGGTTTAGGCGTGTGAAACCTATGACAAAAGGAAGCAGGAGTCAGCAGGATTCAGCAGGAATCAGCAGAAGTGGAAAATATGAACCACAGACAATTTACGGATATTCGCAACGCAATAGAGACCTTCTTCACTGTGATCGTGTTTTGTTTAGAATCGCTGCCACGATATTGCAGCGAGGCAATATAATGCCCTCTCTGAGCAATATCTTTCTCTTTTCGGTGCGCGACACGTCGGAAATTTCACAACTTTGCTGTGATGTTTCGCCTACTACCGAACGTTTACCGAGCCAATGGAAATTCACTAAATCGACAGCTACGTTATTAAAAAAGATTATCGTATAAAGTGTCTGACAAAGGCCGGATATACCAGTTAGTTTCAAATAAAACCAACTCTCGAGTCAAGTTTGTGCGAAGTTCGTTATAATAAAATCCTCTCTATGGGTGGTTCGCGCTATCGCCAAATAACTTGAGAACTTCTTTCGTCCTATAATCGACGGATCTGTTTGCATCTCCTTACGAGGCAATTTTGCGATTTAACGCTCGTGATGACGGAACAAAGGTCTCCTCGGTGGTTTTTTAAAAGCATTCCTTTGAAATTGGCGTTAAAACGCGATCGAAATTATTCACGCCACGAAACGCTAAACTTTAATTGCCGCTATAAATATCAAACCTTCCCGAGGATGCATAGCAGATAAAGCGTTACGGCGATGAGAGATACTACGCTATTCATTTATGCGCCGTAGGAAGTTATTTGTAAAAATTGCATATTTATGGAATATTTGAATATCGTAAAGAGACACACTTGAAGTTTCGCAAAAAATTTCGCTCGATTCGTGAACTCGGTTTCAGTCTATTAAAAATTATTGCACGGACTATACTGTCACGCGTAAGTATATTCGAGCAAAGAGCGACAATTTCGATAGCGTACAACAATGGAAGGCAACTATCAAAAATTAATAAGAGCAGGTAGCGTAATAGCTGTAAACTACTTAGATTTAATTTCACATACAGTAACTTAACGCCATGAAAATGTATTAGCTTTGTGGGTAAAGATTCCTCCATAATCTTCCGACATTAAACGCGGCTCGAGGAGACATAATGCTAAATCTTCGGACATTCCACTGCTTGGGACTATGCTCTAGAATTTAGAATAAACAATTATAGCATAGAACTCCGATAATCCGCGCTAACGAGATTTCACCGGCAGATTATCGGATATTCTCGACTATTCGGTAATGCTCCTGGAATATATCGACGTGAATTTAGGGTCCTTTGCAAGTGAACCCGCTTCTGTGAACGATATTTGTAACTACTTAGCATACCGTGGTGAGTATAATTATTAAGCTCTTTGAAATTGTATTCAGGGGCTTATCTTCTTCTGTTACGTTTAAGAAAGGTAACCGCTCCTTTAATTTTGAGACAGTACGAATTCTGTATGAAACGTATATGTGTGGGTAACAGAGTTTCGAGCATTAGAAGCGAACTGTGTGACTGAGATTAGGGTGCGAAAAGAGAGTTCGCAACAAATCAAGCTTCTAGACACGACTGAGAATATATTCGAGAAATGTCCGCGCCTCACTGAATAAGCGAGTAAAGCGAATAAAAGGGAAATAGTGTCGCAGGATAAAAGGTAAAGTAAAAGTGCGCATCAAGTAAGAGTCGAAGAGTAGAAATGAAAATAAGAATTTGTCAAGTATAACATGTATTGTATTATATATATATTTACAATAGATATACGTATATTTGCATCTATTTATTTTAGCAAAATGTTGGATAGAATGTCGTTCACTTTGGTTTATCCTTCGCACGACATTTTAAACTTTAAGAAGATTATTTTTTTCAGAAACACGCTTTGCGTAGTATTATAAAAAGTTTTCCTACTGGTAAGGACTATTTTCTAAAATTAATTACTTTCTAGACGTAGCAACTTTCTATTTCAAATATCGAGTAAATATTAAATTCGAATTACTAAAAACCTTATTAAAAGTTCAAGTAGCTTCTGTTTCATCAAACACGTAATCTACTTCCGATTCTTACAATTACATTAAAAATTTGCATTCATAACATTTCGTACGCGTTACATATTCATCCAGTCAATCTAGTTTCAAAGTTCCGTAATACTTCGTGTTGTAACAAGAAACTGCTGCCAAACTATACTTTGCTATTCCTAGTCAACTCCGTTTTCCAACGTTTTGCTTAAATTCTAACAGACTCTTCGTATTATCCGAACTAGCGTTTCAGTTCAGTTCATTGAATTAATTATAAGACCAACACAAGAATCACAGCATACGAGAGAAATATATAGATGCACAAACTCAGGAACGTTTTACTTCATTCTGCGTCGATTAATCAATCTTCAAATTATTTGGCCACTAATCGCCTTTGAAGCGACGTTCGGTTCACTGGTACGTTTGTACCACGTTCGTTGCAAAAGAAGATCTTTAATTCGGAAACAATTTGAAATTGCGTGCTCCAAGCTTCATATTACGAGTTGCTAACGCTCGGTTTAAAAAATGGAATTACACATGGCGACGAAGAATAAAAGTTGCTGATTTTCAGAGCTACGAGCTTGTCCGGTGAAATCGTCTAACGAAGGATTTCCGCGGTGGAAAATGGCTCAAGATAATCGGAAGCTACATGTCGGGATCGTCAAGTACGATGTTACAGCGGTACTTTCGGCCCATGGTAAATTTGGCGAGTCGTTAAACACAGGACGATCGAGATTATTGTCCTATGGTTGCAAAGGGCCGAATATAAAGCCGACCACGGCCCCGTGAATGCCACGTAAATCTCGACGCGACGCCTCTTAGCTTTTGCACGGGCTGCCTGTGTTCCCGCTTTATTTGGGTGGATCTGTTGTGGTTCCGAGAGCCAATTTATCCTTGCTGCGCATACGTCTGCGATTTCGTTACACGTTGACGGGCTAGCAGCTCGAGATATCGACCTATTTTGCCAGCAAAAGCGAAAAAGTTCAGCTTTTTTCGTCACGTACAGAACACCATTTGCGAGTTTCATATCTCAAGCTTAATTCCACTTTGCTACAAAAAAACTGGGCTTCTTTTTACCCTTTGCAATTGGACTAAAATAATTGAAAAGCTCGTAATAAAAATGACTTTTGCTCCTGTTTGTCTTCCCTCTGGAGAGCGTAAGAATACTCTGGCATCTTTAAATCGAACATTTTCAACAAACACGTTTAAAATATTTTATATCGTTTAAATTAGTTTCAATCTAAATGCTAAACTTGTGTTTTTAACGCAAAATGTCTAGTTTGTTCTCGTCTCTAACATCGAAGCTCTAAACAGAAATGTAGTTAATGTCTTATGGTAGGATATGACGCTAAATCTCGAGAGAGGAAGACAAAGCATAAATTTATTATGTATCCTTGAGGGACGCCATAGACTTTATGATCTTGGTCTCTGAGTCTTAATACGTTATAACAGTTGAAGGAAACATATCAAAGTTAAACTGCACTTTGAGCCCAGAACGAGTGAAGCAATATTCTCGTAGGCATATGACTCTTAGCATATTACGTTTCTTATAGTAAATGCCATTTAATTTCCCACTGATTTACAGAAATACCTCGGTCATGATATTGCATTACGTTACAACACTATCGCGTTAATAAGCTATAAAAATGATATGTTCTTCGCAATTTTCCCTTCACGTCGGACGAAGATCTTCGTTAAAAGGCTTAATTAAGTCAGTGGAACGTAGGAAACTGTTGAACAAGCGTTACAAACACGCGGAACGAGCGTATCTTCGTCCTAGATTATGGAGCGCCAGAGAAATCGGAAAGTAATTTCGCTTCTACGTAGTATAAGTAACATAGCTCCTTTGAACTTGTTACCGAGAGATCTGGCGGATTATTCGTGAAAGGAAATGAAATAAAAATTTCATTTCACGCGTATACGAACTTGGTTTGTCCACTAGCAAATTACACTTCTAGCACCTTCGACGTAATCAAAAGAACCAAGCCACGAGATACATTTTAAATCGAAGAGGATCGTGGATTCGAAAATTTCTCGAAAATTTAAATACGCGATAGTGATTCGGAATGGTTTCTGATCGAGTATGCTATTTTAACGATTTATGGAATTACTGAGAGAATTTTTTCCATTGGAATAGCTATTTCATGAACGTTGTCCATTGACTCGATATGCAGATGCTTCGGGAAATCTTCCAAAGCGTTCGACTATCGTTTCGATGATCTAAAATGTAAAGAATGGTCGCTTTGATCCGGTCGCCGTGAAACGAAATTTCATAGATAAAAGGAAAGCTTCCGGGTTGTAAGGTGTACCTTGTGGAAAATTTCTATTCTTCGGCACGATTTCTCCCTGAAGAAGAGAAGTAACTGTTGTACAAGAAATTTGAATATCAATTCTCACCGAGATTTGCTTACTTCGGGAAGTAGTAATTTGTTTAAGATTATAGACAAATTCTCACAAGTAGTACGTTTATTCTTCAAATAAGTATTGTTGAGGTTATTAGATGTATAAAGAGAGAAAACGCGTGGATATAGTGTAAGGTACAAAATATATATATTTAATTTAATAGGGAAATGTAATAATAAGTAGGAATACAATTTGAGCTGGTCCAGATCCGCACGCTAGCAGTGTTACCTTATAACTGAAAACCCCGAAGCCAACGTCGCCTGTCTACCGTTTATGGTCTGCCTTCATGCTAGTCTTTTGTCTATATGCTGTCGATGGCTTCAGCGCTTGAGAAAACTAAAAAGACCAGATGTAGAGTTTTCGTAGAAGTGGTGACCACTTCAACAAGTATTTCGAATTTACACTTCACAGTTGTTACATGAATTCGTCACACGAACAGAACTCTTGAATTCGAACCTGGTATTCTTAATATCGATAATGAATCTGTCACGCGCGAGAAATGCATCGAAAAATTCAATTTACGAGACGAGCCTTCTCGCGGCCAAGTTGTCGCTGATGAATTTACGCAGAGCTAGTACAATGAGATCTCTGGTTGCAGGCAAGTGTCCCGACTGTACCGCGGGAAGGACTCGTTGGAAGTTCTCGGCCGGAGGAAAAAAGTCGAAAAACTTTCTGCTACGGACGATAAAGAGAGATCTGTCGTGAGTTCATACCCGATGGTGCTGCGAGTTTCGACGCGAGTGCCTGTAAAACTCGCGAGGCGTACACTTTTTCGCTTAATACTTGCGGATTAGTGTCCTCGTAACGACACTTTTCTCTAGCAGACACGTCGAGAAGCGTAACGCTGGTTCCTAGCACGAGGCTGAATTTAGAATTTATGTGGGAATGTGCCGCGCTTAGGGGATGAACTCCGCGACTAGCGCGTGTGTAACGTGTGTGAATAAAGATGCATGTGAATTTTGGAAAAATGGAAGACCGGTTGAGAATTTCCCTGAAATCGTACGCGAGAAAGAAAAAAGGCCGTGCTGAATTTTCGAGTGTAACTGGTAGCGGAAAAATGTATCATTTCCCGTCTCGGGTGATTTCGTAAAATGTTTTACTAAACTTGCGAAGAGTGAAATTTTGCATCTACAGGAGAGAAAATTTTGGGTATCGCGCAACTTTTCGATACGTGCGAAGGTGATTTTCAATTTTATGTTAATTCCTTTAGTAGGATTTTTGCATTTACGTGACTTTTTCTTTAAATAATGCAAGTCTATGTTTGACTAAATGGATTCAGTCGACAGAAATTTAATTAATCGAATGCTAATTAAAACTAAAAGTTCTACTATTTCTCGCTCTATTAGCGAATAATTAAGACATAACTATGTAATAAGACCACGTTGCAGTAATGTACATCGATATCGAATTTCGTGCAATTAAGCTTTATTAAAAGCGTTTTCAGAACTTTCGATGTACTCATTAAAAATTACAAATCGCGTTAACTTCGATATTTAAAGGTCATTTTCTACGAAGAACATTGAATAAAGTATAAACTTAAAGTGCCAATATAGGCTATCAGATAATAAGCGTTTTGCTTGTAAGTAATTAAAGGTACTGATCTTGGATTCTTCGAGTACAACTATATTTACCGTATTATCGTACATATTGCATATCATTTACAATAATATAATATTTTCGTGAAAGTTATACTCGACGTGTAACCGATTCGTGTAACGAATTCCAAGACGAATACATCGATCTGTAATACGTTTTTCAAAGTTACTTAAGAGCACTTGTTATAATTTTACTCACTTTATGCTGATACTATGAAAATGCTACAATAGGTATCTTTTCTATGTTGATCATAATGCGTCAGTCGATTAATCAAATTAATCAATTTATTACGAATACTTTTTACATCTTCGTTCGAGAATTCATCGGCTCTATACTCTGGACTTGCAATCGCATCCGTCTGTTGAAAATCGTTTTATACAGTGAAGACAATACCCGATGGAGACCTAGAAATCGCGAAGCTCATAATACGCTATAGTGGCCTGTCAAGTCGTTGTTATCAATACAGTTAGAGCGGCGTGGCGGAAGGTCGTGTGTAGATGGTTTCCGTGTGGTTCGAGCCAGAAGAGATTCTCGTGGCATCAAGGGCCTCAAATGCAGACCTCGAACGGAAGTGGGCCACAGAGGGGTGCTCGCCCTCTGCCTGTATGTCGGTGTTTACGGGTGTGCGCGCACGTTCCACCGCGTGTAAGAGCAAGTGCATCGAAACAGGATAAAGACAGATGACGAAAGCGAATAATTGAAGCGGGAAAGAAAGACGAGAGAAGGAGGCAAAGCGTGCAGAAGCAGACGCGAACGATGATGGGAAGAGACCAGGGAGAATTGTTTACCTCGCGACGCACTTAACTTCCTTGGAAGTTTCAAGAATGTTGTGTCTGAGATGTGGCTTCGTTTCGATCAATTCGATCGTGTTTGGTTCGATCGAAACGATCGTGATATACATTGCGATGTATAATTCGCGTACGATAAAGAGACGAGCTGCAACTGGAAGGTGTTTCTATGCCTGAAATTCTAATAATCTTCGTGAAAATGGTGGAAACAATTTTGAAAACGATGAATCGTATTAATTACTCTGTTCGATTAAAGCTGAAGGAATGATATCCGGCGCGGTTCTCTCGGCTAATTAAAGTTATCTGATGCAGAATAACGAAAATAAATTGGCCCACGAAGGATGCTACCGGCACACCGCCCGTTTCAATTAAAAATAATTTATCGTTAAATTACTTTCCGCTTCGAGCGTTTTCATTTCAAGGAAGCTTTTTTTCTTTCGTTTCGATGCGTTCGGTAATTTTGTTCGAACGTTTTTCGACAACTCGCAGAAATGAAAAATGTAAAATTCTTATCACGATTTTTTCTACGATTTAACGATCTTTTAAATTTTGTAAATAAAAGAACCTATTTTCACGAACACATTAAAAAGTCAAGCCTTAATTACGAAGGTAATTAATGGAACGAGTGTTTCACCCTTTTATCAAACTTCTACCATTGTTTCTACGATCAACTTCTTCCGCCGCTTCCACATTGAAAAAATCGATAAATGCCCGATACGAGCGAAGAAGTTGGGTCAAGAGATGTACGCTTAATAGACTCTGAACGCCGATGTACTTCATGTAGATTAGATCGATGCAAGGACACTGTCATCCTGTGAACGATGTTATACGGTTTGTCATGAAAAGCTACTAGGACTCAACAGCACGTGAAACGTGCTTTACTTTACGTCGGACGGACGCTCCTTCGCTATGACGCTCTCCATTCAATTACTATCTTTTATTGGATTTTAACATTTTTCCAATTACATCCAATACTAATATCTTCCTCCAAAAAGAAGATCGGAGAGAATCAGTTTCAAGAGTGCCAACTAGAATAGTAAGTTATATTCAAAATTGGATTTCATTTGATTAATCTCGATGACTCGTTGCATCGAACGATTTAACACACATTTGAAACATTGCGTTTGAAATACACGCATTTCTGTCAAATGCCTTATCGGTAATTCTACATAGGAAAATAATCGCTTGTTTCGTTGAAACAGTTTCGAGCTGTCTAACAAGAGATGGGAGAACGAAAAAATTAGCTCAACGTATGGCCACGTCAGGATTAACAAAATTTAAGATCCCTGGAATACGTCGATAAACGAAACCTACAGGGTGTCGTTAGAAGCGACAAGTAACTAACAGCGCGCGATACGAGGGAATTAGATCGTCCGAAATCGCTGTAGGTATCTGTATACAGAGAGAGTCGAGTTCCCGAGAGATCTTCGAATCCTTCTTTCTACTGTTCCGCTTAGGAACTCGTAAATCAGTCTATCGCAACTGGATATCGAAACTCGTGCATTACCAGCTGTACGAAGAAACGAATTCCTTTGTAATAGAAGATTTACTCTGTGCCGCTCTCTTCGTCGATATATCGCTTTAAGCACACAATTCTGTATACATCGTGCAATGTGCGGAATCGGATAGAATCCGAATTAAACGCGAAGATAAACGAAATTTGAACGAGAATAGAAACGATAACGTGTACTTTGAATTTTGTATGAAGGAATGTTTGGCGACCGTAATGCAATTAAAATTGGGATTAAATTCAGCCCGCGGAGAATTGAAAAAAGATGGATCAAGCATTCATGAGCTTATAGAACTTGGCCTCTTTTCTATAAATCTATATACATATATTCCTGTATCAAAGAATTCTATTGAAACAAATCTTTGATAAATTGTTATTTCGCTAGAATAAATGAAAAATATCCAACTAACACGAGAAGCTATAAAAGTTAATTCCAGCGATAAGTGAAATACTTTGAAAGGGAAACAGCATCTTCTGAGTACTTTTGCCATTTTCTGCATACAGTACACTGAACAAATTTGTTTGATTTTGGTTCTTGAGACATTCAGATTCCTAAAAGTGCTGTGTATAATTGAGGAGGAACTGGAGCAATCGGACAACAGTTTGCGTTACGTCAAGGTAGGATCACTCTTGTCACAGTCGCGATAGTCTCAACTGAATTGCGATTAGTATTACAGTGTGAATGCAGATTATTGTATCGCGATCGTAGCGTAATTGAACACTACACCGATATAAATCAGCTTTGATACGATATTGGCTACTGTTTGGTCGTTAAAGTCGATTGTTGAGTTCTGAACATGAGCAGTCAAGAACAACCGAATCAATCTTTAACTTGTTGGAATTGTAACTCTAGTAGTCGATAATCGTTATAATAACTGCACAAGTTTATTAGCCGTTATTTCAGCATAATCTGCATAGAATAACTTCAAAGATGGAAAAACACTAAGTAAGACATTTCGTCCAAGGATAGCAACGTAATATACCCTTTGCATTTCGACGAAACAATATGTAGATTACTTTATTTAGGTCTTTCGATAATATTGCGTCAACGCAATTATCGCGCTTTACTGGTTGGTCCTCGATGCGTCAGCTACTTCATCTTCGATTCTTCGCGAGAAGGCACAGTCTCAACAAAATATACGTTTACTTATACGTGCAAACAGCCGTTTCATATATTACGATTCAATGGAACGTTAGCCGTAGCAACGACTAAGCCGCGATAAAGCATCGTTTACCCGCAGTCACCGCACCCAAAGCCTTCTATATTCTTCAATTTTCCTTCTTTTTCCTCCCTTTTCCTCAGATGCTGCCTCTATCATGCCCATAAATAGTAGGAGGCGCACGAGATACTGCCGTGGAATACGTTATATCGTGCAGCTTGAAATATCGTGGTTACAGGGTCGTTAAATTTTTCCGTAATACGCGGCGTCCGAGGAACGCCGATAGTTTAGGGAGATGCCAGGTTGAGGCCGAAATTTTCCTCGTGGCCGCGGTAAGCCGATCGAAATTGAACAACAAATGGTGAAAAGCTGGCTGGCTAACGGATTGTTTATGTCTACGTGAGTCTATTTGTTCAGCTATCGGTTAACGATCGACGACGTTTCCCTGGCGCCTCTCGAGCATCGTTGCGTTGTAACTTGTAACGCATTACCGATAGCTGCCGATAGTTTCGCGTGTTTCTTTATAACGGTCCCGGTACTCTAGCAAGCGGCGAATAAAATTTAAACACAGCCATTGGCTTTCCTACGAAATATCGCACGATTGGCTACAGGAACGAGCTTCCTCCTTACGAAACTCCGCCAATTTGACGCGTTACCGAACTGCATACCGAACGTCGATGTAAATTTTACTTAATATTCTCTTTCGACTACATTGGGTTGTTCTCTTGGATGATACTGACACGATTATATTTGCCAGAAATTCCTTATTTCTGCGGCTTTGGTAACCGTGTCGTTAGCCTTTTAAAGTTGGAATATTTTATGGCTTACAAACACGTAATATTTTATTCCAAAAGACATTATGTATGAAGTAAAGTACGACGTAAACTGTAAAGAATGACCGTTACTATTGAATTTGTTATAAAACGTTGTTGCTATTATGCTTTCTTAGATATATGAATTAACAACGTTCAAAATACTTTTCAGTGGACGATACCGACTCTGTTATATTTACCTGGAAGAATGTTTCCTTTCTGTAGTTTTAATAACTGACGATATTTCTGAAGCTGAATGCACCTAGTCTTTCGTACAATCGGTTTTATAGTCAGGCAATGGGCAGCCCGGCAATAAATCCAGCAAGTATGCAAATATTTGACGATGCAGAATTGAAAGGCACGTTTCACTTCCACGTGGAGAAACGACCGTTCAATCCGCGATCGATGATTTACGATTATTTGGGAAATGTTTCGAGAATTGCGACGTGCTCCGCAGGGGATTAGTCGCATGGTCGAACTTTTAGCTATAAGTCAGAACCGCGGAATAAAGCTCTAGCCTACAGCGTTCTCTGAAAAAAGCGAAGTAAATCGCGTTACCCGTTTGTTTGATTTGTTGTTCGGGTCACTGTGGATACCGTGTGTAGTAAGTTGCGAAATTTCTGGCGAAAAGAAAACAACTCACAAATTTAGTTTCCATGCGACAGGAATATGGTAATTTGAAATAATGATTATTAATATTTGAAATTAAGCACACTCGCTGCAACATTGTAATGTGATTTGTAGCAAGCTTAAGCTGTGGAAAATAGCCTTGTACTACCTCGTGTAGTTTTCTATCAATGACCTCACATAAGAATGTACAGTAAGGACTACAAAGAGACGATCAACTACAAAGAAACGATCGACTACAAAGGAACTTGAATATACCCAGTGAGCAACCGATCAATAGTCGATCAAATGGACTTCCGTACTAATCGCTTTCGAGAGTTTATTATCATCTCGGAACTGTTCATTCTCTTTCTAACAACGTTCGTGCTATCCGGCAGTTGATAGCCGATTCAGATATTGCGAACAGAAGCTGTTAAAGAAGATAAAAGGGAACTAGACTCATGATACGATTGTTGTTTCTCCATTATCTTTCTCAGTAACGATTATCCCATTGGTTTTATTAAAATTTGTTAAGCATTGGTATACTTCTATCTACATTTGAAATATTATTTCTTATTACGTCAAATCGATGAATGATATAATTGTTATATACAGTTTGTACGTACGTAGTTTTATCTTTTATTTTACGAATGTTGTATCCAATGAGACTTTTGATAATGTCGATAGCTAAAAGAATATTCTGATATAAATTTTCAAGAAATACGTTAGTTCGTTGTTAAACTGAAAGATTTACTTCGTTAATTATCACTCGTCTAATTGAATTTTTCTAATCGAATTAATTCGCCGTTTATTAAAAATCGGTTAGTAGAAACGCGACTTAATTGGTACATGTATCGTAACTGAACTCTAGCACGAAATTTTTATGGCCTCAACCCATCCTACCAATCGAATAACCGAACCTGTTGAATGTTTCTATCGCCATAGTACATTGTATTACGGTCTCCAGCCTACTTGTACATAGGTTCAACGGTCTCAAAGGCGACCTCAATATCAGAAAAATAATATTCCTTATCGCGGAATAGAAGATACTTCACATTATGGCGTAGAATAAATATAGCGATTGTCAAGAAATACATACTGTAGTTGCAACAATCGTAACAACATTTTGCTCTTAGAGCATCGTTAGTAAGCAGTAGATGGTAAAATAGTAAATAACATGTAGTATTACAAGCACGATTAATTAAAACTGCTCCACGTTTTAAAATCTTCTAAGAAACAGATCCTTTTACACCATCGATTACTATCGATAAATAATCGAAGGTAACCCTCTCGCAAAACAAACATCTCGTACGAAAACACTTTTGAAAAATTATTTTCAACAAATATTCTCGTTTATCTATTTGCGATGGAACGCTGTCGCATACTTTTTAGATGCAATTGATAAGATAAATTTATGTTCGAATCGAACCTGTTGCGCGAAGATCGTTAACATGGAGCATCATTTTCCACCGCTCGTACGTGTACGCTTTCCCGTTTTAGAAACTCACGAATGAACCTGATTTCCAGGTCACGTCCGTTCGTGAACTTGATTTGCATCCAGGACTTTTAGCAATATCAGGAAGAAACTTGCAGAGGTTGATGAAAAGCTGCGGATACGTTCCGTCCCTCTTTTTCTAGCGAATCGTGGACTAATGCTATCTCGAAGTTCGATCTCCAGAATGAACTGAGATTTTAGCAGGCAATGCGATTCCCCAAGTGCATTTTCGAGACCTTTGTGTCCCTTGAATGTTAAATTGGGTCATGGTAAAATGAGAGAATGAATCCAGAGAACTTGACTAGATTTGCTGGCTCGATATGTAATTAGTTGATGGAAAAATACAGTTTTTCCACACGCTTCGTGGTATTACTGTCGATAAATTAGTATCTTAATCTTGTTATTATTCTACTTAATTACGTTATATATCGATACTTTGAAAGGTATTCTACAAAAAATATTTTATTATATCAGATTACAAAACCGAATTTACGATCCAATTACTTGATTGGACGATAGGAAACGGTATCTAAAATGTAGCGCACTGGAGAGAATGTAGATGTATAGCCATACGCTATACCTTAAAATGCTTTTGCATCATAAATTCAATCACGCTAAGCACTATGTTTCGCGTTAATTTCCCTTTTCAATTATCTGTTGTCTTCAACGTGAATTTTATCAAGCACGAGAGCACGGCAAGTGTACTCAAGACGCGACCACTAAAAGCAACGAGGGTTATTATTTTCAACGTTGACAAACAATTCGTGATTGCGCTGCATATTACATAAATGAGACAAGTTTATCGAAGGAGCCGTAACGACACAATTTCACAACATCCATCGCAGAAATGTTTGATAATACGGCTGGGGGAGACGATATCGTTAACATGACGTTAAAATTTATTGTCGACTAGGCGGAAATTGGCCAAGGGAATCGTCGCAGGGATTAATACGCGTTGTTGTAATGGCAGCGGATTCGAATACCGAGATAATCGTTAAACTGCATAAATTATTTCACCGTACGACGTATCGTCGAGCAACGAGTCTGTAGCAATAAATTTCGAACCTGTTTCGCCAAAGATGGATGGTTAACTTACGATTGAAAAGGAGAAGCACAAGTGCTATATTTTAATTTCAATCTCGCTAAGATCGCTCTATAGAATTCGCAATGGCGATTTAACAGCCGGTGGGGCGATTTCATGGAAATTTCCAGCAATTTGGAAGGTTTAAATCGGCCAAAGTAATTTGAATATTCGTTGTTTGCTTTAGAAAAGGTTTACGTTGGTGTTAATATTACGTGCTTTTACTACGATTACTTGGAGTATAATTATTCAAAAGATAAAATTGGAAACTTCAGGGGCGTTCAATAAAATTAGTCGTTTTAATCGAAGTTTAATTAGCTGGAAACTAATAACGAGTTTGTTAAAGACTTTATGAAAGAGTTGCACATATATGCCTACCACTTCAGATTATTCTCTACAATTTTATTAGTAGCTTTAGCACACGTACGTTACGCTACAAATCATGTTGAAACGAGTACGCGTGTTCGCGCGAAGTGATAAAATCTATTCTACGAAGAAAGTTGTAAAAAAAGTGTGTCTTATAAAAAAAAAGGGAAAACAATTTTCCTGGCAAACGTTAGCTATTTTAAAGTAGCGTTACTTTACGGACGAGAAAATAAAAACGTTCAGTATTAAAAATTAATCAGTATAATAAACATGACGCGAGTAACGATATCTTAATTTTTTATATATTTTACAATGCCGCGTTTCAATTTTTAGTTAAATTCAGTAAAACATAACTATTTGCTGCTAAAATTCAGTTTCTATTCGCCGCAAAATATACGTGTACCTTTTTTATTTAACGGTTAACTTGTCTTCATATTATTTTTTGGTTTTTTTTTTGTTCTTTTTTTTTGTTTTGTATGTCCGTTACTTCGCACATCATTAATTTTAATCGTATAGATGAATTTACGATTCAACAATCACGGAAATTTCTGCTCCATCTGTCGCTCATTGCTTTTGGCTGGCTGGCGTGTCACCCACTTTCAGCTTCATGCGAGAAAAGGCAACAACGTTTAACTTGGCACATAAACTAATTAATCTATGTCCTTAGATGCCTAATTTCAGGAATGCCTTAGCGGAACATTAAATTTGTCATCAACTGCGTGAAAAAGCGAAATTATTGCTCATTCATAATTTAATCGATTTATTTTATTTTTCTTGTTAAATTCGTATTAACTTTTATGCGCTTGTTCCAATATTTAATGTCTATCGATTGTACAGCGAAAATGATCGAAACATCGCGCTTGCTTTTGATTATACAGTCGACTAAATTTTAATTATGTCGCTTATTTGCGTCGCTACCATCCCACTTGCGCCTGCTTTTTTCCAATAGCTTCACAGCAGCGGCTTGCGACGGACACGGTTTTGATTTCATGGTAGACTTAATTCCAATTTTCCTTGTTCCTCGGCTCGTACAATAACATTGCCTCTCAACCGCACCACTTTATTATTCCAAATTCAAACAAATTTTCTAGTAACGTTCGCGTACAACTTTTCTTATAGATGAAACAATCTGGCAATGTCAATTCCACCTCGAACGATGACTTTATGCAACATACGTATAGTGTACCAATTTTTCAAGAGAAAGTTGACGAATGGTCAAGATTCGGAACAATTTTTCTGCCACCTGCTACTTCTTCGTTAATCATTATATGTTCTGCATGGCAATCGCTTCCTTTGTTTTGTCGAACATCGATGATTACGCGCGGCATTATGACGTGCAGCACGATTAACCCTCGCTTTCAGACGTCAAATTCAGTAACGAGAGCGAGTTTGTGCAGAGAATATGAGCGTTTGATTGCAATCGCCAAGTTGGCTCGCTCGATACAGCAGAATTCTAATTACAAAACTGTAACATTGTCCTTATTTTTCAGTCGCTTACTCTTTCCAATTCTTTCGTTTTCAACTTTGACTTTGGCCGTTATTAACTAACAGTTTGTGTAGTATGTACCAGCGCTGAATATAACGAAATAATAACAAAATAAATTATATCGTTGTATATTTAATAAAACACATTTGATCAGTGTTTCGTGTACGCTGGCTACTCTTGCTTTTCGTATACCATATTATGCCTATAAGTATCAGAGTATCGTAGTCAATTTAAAATGTATAAATCGATGAAAAATTAATAGCTAAAGATAAACTTATTATCATGTTATTATTATTATATCAAATAGATAATTCATTGATCTATATAGTCATTGATTTTAAATTCTTTTAATCTTTCTGTCTTTTGTATCTACGACACAGGATTCAAACAATTTGAGAATAAAAAGCTTTTCAAATAACATAATTGTTCCGTAATCATTCTGTAATTACCTACTGCCCTTTAAAAATTAATTTTATTGTACCATGATAGATTTCAATCGTTCTTTGATAACGTTGCTGCGACGAATAAGTTAAAGTCATTCCATTTTCAATGTACATAGATATGTATATCAATGGCGCCTTTTAAGAAAACGCAAGGGTAGCTTACGAAAAGGAAACGTTCGATCGAAATCATCGGGTTTCTGCTTCGTATACGGAATGGAAATGGTGGAAGAGACGTTTAGAGGATTATTGATGCGCAATAACGGGAAGCTAGATATCTGCGCTATCTCATAGTTCGATTCGACTCTTCTTTGAACAACGATTCGATTGAAAGATCATTTGCAACGATAAATCCCGCTTTCCAACGAAATCTTATCGCTCTCTGAAATTTGTTGATAGATTTGGAAGAAAAATTTACTTTTTATTTACAACTTTTTCTCCCTTTACGAAAAACATCCTTCTTTGTTTAATCATCAGGAAGATATAATCTTAACCAAACTTTCCATTGGCTGATCGAACGTTTTGATAGCTCGCGTAATTTCAAAATGATCGCGCGCGCACCGCTTATCTCGCACACCGCGATCTATCGTTTTGAAATTTCGCGAGGCCGTAAATCCTCGTCACGCTTGATCGTAACGATGGCTTCGGGTCACGTTTAAGGGTTAACTTATGTAAAACCAATTATGTTAAGCCCGGTTAAGTACCTAATAAATACTTTACCGTCGACTGATATCGATAGGTGGTAGATAATTACGACAGTTTTAATTTAATTCAACACACATTCGCTGACCTTACGAGTTTAATGTTGCCAAGGGTCCTAGCATGGTTATGGAAAATTTGCAAAACTCAATAGGGGAAGCAGATGGTAAAATATATTCTCCGAGTAATTTATAATTTCACCACTGAACAGAGTTACTATAGTCTCTAGACAGTATATTTTAATAAAAATTTACATTCATATTATAATTTCTTTTCCCCTTTTCTCAAGGGACACAGAAATAGCGCTACATTTAGCGCATAAAATACTCCTTGCAAATCATCATTTTTTTTTAACAGTTATTATATAGCTTAGTTTTCTGCCTGTCAGTCTGTTTGTTTGGCCGACAGATCAAATAAAAAGTTGAAATTTGGAAGAAACATTGATTTCCCATGATGGAATATAATTGAACACGATATAATTTCAAAAAATTAACAATTTCCTTTTTAATCGTTAGAGGATTGTCTTCCTTGTCTTCGTTAGAAATTTCTTTATCCGTAAAGTTCATCCAAAAGAACAGAAAATATGATTGATCGTATGGAAGATGGATCGTAAATTTAATACAAAGTGAGGTTTCCCCGTACATTATTATTACATTCGATTAACAATGAAATCTGATTAAGGAAATTATTTTCTTTTTTTTATTTTTTTACATCTTTTAACTTACATAATTTTTATTACACGGAACCTTCATACCGAATACAGTGCACGACGCTAGGTGAACTTACAAACATCAAACAGTTGTTAAACCGCTGATTAATTCTGTTACTTGATTTAATTTACACGCCCGTTATATCGTACTATACAAAATGGACGACGTTAAGTAAGTTTCGTCGACCCTGGAGATCCAATAACTCGGATAACCCGAATAACGATTTTCATTGGTCTCGATCTCGTCGTTCCGGCCAAAGTAGTTGTATACGCGTACAAAGAGAAATAAGCTTCGATGTTAGAGAGGAATCTTGATAAGAGAAACGAGCCACGAACGTGTCGTCGCGTAAGAGAGCGACATTAAAGATTTCGTTTCCGAGTTGTCGATTACGAACGTTCGCAAAGAGGCAGGCCAACTGATCTAAAATGCGAATGCTAGAGGCACGTTATTCCAGCCACTCGTGCCAGTGAAACGTGAGTGTTACGACAACGTCCTCCGCTCCATACATTTAGTAGCGACGTTGTGCTAACACACGCTCAACGTGTTCGCTACGTGATGATGTTAACCGTGGCCGACTGTGCCTGCCTGCGATCCCGCTATCCGGTCGTTCCCGTTTACTCATTGCGAAAGATGTACAGTACACGGTCGTCAATCCAGGTTTCCCAACGAGGAAAGACAAAGTACGCGCAATTATTTTGGTGCTGCACGTGTCGATACAGATTGTGGCCAGCTTTGAAACGCGATCACGCGAGATAAGCGTGTTTGCAGCGTACATAGTCTGAATTGCGTTGAACATTGCTGTCTAAGCATCGCTCGCGAGATGTTACACGACCCAACACCTGTGACTCGTTGGATACCTCTTCGATCAAGAATACGGCAAGATCGATGAATATCAGATTATTCTACGAGTTTCGCGTTTAGTTAACAAAAATGCTACCTATCGCTTTACGATGATAGAATTTCCTTTTAGTATACCAAAAGAATGTCATGAAATAAGGAAAAAGGTAGTGACAAAAAGCGGATGATAACACGATCGTTGCAACGACGTGTTTTTATAATTTCATGGAAGTTCGTCATTTGCATCGTAAGTCTCTGCAAATACAAATGAATCAATCCACTAGTTTGTAACGTTTGGACAGCAAACTGGACGAGTCGATACGTCATCGTTCAATGCTGTGTTAAGATATGTTTGAAACGTTGAAATCAACTGCATCAAAACGAGGAGATACTCGGGGATTTTCATCGTCAAACTTTATCAGACACGTCGTTGTAAAAGCAGAAGTTGGAGAAGATTCGAGAGGAGGCACTTGTAACTTTCAGTGGTATAGGATACTTAAATTCAAACGTTCGAGTATGTCTCGCGAGCGTCACGTCGCCTGCAATTCCAAGTCGAAGGGTGAGTCGAATAGATAGCTGAAGATGAACTTCCAAAGCAGATGTCTGGAAGAATTCCATTAAAGACGGAAAAGGTAGCGGAGCGGAGTACGAGAAACATTGCAACGAGCGAGCTTGCGCCGCGTTTGCTGAGAAAACAGCTTCAACGTTCGAAAGTTGCACGAAATTTTGCTCGCAGCTCGTGAAGACGAGTGTTTCCTCAGCGAGCGTTGTTCCAATTCGTACCCCGAAAAGCGTTCTGTTTAAAGAGATTTGTCGCTGAAATTGTTTGATGTTTGTGCGTTTTCGCATCTTTATGTCTCACATATAAATATTTGAAATTCAAGAAAATTAAGATATACATCGCTGGAAAGGATTTATTTCTCACTTTCGATTTTTGTTCACTTCACTCGATTATCACGTTTGCACAAACTAAACTTCTTCTAAAGATTCTTCCTTCCGAAGATTTGTTTCGTTATGAATTTCCATCGACGTTTCACGTTTTGTCGTAGGTCTCGATTTATCCGAGTTGTTTGGATTCCAACGAAGCAGAGCAATCGGAATTCCACTGTATTTTATCGCCATCTTTTCTAATTTCTTCTTCCATTAGAAATTTACAGACGTTAGCAAACTTGCTTGTCAAAAACGTACAAGAATTCCTTCATCCACAAATATATATCTACCATACTCGCAATGCGTCTCAACGATCGACAGCTTCATTTATCAAACGCCTAGACGGGTGAAAGAGAAAATAAAAAAGATACGCGGCTGAAACGACGACGAGCTCGTCGTTGAATTTTTTGGAAAACTCGGAAGCTTGTATTCAACTGGAATCCGTTTCGCCGTTCGGCCGCCGGTTTGTCGTGCACAACCGAGTTCCTACAGCTTTAGTCCGAATGCTTTCTGCACAAATGTTTCCACTGGAGGGCATTCAACATTTTGTATCCGGGCTGCGTAGACTTCGGTTTGAATTATTTTTCGGCCTTTCGCGCGCACAAGTGCTTGTTCAAAATGTGCTTTCACTTTTGGCCATGTAAAACGCAAAAACAGCCATCCTTTTTGACGAGCCAACGTTTTTCTCTTTCCTCGCATTTTTCAAAGAGCTGTTGCTTTTATTATTACGATATTTCCGTCAGATTCTTGTTTATTCGGCGAATTCTATGCGACCAGTAGAACAAATGTTTTTTTACAACGATAGCTGTTCTTAAGGTGTATCGGATATATTTTAAATATTTCTTTTCAGATACGCATCTACGACTGAAATTATCCATTTGAAATTGCGTTTATGATGCTCGTAACGCTCCTTTTATCATAATTGCCGTTTATCAGAAACTATTCCAATAATTTGTTCCCCAAACAAACACGTTGTTACTTTCGCTGATTCCCAGTTTACAACTTTAGACTCTGGGTAGATTTAGACTAGTATAAATTCCAACGCCAGAGGGATCTGGATTAAGTTCGTATCAATTCGTTCGTTTAACTGTGCAGTTCTCGCTCTTTTCTCGCTGAAAGGACAGAAATAACCTGTGCTCTATTCAGCGGCTCTTTTCCAAGGATGAATTACTACGGACGGTTTCAACAGGTCCTGAACTGTTCCGCAACTGGTTGCCTTCCGGAACGAAAGGGACGCACCATGCCTGTACAGCTCTGCGCTGATTATTTTATAACAGATTGCAAAATTAGGCGAATCGTGTCAGCCACGAGGGTTGCTTCGAAATTCTATTCGGCTTAATGCGTTCGAAACTTTTGATTGGCCGCCTCAAAGCGATCCACGCCGCGCGACGATAATACTCTTCGGTGGAACTTCGTCATTAGCCGTGAATTTCATGATGTAATTTTAATGCACGGATGGTCCGTACCAAGGAATCGAGGGCTTTATTAAGCTTGTTGTTCTCAAAGGTGAGTTACTTCGGTACAATTAGTAGATGTTGGCATAGTAGTCGTGCGGCGACTATACACTGCGAGGACGTGAACATTTTTCATTGGCATTCACATCGCCATTCTGCGTATCTTTTGCGAATTGGAGAACAATTGCATTAGGCATAATGCAGTTCATTGGTTAAAATTATTAAACTTGGAAATATCTATGTCGCGTATCGTATTATTCGAATCTCGCGATATTTAAAGCGTAACGTAACATTCGTTTTAAATACTATCTCATTCGGTCGACTGGAACTTTTCTCCTAAAAATCTACATCCTCCTAAATCTTTCCATTTCTCCGATGTTTACTTTTTTTGCTGAGCAAGCGGATACGGATGGAATTAAAAAATCGATGTTTCCGACTAGATATAGACGGCGGCAAGGAATCCGCAAGAAGAACTTGGAGCTAATTAATCGGACAAAAAATAATCGTCTTTCTCTAGTGCTCGATCGACGGTCGATATTTCCTCGAGAAGAGGTTCGATGGCTTCTCGAAGATTTTACCGTCGATTACCGACAACGAGGAGCCAAACAAAAAACAGATCAAAAAGAGTCGAGATACAATCGAATTCCAGAGCAGTTGGAGGGATGGAAAAAGGTGACGAAGCGAAGGAGGATAAAAGAGGATGTGACGAATTGACGGTGGAAAGGGAGAAAGGAAATCTTTTTACCTCCGCCGGAAATCAATTCTTCAGAAACAATAAAATAGCTATAAACCGGGAAACGGAGTGATATCGACACGATATGATTTAGGGACCAGATAAAAATAACAGATGGGCCGGAAATGAGTAATAGTTGGTTTGCACTCGTAATTTGACATTAGTATTTTTCAACTCTATTACAAGATATACGAATGCGTTTGTTGAAATTACTAAATTAAATTTGATGCGATCGTTTACGTCGCTGAAAACTCAGTTTCCTATTTTAGAAGTAGCATAATAAATACTACGTCGTCTATTTCTCAAGGGAATCTGTTATCAAGAGCATTAAACGCAAATATTAATTGGAAGCTAACAGTAGCTTCGTGTTTTTGCACCTTAGTCTTCCCGTCAAATAAACACGGAACAATTGTCTTCAGGAAAAAATATATGGAAGAGTATGACACGAAATTTATAGACCGTGCAACCCCGAGAGAGCAGCGCCGTGAGTTATGAATAAATTCCCGTGTAGTTGTCGCGTATCGCGCAAGAAAGCCAAAACGTCACCGGCACGCGGCTACCGTTCCCGGGCCTTTCGTTTCCATTTCTTTATTCCAGGCAGCAACGTCAAAAAACGTTCCCCGTGCTTTTCATCTCGATCCAGCCGGAGTTGCAGAAAGACGCAAGAGTGCATCATTCTACTCTCTCGATCTTCTCGAATCCTCTTTGCCGTGTACAGCCTGCTGCCGTTCCCTTTTATCTTACTTTCCATCCCCTCGTGGCCACCAACCACCTCCTTTCCCGTACGACGTTCCTTTCGTACCCGAGGGAAACACGAAGCTGCCACGCGGGAAAGGAAACACGAAAAGGATGACTCGAACTGGCTGAATCGACTGTGATGCATGCACCTTCTTGTTTCCTCGATCAGCGCTGCTTCGCTAGTAGCATGTGGGATCAATTTTGTCGATCTCATTTGATAGATTATCGCCGCTGGTCGTTGAAGATCGATCGAGCTTTCTACGCGGAGAGTCTTGAAAATCTCTTGGTCATGTCGAAGTGGAAAAGAAGCGTAGTTATGCTTCCAACCGATCCGTTGATTTCTGACCTCTTTTTCGTGGTTCGACGTGTCACCGAAAAGAAAACGGTCGCCTGCTATTATTTTTTAATAGTTTAATAAGTTATTAATAAATATTTTTACAAATAAAGTCAAGAAGAAACGCGGGCATTTTAAAGCGCATAGTACGCTTTGATAAGTTAATGATAATTAAATAATCGATTATTAGGCGTAGTTGCATTAGGTCGTTAAGAATGAAATGGCCGAGTTTTAGCTAATTTATATATTAATTAAGTAGGATTCGATCGATTCGATTGATTCGGATAATAATAAAGTTACAATCGTTGCAATCACAAACTTTAATTCGATCGTTATCGATAATTTCTTAATTTATCGTTGATTTTCATTATCCTGAGCTTTCAATCTAACTTCCAATTTTCCCTTTATACTTGACAAGTATCGATCAAAGTTAGTCTCGAACATCTATTAAATATTCCATCGCTCCTTTTACTTTACGTTGTTTCTCTTTTTTATCGGATAAGCGCAATCTTAATAAGCAGAGGCAATAATTGCCATCTTGCGTCCTATACGAAGTTCAGCCACTGTATTTCCCGCCGAACTCGAGTAAGTATAAAGTAGAAGGAACCGACCACGTCTTTCATTTTCCTGCATTGACGATTGAGCAATACAATAGTATTGTAGTAGTACACAATAGACGTACCTTAAGCAGAAATTGCAAAAAATTCTCTGACAAGCGCTCGATAGGGAAAGAGCTAATACTGACGGCCGCAGCTGCGTTTCCGCCTCGTCGATAGTCTGCCTGACGAATGCAGTGTAAATGAATAATCGATTCCATCAATCGACAACATTTTTTCCCTATCTGTTACAACAGGAACTTGCAAGTCTACTGCACCGACTTGTGGTTCTATTAAAATGGAAATGATATTCTGCGCGCGTTGCTTCGGCTCTCGCTCGCGCGTATTCATATTTTAACAAAATTGAAATTTCAATTTGCCGGGGCAATCGAATCCTGCTGACAGGAGTCATATAAAATTACGTGTGATTGATCACCATACGTATTACAATACGCATGGAAAATAAATTTCTTTGATTATTCCTGAACACAGACAAAAATAATAATTTGTCACGAACGAATATCTGTATGCTCGAGAATTAAAAATCTCGGTGCAAATAATAAAATATAATGCAGAACTCGAGGCATAGAATTTTTTTCTATATTAAGAGTAAGATATAAAGAAAGAGTATCGAGATATACTTTAGCATATTTTCTAATGAAATAATTTACACGAATAAAAAATGTAAAAATTGAGAACTAAAAAGCATCGATCCGTAAATTTTGCAAACGACTTCCGAACTAGCTATCGGGATACTCTGTTTTTTATTCTGAAACTCCGTAGTTTGTTATGAAGTTTCTAAAGATGCTCTTTATTGCGCGAGTAATTAGCCCAAGGTATTTAAACGTCGTTCTTTTCGCACCACGTACCATTACCGCTAATAGAACGCGTTCTTCAACGGGAACGTTATACCACTTCGATGGAAATGAGAATAGCAACCGTGACAGGCGAGTATTAGTTCGGGTATATTGATTTCCTGTAAACCTGTAAGCGAACCGGTGCACCACGGTGTTTCGAGAAAGGAAAAGGACGATATTACCGCGAGTGCATTTTAAATTTCCCATTTTTTACCGCAAACCCCATTACCGGTACTCTTGTCGGTGCGTCTCTTGTGTCAAATTGTTCCTCGACACGAGCCATTACAAATTGTCTCTCTGATAATAACTTAAAAACAGCTATTTCATACTTATATATCTGCTAAGTTTATGGTTCATAAAAATCACGAAATTAGAACGAAGATACTGTACGTGATTTTAGATTGAAATTCCTTCTGTAATATGTTCTAGAAGAAAGTTCTGTAACACATTGGCGCTCTTGTCTATTCGGTATATGTATGCAAGAAACTGCGAACGCCAAGGAGTTAATACTATAGTGAGTAGCTACTTATTAAGCTGAAAACTACGTAAAGGCTTTAGAAACTAGTGCTTTCCCATACGGTTACTGTACATACACGTTAACGTATAGTTAATTAATCACTTACCAATTTCAGCCACGCGTTCGTCGTCAATATTTGATTCTTCTCATCCTGAGAAAAAAAAACAAAAGAGAAACATCAAGTTAGTATAATTTTAGTGTTCGAATCGTTTTATAAAAGTAGGAAATAAAATTAATTCCATAAATTTGAGATATACGGACCATTTCTTTTTCAATTTTTCTCGACACGAAAGAGTGAATATATCGCATGTATATAATAGAATTACTTTGTTGCGAGAAAAAAGCCCATAAGATACGTGTAAAGACGAGCGTGAGAGAGAATGATGAGAGTGAGACGTGCAAGTTGTAAAATTCACACCAAAAACTAGGATCAATAACCACAAATTGCTGCCGCGATCGTTCGTTTCCCGAGTGCTCTGTAGGGAACCGCACTCTACCACAGACTCATCATCAGAAGTTCAAAGTGATTTATAAAACGAGTGCACTTCAACGATACTGTCAACCAGGCAAACCACTTGGTAAACGATCGCGTCGAACGAATTGACCGGTCGTTGACCAAAGCTACTTATCGCGACACTTTCGTTTCCCCAATTTCATATCTCTATCCGATACATATCGAGCTTTTCCTTGAATTACTTAATGGAACAATTAATTGCTAAACAAATATATTATATAACGCAAAATGAACGATTACAGATAAAATAAAATAATGAAACGAAATGATAAGAAGAGGGAAACAACTAACAAGAGGTTAAGTTTATAATTTTCATATAAAAATTGTACGCTTTATACACAGAAGATTTACGTTTCAAAACTATCACCACGAACGAAATAAATCTCGAAGGCGTGTCTCGATTTAAGGCGAAAAGAAGCTAGATTTGCATGTCAATGTATATGTGCATCCCGAAGCTGCATAGAATAGAGGTAAAGCTCGCGACCAGCGCAACAAGTATCAAACGGTTTAAGTTTAACTATTCGTGATAAAAATAGCCTGTTAATCTTATAAAACTTGGCTAGGACGGGGTAATAGCAAGAAAGTGATGAAGAATGTAATTAACAGATAGCCCGAGTGCTAAGTGAACGTATTATTTCACTTTCAAACACGAACCGAGCATGGCCCATTATCTCAGAAATTAATTTCATTTTATACATGTTCAAAGCGAGATTAGAATTGATTTAAAAAATTTCATTGGTCACAAAATTTTATGGTATATTTTAATAGGGTACATTTACGCTCTGGAAAGAGGTAAAACGATACATATATTTGCGTTAAACACGAGTCTCAAGGGACCACGAATCTCGAAAATGATCAGATTTTCCTGAGGCACAAATCTTTGCGGATATCTCGCGATAGCTTAACGTTGAATGTTTGGACATTTCCTCGATTAACGAATTCGTTGGATATTTGTTAATCGCAACCTTGACCTACGCGCGTGTCAAACACATTAAAAAGTGAAATCGAATTGACGCTCGATTTTCATTTCAACGTGGAATCGGGTCCAAGGTCGATTTTTCGTTCGGCTGAAAGTGAAATTAAAACTATCGACGATGTATAAAGCTTTCCGATCAAGAACATGACAGAGGAAAACTGCGAAATCGAAATTTTTTGCGTGTTCAACATTTTGATGCTCGTTGAATTTAAAGATTTTGTTTCATAGCCTAAATAGCGCGTGTAATAAGTTTCAACTTGCGTAGATCGATAATATATGTACATATATCCATTTTATTAGGAAAATAATTCCGTGCTTGTCGCAGCCATGATTAATCGTTGTTTAATATGTTTCGCAGTGGAAGAGACCAGAGAATTATCGGAAATCAATAAGCGATCAAATTATCGAATCAATCATCGTGAAACAAATCACGCTAGAGATGTCTGCGCTAACCAAACAGGTTATTAGATTATTACAAGTCTTTTCTCGCTATTCCCGTTTTATAGAAGAATTGCTCGTCGAGTTAATTCACGGTATTATATTTGTCGTCAAACCTGCAAACACGAATTTCGTTTTCACACCTAATGGCCTTTGCAATTACGAGATTCGAAGGAAATTTACTTTACCATCAGGCTGGACTGTTTAACAAAATCGAACCTTTTCAATCGAATGAATATACACATACAGGGTGAGTCTCGTTAACAGGATAACTTCGTGCAATTCGTATATTATTTGCTGTACGAGAAAATGTTTCTAACAAAAGATGTATGGTTTTTAGAGAGACATACAATACTGAAACTACACACTCGTTCGCTAATATATTTAAATCTCCGTGAAATAATAATCCGTGAAATAATCCTAATACATCGTTCGTTGGAATTATAACTTAATTTGATAATTTATTCCTGACTTTTCATCGTATGTACGTACGTATCATCGTATTTAACATTATCATTGTGTCATTTGCAAAGTATTTACTAGAGAATTATTTTTCTATTCTTATTGAAATAATCAGCTGGTATGTATTATATTTGAGTAACGCGATAGCTTATAGAGCTAACAGTGTACAGATAAATGAATGACAGATAATGTTCGAAAGATACACGAAATTCGTAAAATACGAGGAACGTTTGTACAATTTGTTTACAGAGTACAGTCGTGTCACTATTTGACGGAACTGTGTGCACAACGGGAGGCTACGACGCAGGTGTCGAAACTAATCGAAATTGTTGACAACGCCTTCGGTTACGGTCTACGCATAGCCCCCTCGTAATCTGCGCTCGTATTCGCTTCAAAGCGGACACAAATCGAAGGTCGATTCAAACAGGTCAACCCTTCACGTTGAAATTTCCCTCTCGAACGTAGTGAGACATTACATTTAGGACACACGAGGCTTTCAGTCGAAAATAGTAATTCGTCCGACTCGAAACTAGTCGATCTTTAAAATCATTTAAACGCCGATTAGAACTACAAAAAGCAGCCTTTAAATTACCTCTAATAATATAGCCTGAAACTGTATGTTTCTCCGTATATTTTAATTATCTTTCATTTTATTTTCTTTTTAATAATTTCTTTATTGTATATAATAGTAATATTTCGAAGCAAGGAATGCATAAACCGACATCACACTTTCAACATTAATATGGTAATTCTTTTCGTATTCTTTTTCCATCTATACGTTTCTCGCAATAAACGATATATTGTCTTTGCATGATTTGCTTCATTTGAGTGGCTGCTGTACTTTGTAGGAAATGTCTTTCTGTTAGAGCTAAGGAGATTCAATTAATATTGCCTTATAACGTTGCAACAGTCATCTGTTTCGTTTTTGTATCTAATTGTAAACGAAGATCACGAGACGAATATACATACGTTAACAACTCCACACTAGCTTTAGATCTGTTTGCGTTTATGCAACTCAGATTAGCGATATTGGATTGTTCGCCTTGCCCGTACCGCGCATGGACTAAGCACTTGTAGGGTGAAACAGAAATTTTCTAAATTCGATGGAATATTTTTAAACAAAGCGATACAAAGCCAAGTTTGCCTTCGCTTAAACCAAATGTTACGTTGACGCAATATTGACGCTTAATAGTTTTGGAAAAGAAGCAAACTATTAAACGAGATAATATAGTACAACACGCTATCCGAATTCTTCTTTTAAAGATTGTACCGTTATTAAAATAATTGATGCTCGTAATGGTAACAAGGTTCGTAATGTGACATTAAAATTAATAAAATGGAAATTCTGCAGCGTCGTTTGTTTTCGTAGAACGGATATCACAGAAACGCAACAGTAAATTCCGAAATAGTAACTTTTGTTGAAAAAGCTTGGCAAATTAACTTCGTGGAAAATTAGATAAAAGCATTCGCCGAAAACAGAGCCGTATAAGCTACTCTGGCATAACGTAACTATTTTTCAAACGAGAAACTAAGTAGGTACACGTTCTGTGCGATGATTAATTTTTGCGCAGCGTACACGATGTAAAAGAGGAGAGAAAAACATTCGCCGCGATACAACTCATCGTATTCGCTTTTATGTACGCGCAGTAAACGCTTTGAAGAGTTGCATTTCGAACAATTTAACTCCTTTGCAGGCGATAAATCGCGTACTATTCGGAGAAAGATAAAAATTACGCGAAACAACGATCCCATCGAATCGATGCTCTATATTCGTACATTTTCCTGGGAAAAATAGATGAAAGTAAGAAAGTTTTGTTATCTTACTATGTAAAGCGCCGCATTATCTTAGCGAATAAAAAAATTAGAATTCTAATATCAGCGCTGATTCTAAAATCAATACATAATATACGATCAATTCAAATGAAAGCAGCCAACATTGTACCACGTATATATAATTTCAAATATTCTTTTTTTTTTCACATTGCAACGAAGAATTGCGAATAGAACAACGATAGGACAAGAAATATGGGAAGATTGTTTCGAAGGGTTAACCAAGGATAGTGGTTTGTGGTCTTTTTGGTATGCAACGTGTATACGTTTGGCTGAATGCATGGGCTGCGAGCCAACCAGTAGTGTGACTCACGCGTTTGGTCAGACGCCGAGAAAAGAAGAAAACCGGAGAGCGAAAACCACGAAAGTTTATAGACAAATATAATAGTTTACAACACCATCTTCGCGTAAAAAATTACGACCACCGGGTCTTTTATTTCTAAGAAATACATTTCGGAACTTTTACTTTTCAACAGTTACTTTTCGTTTTCAAAAGTTCTTAGATTTCTTTATCCAATTTCGTTTAATTCTGTCGATTAGCAATTTACGCATACATCTACTCGACTGTATTATAAAGAAATTACATTGTTGCATTTTAATCGATGGGAAAATATCTTCTGGACGTTTGTTTTATTTTTCTGCTGAAATACAAGAAAACCGTAGTATAAGGACGAAAGGCAGCATCAAAATTCTTCAACGAAGGTGAAGCGTTGTTTCACAGTTTTTCGTTCAAATGCAGGTTGAAAAATGATTTGCAGAAATGGTCAAACGTGGCGATTTGAAAAGGAAAAACAGATTCAGTGGCTGAAGCTTGTCAGAAAAAATAGCGTTCCCTGGCGACCGAAAAATAATCAACGACCAAAAAAATCGTTCAACTCGCGGAAGCGAAAATATGAAACGCGTTCCGGTTGAATAAATAAAAAATACGGGAACGTGAGCAGTTTGCAATTTTCTTTGCAACGATCGTTCAGAAGGCACAAGGGGTGGAAAGGAAGGAAGGAAGGAAGGAAGGGTAAAAACTCGAAGCAGCTTGAGTAACGCGACTTAAGGAAACCGAGTGGGAAGGGGAAACAGGCTGAGTAATGGGATGTATTTTGCTCCATTTAGAAATATCTCTTGCTTTAATGCACGAAGCTGTTTGGAACGCGTTGTTTTTACGTGCAAAACGTCAGATTGAATAAGCACGCAAGAAAGATGACAGGAAACATCAAATGACAGTTAACTTTGTATTAAATGTTTATGCGATAGAAGCATCCTATTGATCAAACGATAATTGCAACACGGTAAAATTCCATTTATGCGAACATGACAGGGGACGAACAGTTTGTACAATTGAAGTTCACACAATAGGAGGTCACCAATTGTCTCCGTTACCTATTATTTTTGGATATTACAGTTAACAGCTTTCGATTTTCATTTCATTATAATTAGTATGTGTATTATACAATCAGTTACGATTAGCGTTATCATAAGGAAGATAATTTATACAGCATGCGATACAATTATCAGAAAATAATTTGATGTTTCGTTTCTAACGACTTTGAAGTTTCTTTGAATAACAGTCAAATATTAATTACATTTAAATCATCGCATCTACAAAAGTATGACAGACAGTATAAAACTTTGTTTGCATAGAGTGACGATATTCAATATTCTCATGATAAATTTAATTTATTGAATTTCGCGAGGCGCGATCGAGAATGAGGTCGAAACACATTTTATTAATATATTCCGTATATTAGTCGTCGAACGTCGAACTTTCCGAATTGAAATCGCGACTCGCGTATGAAGTGGAAAAATTAATCAGAAACTTTAGAAAAGGTAGAATAGGAAAGAGACGAGAGGAAGATAAGGAAAGCGAAGACAACAAAAGCAGAAAATAAGGTCGTGTCGAGGCGAAATTTCACTGATCAGTACCTTTATTCCGACCCACGTACAACTTGCAACGTGAAATGGCGAAGGCCGAGTAATACGATGAGCTTGCTTTACCATTTTATAATTGCGACGCTGATGAAAAAGCATCTCGTCACTTTGCGCTGCTGTGGACGCGCCTTTGAACAAGCTTGCACGAACGGGAGCAGACGAAGAACGCGAAGGGAAACTGAAAATCAGCAGGACGCCACGATACATTGCGAAGAGCTGACAGCGCGCCACTGGAGAACGAAAGAGGAAACATGACGCCACGCAATTTCCATTATGCCGATCATAAATACAGAGTTCATGGTCAAACGACACCACCATCGCAACGAAATTTACCGTTTTCATTTTTATCGATCACGATATCTCGCAGCAAGAACTAATTTACCGTTCGTCATCGATGTGTACTTTCATTATCGTTCTTCTTTTACCTAATAATTCTAAAGCAACGTTCTGTTATTTTTTTCATATATTGAATATTTGTTTAGAACGTAGCGTCGAAGGCGTCCACGCTACGTCAGGGTAGATACGAGTTGAAGTAATCGCGGACGAGAGGCGACTATTCCTAAACAAGAGTTTACTATAAAACTTAAAATTAACTTAACAAAATTTCGTACATAATATACGTATATTAATATGCGAAAGGAAAGGCGATTACCAGCCGTCGTTGACAGCTTTGATAATTCAGAGGGCTAAGCCCTCGAGCAGTGGAACACTGGCGAAGCCAGCGGAGCATCGCTGTTAGAATCTTTGAAATTCGAGGTACATACATACAATGATCAAGAAGACACAAGGATGATATTGAAACAGATACGACAGCTTAAACGGTTGGGATACAGAAACTAGGAGCCAAGCAAAGCGCACCGATTATGCTTGCAAAAACAATTATTGCCTAGAATTTATCCTCTGGAAGTATTCTAAGCGATATTATATCGGACTGAACGAAAAAAATTTGTCCTGTTTTTTTTGGGGGGGGGCGGGGGAAATACTATCAAAATGTGTAGCACGTATCCTCGTGTTCACCTAACAGAATCGTCATCTTGCAGCACTATCGCAGTGCAGAACTTTTCCCAGCCTGCTGCACTTTGCAAAACAGAATACATATAAACGTTGGTGTATCAACAGAACACGAATGGAAATTCTGTGTACTAACCTGTTCACGATCACACGCCATCTGTTTTGGTCACGAATTCCGTTTTGGTCCAACTGGATTTCCGGCCAGAACGTACGGTTTGCCTGGCTGAATTCAGTTCTGTCTCGAAATATCCAATTAAAACGCTTCCGGACTATCGATATAGTGGAAGGATAAAAGGGAGCTCTGTTTTTACGAATTCGTTTTCCCAACGAATGGTCACGAACGATGATGTTTGTTGTTCGTTTAATTTTCAATCATTGAAACATAATTTTAATAGTTTCAGTAATAACAGAGTACGAGTGGTATGACTAAAAACTAAATTAATAGCGATAATCAAATTTTAACGATTCCCGTATTTATCTAACATTTTGTAAAAACAGGTCCGCCAAAGTTGATATTGACGTGGATACTTCTTGCTCGCCTTATCCATTTTTATTCGCATGGTTCTATTTGGAAGATAAATACAAACTCGGACGAAAGTTCTCAATTTACATTCTTCCCTTCAAAATGTTATCTCTAATTTCTCCGATCACGTATATGTACATACGATCGATTTATTTCACGTCCGATTTAACTTAATATCCCGAATAATAATACGTTCCATTCGCATTCGAGGTAAACGTTCCCTTCGAATAAGCGAAAAAATCGAATCTGTTTTACCACTCAGAGGAACGGGTTATGAAAATAAAAATATTTCCCTGAATACCCGTTACGATTCTCGTAATGAAATCGAGGTCCATTTCAAAGGCAATTGAGAGAAAAAGAGAAAGGAAGAGAGAGAGAAAGAGAAGATAATGTTCAAGAAAAATTGATGAATCTACGGTTGAGTCGGCACGAGTACAGAGAATCCAAAGACCAAGAATTCATGAAGTAACAACGATTAAAAATTTAATATCCACGATACACCGGAACCGTAATAACACAACAAATTGATTTCACTGAACTTTAACCGCAGGATTCCACATAAAAGATATTGTTTCCCCTGAGAGACGAAGACATTTTCTTTGGCAACGTGGATTTTCATGTTTCCGTGGTTCGCGGTAACTTTCAATTCAATTGCGACCCGTCGTTTCCCTTTTCCTCGTTTTTTGACTTTACATCAGAATTTTAACCTTTTTTGCGGGGCTCTCCCGTATGTGCACAGGAACTCCCATCAATATGAACGGTTGTCTGCCATGTGCAATAATTACGTTTCATGCATTTACATAGCAAGTAAGTCGTATATCGGAATTCCCCAGCGCTGGTAGCGCTTTATTCCACGCGAAATTGTATGGACCGGAAAATATTTGCTTGTCGAGTGTAATTACGCTTCATATGCCCGCGCATAGCATTGAAACATTAGTCGGATTGAGCATTACAAAGAGAGAGGGCGGAGAGAGGGACAGAATAATATACAGAATTGTATGTCACCGTGCACGGTACTATCCATACAAAATAGTACGATATTTAAAGATAATTTAACCTACAGTTCTAAATACTGTAAATACGTGTATAATATATATTTCCAACCAGATTTTCAGTTTTGAATGATAAAACAATTAGCGTTGTTTGGATGTTCGACTGGAGTAAAAGATTCTATACATAAATAGCACGATCAAAGGTATAACGGCGCGGAAAGTATGTAACGTGACATAAATAACAGAAAACTGCAAACAAATTATTCCTAGCGAATGTGTTAGAACTTCAAATATCCTGTAACTATTTCGAACATCTGATACGTAGAATAATAAAACAGTCAGGTATAAACAGATGTTACAATGAGAATGCTTTCAAAGCGACGGGAATGTGCGACGATTACTGTCAATTACGCTTTTACATAGGAAAATTTTCCCTAGTTTGTACTAACGTTTCCGATTATCAACGTTCACGATATTCGTGTAACGGCACGGTGAGATGTTTCGTGCGATGGCAGCCGAAAGGAAAGCTGCATAAAGTAAGTAAATGACCGAGGCAAGGCCAGTCGAGGCAAGATGGAGCACATAATGCGATCTGCTTCGTTCACTGCCTCTTCCTCCGTTCATTCCACCCCTATACCGCTACACTATCCAACCCTCGACTGTTAGCCATGGTCTCGTTTAGATAAGACCGATATTTTGACGTGCAAAAACTTGCGCAGCTAATCTTCGGCCTCCTTATCTTTGCAATTCATGCAAAGATTGCTAGCCGCTCTGTAGACTGCATCTAGCCACGGAAATTACCCCGTGCCACTATAACTTTCGTAATCTTCCGTCGACGTAATACCCGGAAGTATTACGTGGTCATTGACACTGAATATTTGATGCGTCATTATCGGGCCTTTCTACTCGTCCCCCTTTTGTTGGTTGTATTCAATCGGGGGAATGAGTCAACGAATACGATGATTTGATATATTTTTTGTAAATAAAAGCAGAAGCTGGTGACTGAGAAATTTGTGCAACTTTTATGGAATGATTTTACAGATTTTGATAGTCTTAAAGGGTTGCCATGTTAATCTCTTAAAAGGTGTGATTGTAACAATGAATAAAGGAGGACGGAGAAGAAACCTTCGTCACACTTTTGTGCCATTATTTTTTGGAATGTCGGTGTTACTTCATTGTGGCCACTTCTCCGCGTCACTGATATTTCCTTTCACGTGGGACAAATGCGCAGTGGAAAAGGGATAAGCGAGCAATGAATGCGCGAAGAAAGAAATCGGATCGAACGGTAACAGATGGTATTCGTATAGGATTCAGGTAACTTCTCATATGCGAAAGAAAGCAGCGGGTTATAATGGAAATCTTTCGTAAGGAAGTTCCATCGATGGAACGGTATGTACGTAAACGTATAGCATGCGCGCATATGCGAACTACTAGCCATTGTGCAGTTTGCCGCCAATGGAAGCGAAAATGCTCCCGTCGTAAATCCTCTCTAATGCGATTTCCTTAAGAAAGGAAGAAAACCTAGCGAAATGTGCTCGGCTGGTAATTCCCTTAATATAAATGCGATTACACGCGGATCAAATTAGAAAGCAGAATATCAAATCGTTCTGGCTATGATGGCTTTTAACCGGTTCAATTGTTAAAGGAGGTATTTGAACGAAAAGTAACATGGTCGATAGCGCTTAATGCAGTTAAGTCTGACGACAAGTCAGAGTTGTCGATATATTCCCCCTTTTTTTACTTTTGTCTTCTTTTTACAGACTTTATCAGTTTTGATTTTGGAGATTTAGTAGCAAACATTTTGCGATATTGTCTGATTTAAAAATTAGAAAGCTCGTAATTCGTTCGAAAGAACTCCGGCAGTTTAGTTCTTTATACATCGTTGACGTGCTACAGCGAATGATTAACGACGTTGGAGCTGTCACGTCAGGGGAATAACTTACCACGTCTATGATCTGCTGCAGCGTGATGCCAAATCTCACTTCGAGAGGCTCGCTCTCATTGGCAACGGGCCGCTCCAGTGTGTTGTATGATGACAGCAGCTCGTTCAACAGACGTTTCTCGTGACGTCCGCACAGGCTCTCTGCAACAAAAACAACTTGTCTAAATCCGAGTGAAACATTCCACAGTGACTAATACAACTCGCCAGTAGCTGCCATAAATTTGAATATTGTCGCGACTCATAGCGAGAGTTGTAATTTCCATAGGAAGTGAAAATGATGACCTTAAACATTTTTGCTATGCCAAACACGCTACTCGAGACAAGATATTTGCGGGACGGTCGACACGAGCGAAAGAGCTTCTCATTTTTATCAGATTTCTCTGCATTTTCAATTTTTTAAGAAAATTCTCAGTGAATTAATTAAAAACAAAATAATTAACGACGATGTCTAGTTTGCAACCTATACTTTTTCTAATTAAAAGGATTAAATGCAGTTTACTAAATGAGGAGGGAAATATTAAAGTTCCGCGGACCAATTACAAATTATCGCATTTTAAATTCCCCAAATTATCAATGAGAAGTTCCATGCCATAGAGCATAATTGTGACATGTTGCATGATATTCGTCTCTCTTATTATCGGCTATATTAAATCCGTACATCCATTAAAATCTTAAGCGGGAACATCTCGAGACTACATACGTAGATATATTTCTCAGACATGCAGCGCTTTTTTTAAATTAATCATACGCGAGTTCGTTATTAACTTCTGTTGTTGCACAAAATTCCGTTTTCAGCGATAGTTTGCTCGAAAATTCGTTTCAGCCTGGCGAGCATCGTGGATCGTGTTGCGAGTACGGATTCGATATATTACACAGCAACGATTGCGAGTAAGCCACTATAATCCCTTGGCAAACCTGCTAAGCTTAGTACACATTCTGTTCGCGACGAATTGAAACTACGCGAATTTTTAATCACTCGAGTCTGTGTTTAGAATTCATGTTCATAATTACGGTCCCTGTAACCTTTTTCTTTATCCACCTACTATTTAAACTAGACTTATAAAATGTTAGAATTTACCATAGATTACACGTTAGTCTATCATTTATATAGTACCACGAATGAAGTTATCGCCGTTAAAAAGAGCAAAATTTAATTATTACCATTAACGTTGAAAATATATGGAAATATCTCCGCCTCATATTTTAATGTTTTTTAATGTGTCCATAGCATGCTATCAATGAAATAGTTTACAGTTATAGAAAAAATCGTATATATCACGTTCAGGTTATCCATCTGAACCCAGAGAGAACGCTATATGCATCGCTAAAAACGAAAGGAAAAATAAATTGTGATCTGTGAGTGCTCTAATTGTAAAGCCACTGGTTTCGTTATAGTCAACATTTCGTTGTACTGTGGCAGTTCGATCGATATCATGCATTGGTAGTACGAATAACGTCCGCAGATTAAAAACACACTAGTTGTTAACAGAGAGTCAACTAAAAATGGCTAAATACTTGCAAGTGGAAGAGATCACGCAACAGAAAAACAGGAAACAGGGATCCCGGAACAAGAAAGAGACGTGTGAATCGATTTCGAGAAGGTACGAGAATGCTCGAGACACAACTCTTTCGTGTCGTTCTTAAATGATAGAATACGTGATTGGTGCAAACGTGTTGTCATCGCGCTATTGACTTGTCGAATGTAAACAGAAATATTTCAACGCGAGTATTTGGATTGAAATATCGAGAAACTAATCAACCTAACACTAACCATTCCAATCACGTAACAGATTCTATCGTACAAATTGCAAACAACTGAAATTATTCTCTACGATATTGCTGCACGTTAATTCCATTACTTATAATTCTTTGTAAGAATTAACGATGACTAATTGAAATAACAAATTTTGCAGAAGATAAATTTATAAAGATAGATTCGCTAAATTACGAAATAGACAACTATGGAATAAATTATAATCCTGTTCGATTGATTTCGTATAAACTGCTAAATATGTAAATATCTTTAACAATGTTGCCCAGAAGCGAAATACCATAACATGTATTCTGGATAGAAGAAGAAGGAAACGAAAGGCGAGTAATTCTCACACAAAACGCTAACGTCAATGGTTACGATCAAGCGAGCACATCGAGGCACAACAGAGGGGCTCTGAATATGCCAGAGAAGACAAAAAGAAGACGTCGGACAAAGGACGGGGAGGAGGAACTAGTGATGGAGGTGGAGAAAGAAAGGAAGGTAAAAGGAACAAAAAGCGAGAGGAGTATTGAATTCTCAGTGTTGTCGGACGTAGCAGGGGGTGGTTCACGAGCAAGTGCATCTGTCGTAACCCCGCAATATTTTGGTCTGTCTTTAATGGGTGCACGTGCGTCGAATTCGGCTCCGGCTACAACCATTATTCTCCCTCTAGACACAATCCTGTTGCATTTCGCATTCGGCCGCGGTACCGACCCCGGTTCCAAGGTTGGCTGTTCGTGTGCTAGAACTCAATGCTACCAGAACTGTACCAAATATATGTGGAATGTGTGGATATTATAAATTTGTAGAAGAATCAAGGATACTTTCATTAAGCTGCAACAAGTTATAGAAAAAGTTTCCTATCAATTTTCGTAGGTACTTGCGATGTTTCGTTGAAATTAAGACTCTCTCCCTTTCTCTCTTTCTCTTATTTATACGATATATTTCATCTCTTCACTGGACACAGAGAGTCGAAACTATTGTATTTCATAAAAAGCAAGGAAAATAATTTCGGAGAAACCATTATATCCACACAAATTTAATTTCCTACCGCGTTTTACTTTTTCTTTCAGGCACATCTATCTTAATTTTATTTTGCCCCATCTAACTTTCGCACCGATATATCGATTTCCCTCGATTCGCTTCCACAACCACATTGGCATTCTGGTATTCTCGTTGTTGTCGAGTTTTCGAACTTTCGTGTAGGATTCAACTGTTCGAACTTCCATTTTATCAATCATGCTGCAAATTTTTTTCATTATGATGTACTTGTACAGTGACCATCGCTTCGTTGATTCTTTCGCAGAACGTGAATTTCCAATGTTTTCCGCGTGCATGAAACCAATGAAAACTATCCAATACTGCAAAATACCTGTAAAATAACAACCTTCCGTACTAAGAGCACTTCACAGTGCGTAGAATGATTGTGTAAAGTTTACATATATGTATATGTTTACACTGTAAACGATTCGATAATATTCAATGAAATTTTTTCCATAACGCATTTGAAGGGCGTGATTGGGGTATATTCAAAGAACAACGAAGAAAGGCTATTATTTCCGCGTGAAATAGAATAATTCGTCACAATTATACGATTTATTGAATCGTACTTATCCTAATAATAATTATTATAATAAATCAAAAATTTTACCACCATAGTACATTTACAATATATATCAACATTGTATTTTTTACTCTTAAATATAATCAATAAAAGTATAATACAATATAGAATAAAAATATTTTATCTCAGTTTATTTTTATTCAGAATACGGCAGTTATCTCTTTTTGCCTCTATAGAGTAAATTTAATTCCACAATATTTTCAAGAAAGTACTTCGAACACGAAAAATGTATTATGAAAAATACGCAAGTGTCGCTTACAATAACTTATTCGTTCATTTTGTGGAAAGGAATGCTTTAAATGGAACGCGTTATGTGTGAAAGAATTCATTGAACAGGAAAATGCTATTCTTTTTCGGGAACTCGGTACTTCGTGAATGAGAGACCTTATATTTTATAACTGACGTTATATGCCTTCTTTCTTTATTCAATTGTGGCATACAGTCACAAGTTATGGCTTATATACTTCAATCTGTCCAAACGCATGAAATAATTCCAAAATTGTGAAAATAATGGAAAATTTAATAATTTTAATAAATTTGATAAATCGTCGATAATAAATTGTGGTAAAAACATGATAAATTATAAAGAAATATTTTGTTTTTAAGATTTAGTACCAGTGAACTGAATTTACAAAATTACGACACAAAGTTTCAACCATGATCTTTCAGTCATTTTGCTTCATTCCCAAACGACATACCTACGCACCATTAAACTTGTAGTCCTAAAAAGATCTGTATACTTTGTACGCAATAAACTTCCTGTATTTTCGATTGTTTAATGCATTCAAATGTACACTATACTTTATTTTATTTTATATTCGATACATATTTTAGAGAGCAAATTTACGAACTCGATTAATGTTTCTTAAGCATAAAGGAAGTTCACGGTCCACCATGTATTGGTCGAACGGTTGTACACCGCGAACTAGAAGCAAAAGAAACAACATACCCTTTTCCGTTATTTACATTCCTCTTGTCGGAATTAATTAGGCCAATGCGGGCACGTTGAAGTGAAATTTCATCGTTCGAACGAAATCAATGTCATCGTTAATCAGATTAGGCAAATGTATTATGTGCTATTGATCCAGTGTTGAACTGAAGTTTATATAGTAGCGACATATTGCATTGCACTGATTAATCACCTTTGTAATACAACGAGAGAAACACGTGCTACGAATTCGATACCTGTCGCTGGTAAACATCAAGAACTAGTCGAATATACGTAAATCCTGTTATTTTCGAGTTGTATCGATCCGAAACTACCGAAACCTTGGAAATCGATCGATCATTTTTGAAAAGCCCAACTAAATTAGTAACCATGCTCGTGCTTTGCAAGATCCATGCATTCTGTATATGCACACGATACCAGGCTAGTCTTATTTTCCGTCAAGGTAAAAGTGTAGCTATAAATAAAGGTGATACGATCGATTGATTCTAGGTCACTCTCTCTCTAAACGATCCTTCTCTCGAGATTAGTTCGATTCAAAGCACGCCCTAAACCCTAGACGGGCCGACCAGAAGCAGGAACTTGCGCAATAACCATATTTCAGCCGAAAGACGATATGTAGCTATAATTGATGAGCTGCGAATAACATGAAAGTAGAACAGGCTGCTTTTCCAGAAGCATCTTGATTTACGTGCGTTGTCAGATCGAACGATAACAAATAATACGCGAATTAAATACCGATGCAGTAGACGCCGCTGGTTGTTCTACCATCGACGAGTGGAATGGAGTTCCTCTACATGTATAAAAGATCGAAAATTGTTATATATTCGATAGTGATCTGAAAAAGCTAAGTTTAAAAGCAACGGTCAAATCCTTTCTTTCATTTTTATGCTGCCCAAATATGGAGAAAGTTAGTAATTGCGAAAAAGTATAGAAGGACATATGTATTTCTGATTCTTCGGAATTCAGAGGATATTTGACTAATGTTGATTAAACAGAAAGATCTAGGCTCGGAGAAACTATCGATCGGTGTAGTTCTCATATTTCAGATGTCAGATGGAATTTTACCTGTTCCAATCAGCGAGAATCTTAAACGAAATGGCTGAGTTTGCCGGAAAGCTCGTTTCTTTCTATTGAAAGTCTCGCAATCTTCCGCAAATGGAAGTAATTGAATCGCTTTACTGTTCTAAAAATTTGATTTCAGTACCCAAGACGAATCCCGAGCGAATTAACATTCGCTATTTTCAACAGACGCGACGCGACGTTCCAAACGTTGCGATGTTTACGCTAGTAACGAAATAATAAACCTCCAAATCCTTGAATATAAAGTTTTTCAAATATTCTGACCCATATATATTATTAGCGGTACTCTTCGATTCGACGAATAAACCAATAACATTCCACAAATGTTGAATTCCACAAATTCAATAATAAATCAAATAATTTTAACACCCCAGTAGTTCGATTTTTCTTACTCAGTCATTAATACCACAAGTAATATGAAACGACAATCGCGTACTAAATAAAAAGCTTTCGATCTAAAGATATTCATCGTCGCACCAGTCCTAAAAACTTGATGCCACGAAACACAAATAATCGTTCGTGACAATTCTGTCCGCGACCAGATTCGCAAATACCCGTCACTGTTAGCCAGACGGTAGATGAGCCTTTTAATAGTTAGCCACAAAGGCCGACTGAAAAAGGATCGCGATAGCTTCATTCAGACGAACATTATCAATGTCGATTTAGATTAATGAAAATGACTTTGCTAGGGGTTGAAAAAGTCGCTGGAAGGGTACATCGAGGGAACAAAGAACCCAGACGGAGAGAGAAGGAACGAACAAGTATAAGGGAGAAAGGAAGCGTGGTATATAGAGGGAGAAGGAGAGAAAAGATAAATAGAAAAGAGGCAGGAATGTCGCTTAGAGACTGATTACGAGACGCTACCCTTTGACGAAATATGTGTGTTAACGGGTGTCAGACTGAATGGCTGGTTGGTCTCTTTTTCGCACCTTCGACGTCAACGTTCTTCGTTGGCGGAGCCTGCGGGAACCACCAGCGTGAATGGCGCTCTCGTATAAAAGCACAATCGCACCCTTCCGAATATTCGCACGCGCGACGTTTATCTACAGAGCGGACCGTAAATCGTGGTCTGAGGCCTGACTGAAAGGCTGATAGTTCTTCACGAAAGTAAACCAAAAGCGAGACCAGCCTGGGAACAATGGCAGACGATGTTGGAATTTATGGATCGCTCGCGAAACGAAATTGTTCTGGCAAATCTGCGTCTATAATATGGCTTACAATTTTTGAAACATTATACTACTCCGTGCTTTGTAAATGACAGCGAAAGTTATTTCGAAACCTACACGATAAATAAATATTTTTTATAAATAATACTGATGATTTTTCGTAGCATTCTCGCCAAGTTCGATAGAAACATTCTTATGGTAAAAATATTGCGGTACAAAGAAACGTAACGCAAGAAGTCATGGGATCTTTCAAAGATATCTCTTGATAAACAACGTGAACCATCACTCCTTGATATGCTAAATAGTTCGAACAGTATAATGCGAATAGATATATGTAAATGATTTACGTTATTGACATAAATATCGTTATTGTCATTATACGAATCTCTTAATGCCATTTGTTAGATCACGTTTGAAGAGAGGGAAGATTTTAGGAAAGACCATGTAAGGAAAGGCGATAAACTGATCGCGTAAGAAACGTAGCAAGGAAACTGCCAAAAATATTTCCTTTCAAATGAAAAAGGAATTGTTAAGATTGTGTAAAGTTGACAACGATGTTGTCGTCAAAGAATCCTGATGCAAGAGAGGAAAGCAACGACACGTATTTACGTGGTCTGTATCTGTGAGCGTGAGAACGTCAGATCGCCCACGTAATTTTCACGCGTGGGCATTACATGCGCCTGCACGCATATACGTGCTCGAGCGAGCGTACAATGTAACGGATCACGAACACCTGCTTATCGTGGACGAACGCTTCGTAAACTTACCAGTTCCTGTATTCTATCGTTTATGTACGAGGACTAATAATAACCGATACTTTAAAAAATATGATAAAGCATCGCGTTATCCGTTCCTCGTTTAATTATTATAGTAGTGTCATAAATTCCGTCCCTAATAAAAGCAACTTTGTATAATAATAAATTAAAATAAAGAGACTAATCTTTCTATACCGTACATGCAAAAGGTGCAAAAAAAGACTTTACAACTATACGAAGGAATTATTATTGCATATATTGCTTATTTTTTATAATGCACGTGGTACGTTCGTAAAGCGTGTTTATAGACTATGATGTGTGAATACGCTTTTAATCTTTTTACGAAAATTATGGACAAATAAAGCAAGAATAATCATCAAGGACAGAGTTCTGGTCGTTTGGCCATTTTCGCCATTTCTAAATTCAACTCTCAGAGAAACTGAATTATTATTATAATTTTTATTACAACTACTGTTTTAACAACATTATTTACGGAAGAACCTGCTACTACCATCTAATAATAGTAAAAAGTATCGCGAAACATTGCTGCTATACGATACAATAATAGAAAATATTAGATTTTACCGCAAGTATTAGGTACGTGTCTCGATTAATCCGCCTTCGACACCAATGAGGAACGTCATTAATACGCGTGATTGGGACGGAAGATCTTCATTATGAATGACGATCTTGGTAAATAGAAACACTAATTGGTCCATCGGGTTGCATCAACGCAGACACGTGCAGGTTGACACCTGTGCTTGATGAAATTGCATTCATAAGCTGATGATCCACGAGTCATGCGGTTTCAGTAGCTTAACTCGGATATACTATTCCTGTTATCTTGTCTATCGAGCTAATATAGCCAGCATAAACTACAGACTGCAGTAAATTGACTGTAGTGAGACCTAATTCTGAATCCTAGAGAAGTTCGCATCAGGGTTTCAGTATGAAACTGTCTTCGCCACGAAATTTGGTTTAAAGTTTTGTACTCGTATTAGTAGCACGCTATTATCAGTTACGTTACAATGTAGATGCGCCATTGATAGCGTTACAGAAAGGAGCAAAAGTACTCTCCACAGGACTATCCTCTCGCGGCTTATAGAATTTCCAAAGACTCTATCGATCTGTTACGAAGGAATTTAGTTTTGTTCAAAGATGCTTGTACATTTGTTATAGTTTATAATTTGACGATCGTAGAGAACAAGGAAATTTACTAAATCACATAACAGATTATTTGCATCGATATATATATATGTATATGTATTATTACTCGAATTATTATTACATAGCAAGCGACAACGAGACAGAATTTTACGAGCGGTATTGATTCGTCAAATTTATATACCTGAGATTGGATTGCGAAAATTCGATTATATGCACGATCCTAATAGTTCTTGAAAACAATCTGACCGCATTGCCCGTTTCTCCAGAAACAAAGCAAGCAATAATTTGCTAAAGCTGCTGTATCGCACTAAGCTATTCATAGAATAGATACTGCTATTGTTCATCGGCAATGAATTGCCAACGGCCAAGTCTACCTCTCCGTCGCGTGGCTTACATTTCGCTCGCGGCACGAAGCATCGCTGAAAATTATTATTGCAGAAACGTTGTGCTGCTTTAACAACGTGCAGAACGCGATCTCCTGTTGGGGAACATGGACCAGGTCAATCGGGACACCTAGAGGATTAGGCGCAGTCTCTGGGTCTGCTAACAAACACAAAACCGTTATAGTCGGCAAATACGCGAAACTTGCGCACACTGATACATTCGTATGATTCTGTTTACGTAAGACTATACGCGAATCGCGTATATCTGATGTTGTTTGCTGTTCCGGTAGCTTCGCGGTGTTATCATTCAGTTATGCATTTCTCCGAAGTGCGCGTTTCAAAGTCCGTGCTACTCGTATGCTTAACGTGCTCTTAAATTCTGTGAATTTTGGAAGTCCAAGCGATAGCGAAGCACGAGGAACTGTGATCTACACGGTAGGATAGCATTTGCGATTTAAAGGTTACAAAATCATAAGTGAAAGTAGAAAGAAATTAATTATATACATTGGCTAGTCGTTCATACTTTGGTTTTTATAATAACATCGTATCGTATACATTTTCTAATCGTTTTGGTTCTCGTTGCGCTTAAAACGAAATTCTGGACTCTTAAACTTCGCTATAACAAAATCTATATATTTCCATTCATAGAGATCGACATAATCAATTAAATAACAGGCTCGTCAAATATTACAAAAGGTCGATAGTCTCAAAGAATCGATCGATTAGAGCAGTGAACTAACCGAAATTAGAAATCTCGTTTACACCCTACTCGCTGAACCGTGTAGCCTGTAACTTGACTTACAAGCGTTGTTACCGAGCTGCATAATTAAATGTACTTATAATTCCAGCCGAAATATTACGGAACCACTGTTCGAAAGTTCGCAAAGCAAAATGTCAACAAAATTACATCGAGAGAGTAGGCGATTCAAACCAATAACGATTCCAGCGTCGTTAAATTCGAGTAAAATTTCTGGTGTTCCGTATTGTCGACGCTGTTCGCGTGCTTGCAACGAGTCTCCTAGAACTAAAAAGTTGTGGAGCGCAGCTCGTTCAACTCACGATACTATCTGTATATTACGTTTGTTCGTACGAGAGATGTTAATGACATGTATAAGTTGTTACACGAAAAACACGTCATCGTCAGAGAAGGAATGCAATTTGTTGGTACGCAGGAACAGGTAACACGATCAAAGATAAGGTAAACGGAAGCAGAAGGGTGAAGAGTGTCGAAGCCAAAAATAGGAAGCGCAAGGGTAAAGCGGCGGAGACTCGAAGCATCATTGATCCAGGAGGAATATACGCCGTCTACATCGTAACTTTGATCGCGCTGTAAACAGAATATCCCTAGGATTGACTGTCCTCTCTCGTCCCTTCGAACTTTTACCTATATTGCTGACAGTTACAGCTGCATAGCACGTAACCATAATTATGTACCGTGTACATGAGCGTGCAAGTATTTCTCGCTTACGTTCAGTCCACCTCCTCCCCTTCTAAATATTGACTCTCTTAGAAATCTATTTGCAGGTTGCAAGTTGATAGGAGGATGGAGATAAGCGATGTATAAGTTTCAACGTGTTGCATGTCACACGCCGACTAAATCTTGTGTAAGTGATGGTGAGTGATGAATACTAAGTAGGTAGCGTTAGAGACACTTTGACTGATGATATTGGAGAATTCAATAAGTGCATTTCTTGTGTGCGCTGGTCGACACTGTCCGCTAATTCAGCTTTCACGCGTGATTACGATAGTGCTTCGTCATATGGTTACTTTAGAAGAAAGCTACAATTTTACAGGTAGCGGTATTATGGATTGCCACAAACGTTTTTGTGCATAATTTTGTAATTATTTACATACTTAAAATATTATAATAATATCACGTAATTTAATTTTTTATCCATTAACTATCCAATAGGAAAACCAATTAAAATAAAATTGTCGATGACTTTAAATTAAGAAATTTAATTCGAAATTATTAATTATTTCGAAATGATCTATCCCGAAAGAAATTTAACGATGTATTATTTCGTATTACATTTATTACTCATAGATTTACTGATTTTCCTTTGCCAGATTACTGTATGGTAACCATGTAAATCAATAATACGAAGGTATTACCAATTCCATTATGTATATGGTCGTGCAATAACATAATATGTATTGGCGTTGCCAATATGTATTGAATGGCGTTCATCGCCGATAACGAGCGCCGTGGTTCTCTGAATTTCGACGCATCGCCAATGTCAGTATTCATATATCAACGTGATACGACGTACTCGTTTCGTTAAAACTAACATCTTGAGTGATAATTAATAACAATCGCGGAAATGTATTTTATTTCTTGTTTACGAATGTATTTGCAAATTACTTTCAGCGAAATCTCCCGCGCTTATAATTTACTTGTAATTAGTAGACAGATTCTCTAAACATGTCTTAACGAAAAAATTAATAATTTAGTATTTTTTGTTTATCACACGAAATCTTTAATATTGTTTTATGTGAAAATCCTCACTTCCTACAGCCTTGAAATTCATTTATTCCGTAATACCAATTGCTAACAACAAAATAAATTATGTTCCATGCAAAATAGCACGAGGACGGTAACAATAATTTACTAATAATAATCATGATTTTATAATTACATATTTTTCTATTCGCGTATTGAAATATCAGTTTATTAAATATGGCTCCTTGTCACGAACAAATTCAAGCTAGAAATCCGCGTGACTGGCAACTTCACCGAATTGTAAACACGTAAGCAACGTTTCTCAGCAGAGCGGACACAAGTGACAAAACTTGGAACAGTAGAGAAATTTGGCGAAACTAACGCGGCGAAGCGTATTCCTGCACGCGGCATGTACTTACTGACCGCGTACAGTAGTTGCGGCCGCGGAACGGAACTACGCCACCGGAAGGTGTCCGACGTATAGTGCCTAGAGTTCGGCTTTTGGCTTGGATTAATCAAAAGCCTTAATTGGGTTTCTACCAGTGGAGATCTGACACGACTGCCTTCATTTGTTCGTGCGCGGATTTTCCCTGGAATCCCTGCGATTCCATCGGAAATTTGATTATTCCGATTCGATAGATGTTCCGCGCGATTATTATTTCTACGGCGTATCGAACCCTCATCGTGAAATTCTTTTCCTCTCTTTTCATTCCTTTTGCCATCGGCTTACTCATTTCCGCTATTAATGTTCCACCTAACTCGGAAATGCGTGCGAGATAATGAGACAGTTTGTGTTTGAATCTTTTCTCTTCTAATTACTGTATATTTACCTGGACTATTGTAGGATAAATGTGTAATTGAATATTGTAACCTTTTGCTGTTTATCGAAATTAGTGTCTTCTTGCCAATAGTTAGCGTTACATTGGAAGCTTTTTTAGTAAGCGAAGTAAAACGTAATTTAACATAAGCCAGAAGAAAAGTGTCGTAAATATTTTGTAGGTGTAAATTTGATTCAAAATGTCTTTTAACCTTGTAAATGTACAACACCGTTTTCACATCAAAACATACACGTTTAGATATGACTTACATGTTCTATAAATATGTTTTTAATATCATACAAACAGCATAATCGTACAGTGTAATTTAAAAAAAAATGTCTAAATTATCTAAATAAATTGCTAACATCTAGAATTATTAAAGAAATATACTAAATATTTCTGGAAACATAGAGATTTTACTAGTAATAATACTCGTAGTATTTCCTAAAGCATTAGCTTATCTTTTTCACGATTACGCGAATAATCTGATCATACTGCAATTTCTGCAGCGCATTTATTGGGATGCCCAATTCGTTGATACGCATTCGATATGCAAATAAATCAGTTCTACAGCGATTCGCAAAGCTATACAATATACATGCAGTCTACTCTGTTACACGATTGTTATTATAATTTGCTACCTGCACGTCATGCTTAGCGGCATAACACGATGTAACGTTGCACACAACCGGAAGAGAACCATCAAACGCGAGTTCAAGTTTCGGCTCGCGCTATTCAAAAGCTTTAATTGGGTTTCTGGCGTAAGCAGAAGCTTTCTATTGATCAGTCCGATTCCCGATGCACAGACTTTACATTACGCACAATTCTACCTACATTTTTCGTCATATAATAAAATAATCTAAAGTTAGTTTTTACATATTATCTACGTACACATTATCTAAGACAAAGAAAGTTATGCAGAAATTAGAAAAAATTTGTTGTGCTCCAGAAAAGTTTAAGCATCCACGGTATTGGTCTAACTGACCCTGAATGGATTATTGACGCGATAGCATTATTCGAGTTCTGTGACGACCGGAAAATCGAAAGTGGCGCGAGCAAACTTAAATTAGATCTTTTTTGTGGGCACCCATTAACAAACCGGAAAGACAAGATTGTGTTACGCGGAGACTGAAAGAGACCAGGGAAAGGACCGAACTTGGGAGGAAAACTCGGGAGGAACAGAGTTGTCGCGAATATCGTAATGAAATTGAATATTCATCGGTTTCAAAAGAAATCAAAGCAGGCTTGAAAGAACGTCGGACTGTTCGGCACTTTCTTTGTCCCAGTTCACGTCGCACATTTTAAATCGTACGATGGTTGTAACAGACTTTCCGTGTACTCGAAACTTTTTCTCCAATTTATGCGTCCCTTTCTTGTCTAATTTGAATAGCTACTTCGTGCTATTTCGAAATTTCTGAAACGCCGATGACACTCTTGAAAAATTCGACGAAAGTTAAAAGGCACTATGAATTGCTCGTTCGTAATATAAAATACTGGACCTAACCGAATCCTTTCTTTCGTATCGATCGTACATTAAAATATTCTTTTTGAGTCACGAAATAACATTAAAATCACACAATCAACAAAAATCTACGTACGTAAAATTATGAATATTCAGTATTTTATTGATATCACTCTACTCGCTATAACTCGCTATAACGCTTAATTTAGTAATGTTTGGTAAGGTAATAAGATTTAGTTCAACTTGTACATCATATTATCTTACCTTAGAATCTTATTTTAAGCCATGCACATTGAATGCTTCAATAAGAGGTCAATACAAAACGCATCTAATTTTTCTACAACGATGCGATGTTATTTGATTAACTCTGCGATGATGTATAAGACTTCGATGTAATAAATTTTTTTACTATGTTTCTTGGGGAAACTTTATTTATATCCTCTATATATATAGAAGACGATTGCACTGAAACGGAGAAAACTTGCCTGCTAAAACGTACCATTATATACACCTAATTTCGTGAGAAGTCCAAACGAAGCAATGAAACTTATGGAAACACTCGAGTTTTTCATTACGAAGCGAAGCCGACTTCGGGGTTTCCTCGCTCCATGCCAATAATTCGTTACGTCTTAAAGGATTAAAGGCAACATCAGGGACGAATTATAAACGACTCGTATCATTTACTTTAAGCTTATTGCCTCGCAACATTTCATAAATATTAACAGCACTATATCGCAGTTAAGGCTTTCTGCAATTTATATCGTTTAAACAGCATGGTTACAATACAACGCAATAGATTGAGATTGAATATTCAATTTCGTTGAAAATCTAAAGCGTAACAAGCGGTTCGAAAAGCAGTATTGGCAGCAATCGCGTTTCACTATGAATAACTTGAATCCGATTTCAATTAACATAGACGACAGTGATAAGTCGGCAAGCATTGAAATACTATTCGACTATGTAATTGCCTTTCTAAGAAATTGAAGAAATATCGACGCGATACTTTACGGAACTTTATGGAAGTATCATCCGTGCAAATATACGTTCAAATCGAAATTAATTCCTCGAATTTTATTAATGCTACTGCGAAGACCATAGATTTTCCGCGTGGTCTACAGAGAAATATTCTGTAAGTTCACGAGAAAACGTGAATCGCCGATCTCTGTAAAAATCATGGAACATTGCGTCGGTTGAGCATGGACATCCACAGTCGTGCGTTAAACTCTAGGCCCAAAATTGCACGTAAAACAGAGCAACGAACGAGATTTTTTAACGCGTTTTGCCAAGTTTGAGAAAACGGAACTACTTTGAACAGAAAGTTTCAAATTCGTTGCAGCACTGTTATAAAATTAATTTTGGAAACTTTCTTCAGCAACTTTCAAGATATCCCTGCGCCAGCTACTGGTTCTTTTATAATGCATTCCTCTCGCGAGGCACATCCAAATCTCGTAACCAAGCTCATAAATACATTATTATCTCCAAGCTTTTACATATCCCTCTATGAAAAGAAGTACTCGAAGCTAGTGGAATTAAATGCCTTTCTTTTTTCGATTTTATTCAATGTTTTCCTTACTCCTAAATTTTACCAATTAATTTCATCGACCCTTGGTGATACCGCGAATTTTTAGTCATCTCTTTTTAAATCCTTTATAAAACCCTGGATAAGTTATGCAACCAGATGAAAAAGTTAATTAGTCTTCTGCGCGTTAATGAACTTATGAAACGAGCAGTGACTAGACTAAAGGTGTTTTAAGTTTCGCGTTTGTTTTCCCTTCGAAATGCTGAGGGAGCTTCAAAATTTCTAAGTATTTTAATCAATTTTAAAGCTAAGCTTGAATTATTAGCAGCTCCTGTGGAAGTTTCATAGAATATTTTTCACAGAATGTTTCTTCTTCTTATTTAAAACAGAATGTTTGATATTTCACGAATACAATACTGTAAAAGCAACACTGATGAGTAACAAGTAACGTTGGTTAATGCCTCACGAATTTATCTCAAATCGAATGTTAACGATCTCTCTGTAAGTCATCCCCGCGTATTCGATATCATAGTCAACAAAATTTGATTTCGATAGCTGTGAAAAATGTGATTAGCTCTATAATTTAAGAACGGCGACAACGAAGAAGTATTTTGCATATTTCTCACAGATAATACACATCGAGCGTCAGGAAAAAACAAATAACTTGCCTTTCAGAATAGAAATTCGTCGCGGCAATGCTGTCAGGAAAGAAGAATCGATAGCATCGGTAACGACACACGTGATACGTACATGCTCATACAGCGTTCCTGAACCCAGGCTATTTTGCAGAATTTTTACAACGTCGTGTTTCCCGGGTGACAGCGTTTTCCCGGAAATGTAAGACCCTTCTCTACACCGAGGAAATTTCCAACGAACCGATGAAAATCCTTTTTCTGTAGCGACAACGTGATACCGGAAGCGAAGCCGCGCGCACAGCGACAGAACGTATCCCAACAACTTTTTATTACTTCGCGTGACATACTTTTCTTCGTGGATACGCGGACGACGCGGGAGAAAAAAAATTAATTAGCCGACCTTATGTTAACGAAGCCGCGGTACAAGTAGACCGTGTAAGTGGATTAACGTTCCTTCCTCTCTTGACTCGCGACAAAATGCAAAAACTTTCGTCATCGTACCTTGCCTTCCGCTTAGAACGAAATCGTTAAAGAAACACTGACAAGATATGGACGAACAACGTGCACCGTTAAAAATGATACACCGTTATAAATGAGCACCGCGCTACATCGCGGGAATAAAAATTCAGACATAGCACAAATCATTCGTCCGCCAAGTCGTAGTTTTTTCTACTCGTTTCTTTCTTCTTCGAGCTTCGTGGAGAATCTTGGCGACGAAATTTTTCTTTCGATTGCCACGATAAAATGTTTTCAGTGAAATTCTTGCATCGTAGTTTGGTTGTACAACGAAGACTGAACATTTACGTTTCTGCCTATAGATATACATCCAAGCATTTTCTACCCAACTTAACCCCTTAACCTACAACTACGGGCATAGTCCGTAGTAGATGATTGGACCAAATGTAAATATTACGGGCATAGCCCGTAGTACGTACTATACAAGTCGTGCGAATGACTCGGAGGCTGCGCGAGCTTGTTTACGTTTTCGGCCAAAATTCTCGAACGTAAATCGTAGGTTAAGGGGTTAATTTATTCTTTGGTTTCAAATGGATAGAATGTGAGTAATACAAAGATCGATACGATGAAAAAATGAACGGTTATAAATCTTGCAAATTTTTAACATGATACGATTAACACCAAATAATAATAATTTGTAAAATTGACTAAAAACGAGCGATTTTAAGTCGGTCAGTGTATGTGCTCAAGATTTCTACTTGTTGAGTATGTCCCAACAAATCTCGAACCGCTGAAAACGTAACGAACTCCCTCGAGTGCTTCGTTCAACGCGATTCACCTATCAATTTACAAGTCCAACCTGATCAAAGGACCACAGAACCAACGGACATCACTCCAACAAATCCGTGTATATATTTGTCGACATACATGAGTCCCTCTGCCTACGTAAACCTTGCACCCACACTTACACGCGCATCTTTCACCATGGGAACTTTGCAGGAACGCAGTTGGAAAGAATGTCGGGGGATTGGAAGAAAGTTTCGCAACGAGTTGTGCACACGCTTTTCGAGAGTCAGATTACAGGTGTCTGAAAGCACGTGTGGATGGTAGAAAAGCTTCGGATTCGTGACAGGAACGCGGCCGAGTCTCTCTACAGCCTGGCGGCTAGGTCAGACCGATTTACGGGCAACGTGCCAGCACGCGAAGATCATAAACCCTTGTATTCCGATGTACTGCGACGTCTGCGACCAAGCAATTCCATATCCACGCTTCGGAGATCAATTCTGTCGTTACCGCCCGAACGATTACCGTAGGAGCTGATTTGCATGCATCGCGACCAGCATCGCGTTCTCTCGATGCTCCTACTCTCGATGTCTCGTTGCGACACACTCAAAATTTCCGTAAAAACTCCAAGAACCATGTTCTTGGGGAGGATGCACCTTTTACGAATGTGCAGAACAAGATACTTGAAACGTAGTACGATATCTAAATAATCAGTGCTATACAAATTTTCATTACCTCCGTTCGTTTCAGTTTTATGTTCAAGGGTGTAATTGAAAGCGATGACGATGGAATGTGAACAAACGAACAAATTGAGAATTAACGAAGTATACGATAATCGATGAATTCGTGTTTTATATGGCTTGCGGAGAGATTGGATAACAATGGACGGACAATGATAGATGGTAGTTCATTTTGAAGTGAAGGGTAAAGAATATAGAAAATCGATATTTTTCGCTCTATTTTATGTGCAGGATCCTAAGTCCGGGTAATTGCTGTTCAACCATTCTGACTCTTCTAATGCTCTTTATTACCATTTGATTTACTGCGCTCGATTGGAAATTTTTCTTAAAATGGTCTAATGTTTATCGATCGATATTAATTTGTCTAAGGGCTAATGATTTATCCTGTAACGAACCATTACAAAGGCTTTCTCAGATTAGACATTCTTTGTGGTAATAAGGTTCCTGTAATCTCAAAATGTTTATGAATCTAAATATCGTATATAATTTTAGAGGTTGTACGTTACGAAAACTTAATCGAAATTCTGTCTTAAATAGAAAAGAACACGTGCTTGTGCGAAACATAAATGTACATGGAAATAATTCGATAAAAGTAATAAAGGCTTTGAAATACAAGAATTATCTATTGGAGAAAATTTCTTTGAAAACGGGTCAAGTAACAGCTTGTGATTTCATATCCACGGTTTGAATATTAATTCGTTCATTACCTGCTGCATGAGTGGTTTTTATAAGATTTTGCGTGTATGTGTGTGTGTGTGTGTATGCGTATGCGCGTGAAAGAGAGAGAAGCACGTTTGCATGCGAAGCATTCAGGCGAAAGCGCAGACAGAAGTAAGTGGCTCCATGAGGAACTTCAAATCGAAGTTCGAAAGCGAATTTCGCCGCTTATATTATGAATTCTGCCATTAACCCGAATATCTTTCGAATATATCTATGTAAAACGATTTCTCGATCTGTTCACACGTGGCTTCTTGTATCAGAAATGATGGTAACTTATGAAAGTCGTAAATTTCATCGCCAAAATGTTTGGAATGCATTATTGTCGATTTAAAGTATGTAAAATTAAACGGATAGTTCACATTGTAATGTTACGAATATGATGTGAAAGATCTATTTGAAATTCACGATCCAATGTACTGGATCGCTCGGAAAGTTCGTCCCGATTTACATTTTGATTCGATATATTAGGTCATCCCATAAGTACGTGCCGACTTTTGTGTATACATTTCATGCGTCGATTTATAAACATACGGCGATAAGGGACCAATGCACTTGAAAAATGGGAAGAAGTTGTACAACGAGAGGGGGATTACATTTTTTCATGAAACTGAAAGGTACGTAGACAATCTTAACATATATAACCGCTCGAAAAACGGAACGAACTTATGGGATGACCTAATACATTCATTAAATTATGTACATACAACCTTTCACACACAACATCCATCCTTGCGCAACATCTCAGGTTTTTCGACGAGAAACTTTTCAATGTGATTTTTTATGTCGACCAAATTCCTTAAAAATCTGAACGAACTCTCCGAACGACCAAAATATATGATTCAAATATATCAAATAGAAACGACTATTCTTCTCAAATACCTACAATCGAGTAATTTGATACACAGTGGAGTCTCCCTTGTCTGAACTAAGACGCAGACGAAGTTGTTCTAATAATGGAATTTTCGGATAGTAGAACAATAATCACTCTCCTCGTATGAAATTTCATTTCTTCGAATACAGATCAAGATTAATTGACGGATTCTTTAAATACTTACGAATCACATATGTTTTCGACTGCTGTGTCGCATAGTTTTTTCAACCTAAGCAGCTTGAATTTCATTTCTTTTTGTACTTTGGGCCATTGATGTCCTTTCTCGAATGCCACGAATGTCTTCGGTACGAGAAGGAACCTCTCCAATACTAATATCGTTTGCTGTTTCCATTTGTATGTAAATTATCGTTATTACCATCTTCGTCGCAATGAAACCATCTCATCGGTACATTTAAGGTTTCTCCACTGTTGCCAGCATCCGAGGAATCTAGGTGCTTTGGATAATTTTTAGTATCATGTTTTTGCTTTTCGTATCCATGATCGTGGCTTTTCCAGATCCATGTATTTTTATTCTTATTAATTTTTTATTCTTATTAATTCTTTTGCATTTACCAGACTTTCCAGTTTTTTTTAATTATGTCGTATTTTGTTTCGACAGTTAGAACGCTATTAGTCTCATACTAAATTCTTATAATCAAAATTCAGTCGGCCAAATAAAACAGAGAATACATTGTACATGAACACTAATAAGATATGTACATATTTGAAACGGATAAAGGCATCCGTTACTGGGAAATATATGCGGATAATAGAACGTTCGGATATTAAAGTATCCGGATAATGGATGTTCGGATAAGGAAAGCTCTATCGTACATACTTAAATACAATATGCTATATACGCGAACGAAACAATTGCATAGTCAGTAACTTCGTTAAATATACGTATTGTGTACTTAATATTGTCTAGAATTATGTACACACAGAGTTGGTAATAATACACACATATATAATTTACCCAAGCGAAAGGATAGTTGAATTTACTTAGCCAACACTGTTGTAATATCAGAGATGAATGTTATAATTGTAGAATGGTTCAAAGATATCTAGATATCTCGTTTCTTTATTTTGTACTTACACATGTAAAAATAGTAGACCACGTTACAATGTCTTGCATAATTCAGGCTACCTCATCGGTGTCTTCCAGCCAACCGAATAATCAAAGTTCCACAACCCTCATTTTCGAAGGAATCCTTTGAGTTGACGAAAATTCATTATAGTACTTGCCCTAAATGAAGGCGTCGGAATTTCAAGGTGATTATAGCCGAGAGAATCGATGCCCTTCGCCCTACATTATTCAGTTCAATCAAATACCGCTTCAGGCATTCGGGTCACTTGCTTCGTACTAGACCAGGTACTTCCCACTTATGCTTATGTATTGTACGTGTGTGGATTACAGTGCGGGTGCCGACAACTTATCGAAGATCGATCTTCAAATCTTCTATAGCAGCATCGATTGTCATAATTCATATAACCAACGCGACCAATCACAACGTTCCTGTCGCGTGTTTTCTGCATTTCGATAAATACAGCCATCGCTATTATACACATATCAGTCGATTCATCGATTTCGGCTTTTTCGATCTTTTCTTTTTTATTTATTCCTTATTTATTTACTTTGCGTTTATTATACCTCGACAGAACGATATATTTATCATTGTACTTGCGTTTTTAAATAACGTTACACCTATGCAACTTTTATTTATTCATTTATTTATTTAACCAAATAAATATTCTTTCTCAAAGTTAACGAGATATTATTTGCTGTTAAAAAAAAAATTGTTCAATTTATCGAACTTTTACACATGCGTAGTTGTCTTCAAAAAATTTCATAACTTTCGAATCCGCGTGGTATGGCATTTTCCGTCATGTTTTGCTATCTATCCTTTGTCAATATGGACACGAAAATCAAGTTAATCTATCTTCAACCTCGACGCATACTCACAAAATAAAACGAACCGTTCGATTCAGCGACAGTTTTCACGGCGCGAACGAGATAGGATTTGCGTTGTATACTATGCTTCATATGCATTGTTTCCGCGGCAGTTGCGTTCATTATCCGTGACTGATTTAACGAATCAGAGGTAATTCAGCGGCTGATTTCCAGGCCGTAGAGAGTTTCGAGTTGACCGTAAACACTACGCGCGGCTTGCATTGCACTTCATGACGTCAATCGTACACGACATCCTGTGGCAAATCTGTCCAGGTTTTTACGTTCTTTTGAAAAATTCTCTATAAAAAATTATGTTTGCACTCGTTGACTATTATCAGGAAAGTTAATCAATCTAATACGTTCGAAATATCGATAAAATATATATAATTTTTAAATATCGTTAATGGCATTAGGTTACGCTCGAATAGAACGTAACCTAATGCTTTTTTCCGCAAAACGTACGACGGAAGGTTAAATATCGATATTTTGACGGATAAGACACTTTTTCTGCGAAAGCATTTGGGGATCTAAATTTTTATATAAATCGAAGAACATTCGTGAGAGAGCGAAGTCCTTATACGGACGATTTGTATTATCGTATTATTCGAATAAAAAATATTTATTATTTATTGTATATATAGGGTGTATAGAAGGTAGATCCAAAAATCACTGTAGCATGATTCCACACTGCGGATCGATGGAAATTTGGAAATTTGGATCGGTACAAAATTCACCTTGAATATGACTTTTACAGTCAACATTTTTTACTGCAATGTATTTTGCTCATCACGAGGAACAACAGTCTCAAAGGAACCATGGATATTAAATAACCCCTTCTTCAAGAAAAAGATGTTTATTTATGCGGGCTCGACCTGCATTTAGACGTCGAGATATTAATTCTTGATCACCGAATCGTTGACATAGTCGCTAAAAATCGCAGTGTCACGGAATGCTTTCTGCACGCAGAGATCTTCCACTATTCTTGTATCCCGATATATTTAACGAGCTAATCTGTAATGTCTTGTAATGTCCGAAGACAAAAGCTTTTGTTTTAATTAACACCGATTATAGTAACGAACAGGACTCGTTGTTAAAACAAGGTAGACGTTGAAATAAATATGTGATAATATGTGATACGAAAATATTGTAGTTGTTGTAGTAATATTAGTAATATTGTATTAGTATTAGTAGTAAGTATTAGTAGTATTAGTAGTAGTATTAGTAGTAATATAGTAATATTGTTGTTGTAGAAAATATTGTAGAAAAGAGCTGATCGAGCTGAAAGGAATATTTCATGGAAAAGCAATTGCAAATCCATCAGGCGATATGCGAAAAAATCTCGTGCGAGATGAATTTATGTTTTACGCGTTATCCGTTACATTCGTTTCACCTATTCCATATATTGAAATAAGATTATCGAAAGTATTAAAAGCTACTAATTATAATTATTCGTTCTGCACAAAGCACAGAAAAGGAGGCAAAGTATTGTTCGAGAAAACTGCATAGATTCCTGTAAGATTTAGATGGAATGAAACCAATTTCTCGAGAAACTTCACGAAGCCAAGGAGATTCGTTTCTCGATGGGTTCAAGGAGATTGTGGCAAACGTCGAGAATCACATCGAACCCTTTCACGGGTGTCGTTCGCCGGCAAGCTCGTGTTATTCTACCAGCAAGACGCAGGAAATTGGCAAGAATCGAAATCTCGTTATGAGAAAAGCTCTCGGATACACGGTTAGCGGAAAGCCATGAAGGAAGGATTTTTATGTTTCTCTGTGAAATCACCATGATGGTCTGTCGTGACTGTATACCATAAAAAAATAGAAGGAACAGAGAAAGTGGAAAAGATTACACTACATTATCTTTAGACATCTTTTCAGAATCAATTTTCTATCTTCGTTATCGTGTTTGTTTCCCCTGACAGGAACACAATGGTCTTGAATTTTCCCAAAAAGTGAATTTTCACGATAAAATTTATTTTGCACTTTCTAATTATTTTTGTAGACGAATGGTTCCTTGCATGTTTGTATCGTGATTTTATTTTTGTTTTATATTTTCTATACGAAAAGAAAGAAAGATACGTATTGTGTACAGTATCTTAGTTGGCCACAAGAATATCAAGTTTTGTCTTAAATATCAAATTAAATGAATTTTGAATAATAATCCGTCGATATTTCAATAATCGTTACTAAATACATATCGAATGTACGAGTGTACTTTTTAAAAGATTCATGGCTGTATAATAAAATTTCATTCCTTATAATATATTTTATTTTGAATTACTGTGGCCAATAATCAAATATATGAAAAGAAAATATATTTATTGGTCTTTTCTTATATAAATTTACAATAGGACGAAGTAACTCCTTTCTCGTGGCTAACTTATGTATAAGCGATGGATATTATTTTTATGTACTATCGTATAAAAGGGCACTTTAACCTTTTCCAATTTACTACTTCATTAGCTTTCCACGATATATTTCCTCCTTTCTCTGATTTTTATATAATCCTTTTTTATATAATCATACTCTCATTCCATGAAATTGAAATTAGAAATCCATTAAAATCTCCGATATGACTGGAATTGATAAAGGTTAATTTGCTTCCTAAATTAAATTCCATCGTTCATGTTTCAAAATATGTTGCAAACACGATTACTGTCACAGCAAAATGATGCAAGACGATCTCGAGGTAGGTATCAGTATATCACCGTACGATATCAAAGTTACGTAACGAAAATAAAAAGGGAGCTTGGAAAATCCGATAATATCGTACTTCCTTTTTTTTTTCTTTCCTTTCCTAACAACGTGTATCGCGATACAGGTTTTCACAGCCGAGGTAATAAAAGATTTTACGGCAACTGCTTGTCTTGTAAGATTCCTAGATCTTATGACACAATCTATACGATCCACTGTTCCACACACATTACGAATCTAAATTTAGATGAGATTTCGACCCTCCAACGTTCAGATATCGAACCGTAGAGGATAATACGTATCTGTATTCCCTACCATATACGCGACAGTCTCGCACGTACCAGAGATCTTACTGCGTTCCATTTATCCGCGTAACACGACGATGTCCGTGAATAGGAAGATTGAAACCTGTATCGTGCAAGTCCACTCGAGAATCGTTCGAGATTGAATTGTAGATTGCACGGGTCTTTCCGTTCATTGAATTACTTCGATCGTGCCGTATTTCTAAACGCATAGGTAACCCGGGATAATGGCCACGGGTCCAGAAAGTAATATCGTTCGCGCGTGTTTCCCTTTGAATTTTACGAGAGAAACTTGCGGACTCGACGAAAGTTTAAGCGAATTCCCACCGTGAAGTCGAAAGGAGGTGTCTTGCAAAAGTCCGTCTCGATTTACGGCTGGTTCTTGCTTCGATAATTATTCTCGGAGTTTCTCACAATGCGATCGTTATAACCGAAGTAATACCAATGCTCGTTGCGCCGCTGAAAACCAAAGAAAAGACCGTTCCGGCCGACAATGCTCCTGTATTTCCGTAGACGTGCTCCACTCGTCAAAGTAAATCGTTAATTTGTATTAAATTGAAATTAATCAACAGCTCGTATCAAACGATTTACATCGAGTATGGAATTGTTTCATAAAGTACAAAGTAATTTTGGAAGCGAATCTTACAGAGGAAGATAATGAACTAATTTTTTATTTTAAAATATTATTTAGAAATTTCAATATCGCTAAATGTTACAGTGTCGCATAAAGGAACTGATTATTAGTCAATAATCTGTGAATTTCTCTACGCACGAGACGTAAATTCTCAGATTGTAAGTATGTATCCCTTTGTTGAAGCTTCGAGTTTTTCAAATCTACCACATAACAAGATCGTCTACTTGTCTGTGAAATAGAAAGGAAAATGCGATTCGTGAGCGGAATGTCGGATACGGAGATGTACGAACAACTTAATAAAGATCTTGTGTACTGCGAGACAAGCTCATTGTCAAATTGAATGTGGTCCAAGTATTCGGGCACAATCGAATATACTCGGCTAAGTCAAATATCCCCGGAAACTCGTACCAGTATTTGAGTTAAATTCGCGACTGGTTGCGCTTAAAGGGTTGCACACGTGTGTACACACGCGTCAGGATATAGATAGAAAAGCGTAGGAGGGACTCCATGTCAGATGGAATATCTGAATAACCTATTGACGCCTTTTCCCTTTGTAACTACATATCGTGGATGCAGATAACCTGTATCGCACCTGTTTCCTCCGATGCTCTCTTATCGCTTTTCTTACTCTCAAATGTTATAATGGAATTATATTAGGTCATCCCATAAGTTCGTTCCGTTTTCCGAGCGGTTATATATGTTAAGATTGTCTACATACCTTTCAGTTTCGTGCAAAAATGTAATCCCCCTCTCGTTGTACAACTTCTTCCTATTTTTCAAGTGCATTGGTCCCTTATCACCGTATGTTTATAAATCGACACATGAAATGTATAAGACAAAAGTCGGCACGAACTTATGGGATGACCTAATATAATGTGTCGATCATACAGATCGTTAACAACGTTTAATGTTATTTCCAATAAAACGTAGAAAATGCGAAACAAAAGGAAAATATACTTTTACTAAAAAATTTCACCAACGATCGTTAGAAATACCGTGGAAGGAAGCACGCCTGGGTTAGAATAATTTTTACGATTACTTTAGGAAGATAAAACATCGAAGAACAGAACGTAGAAAATCGTGAAAAGAAAGTTACTTTTTACTTTTTTGTTACAAAGTTAACACCGTGTATATACATACGTATATACGCATGTATATAAATGATGCAAAATGTACGGATCAATGACCTCGGTTGCTGCAAGCGATGTGCAGCCATATTTACGCTTTTACAACACTGCAGCTAGTTACGTAAAGGAAATTGCAAAGCCAGTGGATGGCTGTTCTTGCAAAGTCACGAATGAACTATATGTGAGAACTTCTGTGCGATCTTCAACACGGAGATCCGTAATTGTACTCTGAAGAATAGCGCCAAAGTTTCTTATTGTCGGGACACGAATTAAGACGCTATAGGAATTTCGTTAACTATCGCTAGTTCCTGCGTAATTCTTTATATATTGATTTTTTGCATCATTTTTACTACTTTGATTTAAATCTGATAAAATGAAATGTTAACTACGTACGATTATTTGAATATCTTTTTTAAATATGCCGAGAGCAGGAATAAAGGGATCGTGAACAATCGGTGTTGCGATTGCAGATGCCACAGAATTGTACACGTTCATATTTTCTATCTTTCCCATTCCTATACCCCTCTTCCTAAAATCAAACAATTGGTTTTATTAAAGTTTATACGAGCGCATCTTCCATGTATGTTACACGCCGCTACTGCTACTTCTATTACTTCTGTTACTCTCCACTGATATTACGTTGCCTAGAATATGGAAGTGCACGGCGCTTGTAACCAGGAAACTCATATACGGTATACACGGGGTCTGTGGCTGCTTATTGCACTCAGTGACTTCTGGTGTAAGATGTGCGACTATAACTTACTGTTTCGTCTACATTGTCTTTATTTCTCTATACATACGGTATACAGTTACGAAAAATGAAAAATTATAAAAGAGCCTGGCTAACTTTTGCATCCTTTAACTCCCTATCTCGAAACTCGTAATATGGGTTATAATTTCGTTTTAATAAAAACTGTGTTAAAGATGTAGCAAACTTAAATATTTTCAAGATAATTAACATTATCGCGGAAATTGTAAAAAACAGACGCCAAGAGACTTGACCACGTGATCTCTATTTGTACCCCGAAATTAATAGTCTGACACGATGTTAGAACGGTAAATAATTATAATAAGCGTATATTTAAATATGAGCGAGTAATTATATTGTGTATATAATTATAAAGTTCACAAAATATTAACACTACTGACTTGTGAATAACGCGCCTTTCTAATTTCAACTATCTCTGATAGGATGAAACAAGAAGGAGCACTGATCAGATAAAACCGCTCCAACAATTCCCAATAAGACAAAACGAGATAGCACGGGAGGAATCAATTTTCATTCGCTACAGTATCGACTTTAATATGCGTACACGCGATCCCCTTTATATCTAGCATGATCCAGCGATACGCATATCGACAATTTCCCCAGCGGCTTAATGTATCAAATTTCAGATTAAAATGCTATAACATGGCGTGAAAATTCCACGTGTTCGCAGCGTGTCTAATATCGCGCGATTTCTATCCGCTACATCTTCGATATTTCTCTCTTTTCTTTTTCAACCTGCAGATCTAGTAAACAGGAAATACGATATTATGTTGACGCCAGCCCTTTCCATTTCGCCCATAAATATCCCTCGCATCCATTACCAGCCGCTGTTACGCGTTAGAAAATAAACTTGCATCTTGCGCATAAGAAATTTAGTTTAGGAAAAATAGGTGTACAATGAGATCATGCAATGACAAACTAACGATCCTCGAGGATGACTAACTGTGGATTAATTAGAATAAATCGTTCTAAAGTTTAGAAACGGGAAATAGCGTGATCCGCGATAGTCGCAAAGCGACTCCGTTCGTTCCAAGTTGCGATCGAAATTTGTCCGACAATTTGATTTCTCTCGCGCCATAATTCTTCTGCCATGATCAAATATCAATTTCGATTCAGTGGACTGACCGAAACGCGATTTTCTCTTATTAAACTCGAGTTCCGCGTCGACGTCTTTGAACTTCGCTGCCTTCTCTTTGTCTTTCCTTTCGACGCTTTCGCTAACGAACATTATGCAACGCAGAATGGATTATGACGTTATCCACCGCTTGTTCGCGAACAAGATATACCCGCCTAGTCTGCAGCCACACCTTGAGCTTTGTTCCTAAGTTTACGCGTACAATAAGAGCCGGGCATTGTCTACGCTTTAATTGACTTGACATCAACGAATCGAGCGAACGTGAAACCGAGCTGGCAAATGAGATCGTAGCCACACGCATCGACCATCGACCGACTCGCGCTTTCGTTGTTGTTTCAGAGCTACACCTTTGTTGTAAATGAACGCTAACTGCTTTATACACTTCCGCCGCTTACGAAACAATGGCAGCAAGTATCAAATGCGACAAGTTCCCGCGAGAGGCTCCTCGATCCTGCTCCCCGATTCGTAGGTTAAAGACATTACGCGATAGCGACAAGATTCCTAAAGTTCGAATCAATTATTGGAGATCCTTTTCGTCGCGCGTTTTCTGATATCGAACTTTCCACAAATATAAGAAATACCATTTTATCGGGTAGATTGACGAATGACTATTAAAAAGTTCGGAAGCTTCCAATTTTTCAGGAGTGCAAAATATGATGTGCTGCTAACATTTAAAAGAGATTATCTTTGTCAGATGTATAGATCTTTCCTTTACAGTTTGCTACGAATAATTTACCTAGATATAACATTATTTGTCACATTGTTTAGAACGCAAAATATGATGTGCTGCTAACATTTAAAAGAGATTATCTTTGTCAGATGTATAGATCTTTCCTTTACAGTTTGCTACGAATAATTTACCTAGGTAGAACAGTGTTTGTCATTGCAGTTTGATTCTTGTAATTCCAATTATGGAAGTGTAACGATAGGTTACCAGAATTATCACTCTCGTATCCGAATGATTGGGAAGATTCAATGAAAGTTGTTCGATAACGTAACGCTGGTAATTCGATGAACGAAACCGGCGTTAGAAATTTGACAAGCTTTCCTTGACAAGCAGGTTTCTCGTTTGAGAAATAAGAAGAGCGTATTACTTCGATCGTTAACGAATCATTGAGCTCCTGTCAACCTTGAAAATACCGCAACGCTCTATCGCTTTCTTCACGCAAGATGGGTGAGCGCTCTATCTGCGCTATGTCGAAGAGAAATCCTTGTGTCACACGGTTGTCCCGAAGCCTGGAAGCGGAATAGGAATACCTTTCACAGACGGAAACACATCTACGATGATATCTATATGCTGATACGTAAATACGCGAATGTATGCACAATACGTTATATATGTACGTACGTCCATTCGTTTATCCGAACCATGTGGATTTTAGACGGTCTCTATTGTGTGTCAGAGCTTGCAGCAAACGAAGTTGAATGGAAAATCTGTTTTCAATTTTGACGGCAACTCGTTTGATAAACGTATTTACACAGCTATGATAAGTATTTGTTCCTTACAAGAAAACATATTTGACTATATATTTTTGTTGCTTCTACCGAAGAGTTAAGATAAATGTATTCTATCAAAATAAATTTTGAAATGGGATCCTTTAGAAGATGGCGAGCGATGCACGGAAAATTTCACGAAACGTATGTTTACTATTTTGAGCGATAGATTTATTCGATTGAGAGCCACGTTAAAACATGATTTTTCTAACAGCCCTTCTGCTATTGTTTTATACGTTCTTGGAACACATTGCAGAACAGTCGACGGTGTCATATCTCCGGCAATACGTTGCACAACTGCTCGGACCTAATTTATTCTATCATAATGGCAATGACAGGTATATAACGATAACAACGAAGAAAGTAAAATACTTTGCGCCTTTTATACGTACGTAGTTAGAATAAAAAATAAAATTTCATATTTTCCAGAATATTCCTCTATAAAATATTTTTTTAGGAACGAATGATAAGGTAAAATAAAAGTAAAGCGGTAGGTAGAATTTCCATATTTTACACAAACTAAAATTTAAGCATTCCAACGATCATATTCAAAAACAAGTTCCTAAATACATATTATTAACCGATCTCGGTTTATCGCTGGCATTTCTGGTTTATCGGTCATCGAGAAATATGCGTGTGGCATTAAGCAGAAGCAGGAAGGAATAACGAGCATCTGTACTCGAAGAGCTGCCTCGGTATTACCAGATCGGTCACCGCTGGAATTCCGTGTGATTGGATTGGTTTCCACCTCTGTCGGGAATTTAGGACATGCAAGATGATACGCGTGAAATTGCCTCCCTGTGCGACCATGACCCGTAATTACGCCCGAGTTATCATTATTTTCCGTCCAACAAAACAGTCAGGGATTCGTAATTTTGTGTATCCCGTATATCGGTATCGTCAATCACGATTCGACGAGTTTTAGCAATAAATCGCTCAAGCGATATAATAAACAAAATATTGTAATCGAATCTGTAGCGCATAACGCGAATTTGAATAATTTCTATTCCGTTAAGAAACATTTAACCTAGGTACGTGTGCGTCAATGAAAAATGAATGTAATGAAAAATATCACCGCAGCCTAATATCCACCGATATAATTCTTCTAATCTAATTATCCACCAATTAACAGTCATTAATACCCACGAATCGTATCCACTCTTCACTGCCATCATCACAGCGATCGTTCTTTCATGAAAAAGATATGTAGACCAGCGTCTTTCCTCAATCGAGACGTTAAGACGATTTCGCGTTTCTGGCGAAAATAGCAAACGTGCTTCGAACAAACTACTCGCCCCTCCGCATTGTGTTATTTCCGCTTCCGCCTACCTAATTGTGAGGATGGATAGTCTCCCTGTGAAGCCATCGTGGACGTGACAAGGGGTAGAAAATGCAGCAGAATCATCGACCTCGTTTCGCGATAAGGACGACGGTGATTGAAAGTGTAACACGGCGACGCGCCCACGCGCTGTTTGCTCGATGTAACGAGACATCCTGGCCGGAAGCGTTATGATCGATCCGCTCGAATCGCACGTCGGTCACCTGTACGATACTTGAAAGGTGGCTTTGAATTCCATGACGAAAAGGAATTCAGAGAGTCATTAACCGAGTACAATCTGTATAAACACAAACCGCGTTGCATAAACTTTGTGGCGTACCGTGCGCATTTACAGCTACTGTAATTTGCCGCGGTACTCGATGCAGTTGGAGATTACCAAGTGGTTCGACGTTTAGAGATAATTTCAAGTTTCATTCAATCCCTTAATGCAAATTCTCATCGTTTTACCGATAGAAATTGGTACTTTACGGTAAATAACGAGTATATCTGCATACACATTTTTGTAACGCGTTCGTGTTAACGCGCTTATACACTAGCAAACCTGTTCAGAAACATTTTATGGCCACTTTGTAATTTTCTCGCGAACATTGCTTTTAACAAACTCACGAACAGTTCTTGAAATCCATAAAAATATTTTATGGTACATCCGCTACACCGTGGTCGTAAGAACTTTGATATATCGTAGATGCATCCGAGGACTATGTTTCACGGTCATATTCTCGAACAGCGCGCAAGCAAATGACAGACGATGAACTGTTTGCGAACGATTCACGAACACCAAGGGGGATACGCTTTTATAATCTGACGAAACAAAAATTATGAAATATAAGTGCCACTCTAGTAAATGAAATTCTGCTCAATAGTGTGTGGCACTCCAAATCTCGCCATCGAGATCGGTATTAAAAGGACCGCAAAATTCCACCCAAAATGATCGTCTACGACAATAACGTCGCGAATAATAATGATCGCAGTGGACGACGATAAATGTGATCTCCAATTGATCGCATATAATCAAACTCATCTACATGTATATATATATATACACATGTATATATGTATGTATGTATGTAAGTATGTATGCATATATGTATATATGTATGTAAGCATACACACACATATATCGATCAACGGACAGGCCGAGCGGTATACAAAGAGAATAGAAGGCAGCGCGCTTTCAAAGTCAAAACGACACGTAAGAGCGGTGAATGGGACTCGAGAATAATCGATAATATGCACAACAGAATGAATTCTATCCGTGGCAGACTCTTCCGCCGGCAAATGGACGGACTCTCGAATCCGCTTACAACAAAAGCCGGTTGCTCCGGAATAAATTGAACAGATACAGTTCCCCCGTGGATCGCCAGCGATCAACTCAAAATCATTCAACTTCCGAATATTTCTTTGAGTGGCTGGCCATATCGCTACGAATCACGCGATAGCTTTTTTCGTTCTTGCGACGTATGGTTTGGATATCGATGATATCTGCATTGAATATACGGGGTGTCCCTTTGTATATACAACTACGAAAAACGGATGATTTTTCGTGGAAAAGTAGGTCGGAAATATCTATGGAATAAAAATGCTTTCGCATACGAGGTTTTGTTTTCGAGGAAAATATCTTTAAAAATCAGTTACATACATGTGTACTAACGTGCCGCGATTTTCCATTAATGGAAAATGGAAATGCCGTTGGATATCTTTTTACATGATTATAATGCTAATGAAACGTAAAAAAATCTCGTGTAACACGCATAATGTATTCATAAAAATTTTCTATGGTAAGTGCTCGACTACTTTCGTCGACCAATGTATGTAAATACAGTAACGCATAGTTAAAGAAAAGACAAAGTTACTAATTCGTACACGACTTATGCCGATTTTCAACGGTGCAATCGTGTTCCATCACAGGCTTAATTTCGCTGTACGTCTATTTGCAATTTAAACCCCGTGGGTAATCATACCCTGGATTTCCCTAGACCGTAGATATAAACACAGCATATTTCGTGGACGTATGCACAGGTCGGGTCAGTCAAGGTTGTCGAATACTCTGTTGATATTAAATCTCCAAGCGCCCACGAAAAAGCCTCGAGGCTACAAATAAGTAAAAACCTGGAATTTCGCCGAAAATTTCTGAGAAACCCTGGAAACTTCCTACTGGCTAGGAACATTTCCAAGCGAACCGTTTTTCAAGATAATGAGACGTCGAATGTTAGCGTAGGGAGGTCAGACGCGGGCAATAAGTTTTTCTCTGGGGATGATTTTCTTTAAACGGCCACCGATAAGTCGGACCATCTTTCTGCGCTTTTTTCGCGTCGACCTGAAATTTTTCTTTCGACTGTTTTTATTACTCTCTTGGAAAAATTAATTGTTAGCCATTTGTAAAGGAAGTTAAATGTTTCAGATGTATTCTCAAATATTCCCTGATACATCTAGAAAGTACTTTGGAAACGCTATCGTCGTCGTAGAGTTTTAAATAGCAGGCACACGCGCTTGTTTATATTATATTTGCAAACTTTAAATAATAAATCTAAAAATTTAGAAATATCTTTGAAAATCTCAAAGCGATCAAAACGTCTGCCGGTTAATACCAGAGACGAATTTAAATGTATCAAACAAGAAGATGAAAATCGATGCAATTCACATGTTCAGATTCATCGTTCTATAGTTTTATTAACGAGTATCCACTTCATCGCAAAGTGACAAAATGGGTTGCCGTTAAGTTCATGAAAATTTATGAGCTGTTAAACCACTCCTAGACTTATTTATTATACGCGTCGCGACACGTCAAGAGTGTTAACTGCAGCCTTCTCGGAGACAAGAAATTTCATACGAGAACTTTCGTGGAGTCTCGAGGGCGACTGATGTTACATAGTGCGCGTACCACGTCATGAACGTGTATGTATATTAAATGACGGAGAATTTACTTTATCATACTATCTGCATCAGACACCTGTCCTCGTTTCATACAGCAATTCTTGATCTTGATCTATCGTCCCTGCATATGTTTGAAAATCAAAAATGCAAATGTTTCCCTAAACAGAAACTAATATACAAAACTATCTTCAAAATGATTAAAATGGAAAAGATGTTGTAACGTAAAATAGAATTTTATGGAAGTACCTACATGTAGTCTGGTATTAATTTTACGCGTTTGTTTGCACTGACACAAACAACTCTATATATCTTTAAATTTATTGATCTATCTATCTATATGATTTAGCTTTTCACTCTCTACACAAAAACACTAAGATTCTTACGTCTTAAAACTATTAGTTTAAGCATTATTACAGTTTAAGAACGCTTTAAATACTTTCCTATTCCTTTCTTCTTATTATGTCTCTTTTTATAATTCCTCGTGCTTATAGTAAAATACTTTGCTGCTTGATCTTCAGCGCTAATAACAGCGCGAGAAAGCTTTGTCTTTTAAGTATCGTTTAGGCATCGTTTTGAAGCTAATTGCCCATTCAGAGCCATCGTCATGAGCATAAGTTAGGCATCGTTTTAAAGCTAATTATACGTACTTTTACACCTGTTGGTCTCGTGAATTTATTCCCACTGTGAATGATAGATACAATTTCTCAAGCTCGGTGGGATTAATAATGTTTCGAGTATCGTTTAATTTTATCACGTATCCTCGGTTTCATAATGTTCTAATTTTATTTGACGAAGTAGATTATGTGCGTTAATTTTAAATAAAGAACGCGCGTTTACCTTATCATCTATGTGTATTGATTTCGAAACCTGATGAATTACACAATGTAATATTAAATTAATGACTTACTAAATGATTTTAATACAGCAAATTCTATTGCGAACGTGAAGCGCATCAAAATGTAACTAGAAACACGATCGATTCAATGACAATTGCTTTATATTAGATATATTCCAATATTATATACCGTTTATTCGATACAATATTGAAAATGGCAGTAATATTTGCTATAGAAGTGACCCTATTACTACCTGCAACTCATATTATATGTAATATTCCGAATCATACATCGTTTCAAACACTGCAAGGAACTCGACAAAGTAAGACAGAGGTACAATAACCTCAGATAGAACGTATCAAGTAGCAATTGTTCAACTAATTCGTAACTTGTCCCGAGCGCACATGCCGCCCTCTGAAACGACCGTGTCAAGTCTCGTTCCATAAAGGGGACAGAGGTCGACAAATATTTTATTATCATCTTGTTAGTGCACCGTCGTTAGGGAGAGAAGCTTGAGATGAAATATGCAAGAGAACAGAGACCATTGCCTGCGGATAATGCGCTGACATCGTCAAGTATAAACACTACATGGTGTCCCTTGATTCTCCCTCTCTCTTTCTCTCTCTCTCTCTTCTTGTTTCCCTTCCGCTATTTCTCGTCGATTCTACATACATGTGCTCGAATCTGACTTAGCCCGATTTTAGCCCACGCTTTCATCGCAGTCTTGTTACCGCGAACGACGAATCGAACAAGTAATCCGACCGAGGAAGCGTGTGACTCACGACACCGAGACCACGTTTAACGTAGTTTAAACTCCCTCGCGCCGCCAAACTTCACCCCGAAACCATACTTAGTTCGCACCCTGTCGGAGAATAATGGAGGACTATGTAGCGAGTTTAATTGTCACCGATTGCACAAGGACCTTGATGAAAGCATAATTACTTTGCGAGGCTCAAGGAAATTAGGAAACATCGATGTTAGCGCTCGTTACGTCTATGTGTGTGTATCCTGGGAAAATACGAGATTTCGCGTGAACGCAGTTCGATCAAAGCGTAAATTCTCGTTTCTATATCATTTAGTTCCGTCATTGTTGTTTCAATTACAAGTTTTCGCTTACAATTAGAGAAAATTAGTGATAACGTTTGCCGACGGTAGTGATTCGAATAATTAACGAATAACTTTCGAAATCTCGAGCAAAAGTTCGACGGATACGACGTCCAAATTTTCTAACATCTGCGGTAAAATACAAACGAGTTGCGCCACGGCTGTAGCCGAGTGCTCATCCTTAGTCTTATAAGAGAACGAGAGTTTCGCGCGAGATATTGGATGAAATTCATTAACGTTAACCACGGATTTTGCTTCCCTTAATTACCCAGGCTTCTGTTCTGTAGGGAAAAAGTTAGATGGATTCTCACCGTCAACATCGCAGTTGAAGATTAATAGTCAATTTGGTAGGCGTTCAAGCTTTCAAAGCTCGTCATTTTGTAGCACGATACCTGAAACGAGCGACGTTAACGCGATGTTTCCAGCTCGAATATTTTCTCCAATTTTCTCGAGAATATCGTTTAACGTGTTAGTCGACTTCGCAATTTTCACTGAAAAATTTTTGAACGAAATTTTCCGACAGCATGTAACTGAAATTTCTGCGATCGTTCGTTGAATCACAGTTTTTTCGTGATCGTATAACGATAAGTATACAAATGTATATTCTATACAAAGTCACAATTTCAACGTTCCAAAACAAATTGTTTCTAAGTTAAACGATTAGATCTAACATTAATTAATAGACATGGAATAGCCACTGCTACGTCCTCTTAATTAAATACTATTTTAATGGAACAAGCGGTTCCACTCCAATATTTGTCAACTACGAGGTCCATGGAAGTTTTGTCTGTAGTGAAGGGTACTCATGATGAGCACCAGCAATGCCAGAAGGGTATAGCGAAAGGTCAGTAGCGAGCTCCTTTTTAAACAAGAGGCACCGACCGATGGGCCGATCGAAGCAGTAAGCAACCCTTTCATTGGTTTTCTGTCAGCGCCGCAGTGACTTGTTGATACTTGGAGCTTCAAGGTGGGATGAGGAGACAGGGTCGACAGAGGCCGGGCAGCTTTTCCACGAGCCTCAGCCAGACCCATGATCGAATATCGACGTTTCAATAGATCACCTTAAGTCGACTCCGAACGCGCATTGAATATTTATGACTTCTGTTATTGATAGTTGGCCCTTACACGCGTGTGTTTCCAAGCCACAGCGGAAACCCAACGAAACATTGCCCGGCAAGTTTCAGCTCTCTGGAATTTTCCAGGATTCACGAAACTTCGAAAGTACGTATACGTATTTCGCTAAATCTTCCGCTCCGTTAGTTGCTGGCTACGTTCGCGACATTAATGCCACCAGAGCATAAGATAAACGCGCCGCAACGCGAGAATTACATCTTTCGGAAATGTAATTAGAAGGAAACTGTCGTTAACGAAGTAACTTTTGTAGTGTATGTTTTATACGAATGTGAGATATCCTTTTAGAATTATTCTCACATTCAATAGCCAAACTGTTTACGTATATATGTATATATTCACAGTCCCTAGTGTCTTTTTAACACCCCACAGTAGTATTAGCCCTAAACTGTTAGATCGGGATGCTGGGACAACCTAAACGTTGTAAACACTATCATAATTTTAATGCTCTCAAATAATAAATGAGGCTAACCGTTTCGGTAATTATGTCGAGGCTTATACTCATGACTTACAAATATCCATTTCAATTTTTTCTCGAAGTACCTCAGGATCGTAGCAAAGAGTTAGAATGTCAAAAGTCGCGAGATAGAAATCGTAGAATCGATTCTAAAATAACGAACGATTTTATATTAACGCGAAGAACGTCACTGACACAGAGCTGCAACGTAAATGTTAATTTTAATATATATTTAGTCTCATCTATCCTATATTCAATAAGTCATAATTGATAATGTTTCTTAAATTAATTAAATTAGTAACAGTCCTTGTATAAATTTTCCAAGTAGCATTACGGTATGTATGAAGTTAGCCAATTGCGTTTTTGACCTGACACCACCTGAAACTCCCACAAAGAATACCAAGTTTTTCATCGAACAGAATTAATGGGAACAAAATTTTCTTAATGGAAAGTACCTCGGACCATCACCACTTGGGAACAAACTTTCCTTTCTCTGTGTACCTAATGAACTTTTAAGGGTGGTTGACATCGCGTAAAGATAAATATTGGGAAAGCAAGCAGAATCGGCGGAACTTGTCTTCAAGATCGTAACGATGATCATGAATGAACGATTACCTCTCTCTAATTCATTGTTATTTGATATCATAGTTATGTTGAAAGTTATGAATAACCGAGAGGCTAACATTTCTTGCACGCCGGTTTAATTTGATTATTATCTTCTAGCGATGGAGTCCTAATGGTCTTTTAAGTGGGACGATGAAATATGTAGGTCGTTTGTGTGGATTACGAAGGTTTAACGAATTGCTTTTTTTCTACTTATCCTCCCTATTTTATAGCTATAATTGTACAAAAGTAAAATCATATAATATATGTATATTTATAGTAAAATGTTGCTCGCAAAAATTATTCGATAAATGAGACTTTTTATTTATTCGTTTTGTTGCATGAATATGCATAGTGTGAAAAAATTAGGTATTCCATTAAAACCGTGCTTCAAAGGAACAAAGTATATAGAACATTGTTACGATTGCCTCCACTCCTTTTATCGAGCTTTCGGTGGGCAGAAGTATCAGAAAACTTTGTGTAAACAAAACTTGAAATTGCAAACGGCACGAAACGTTAAACAGAAACGAACGGCTAGCGATTCTTTAAAATTCCGAACACACAGGCAACTTCTAGTTCCAGAGTTCGTTACATTAAACTTTGATCTCTACGATCGGTGATTGGAATTGCAACTGTGCACTATCAACGGCCGATCAATCGGAATTGCCGATAAGCTGAGAGATAGAGGATACGGCGAGAGGAACGGAGAGGAACGGAGAACAAAGTTTCATGGCCCTGGTGACAAAGCGATTGAAAATTTAAAAAACAGTACACGAAAGAATGGAAATGAAACGTCAACCTGCTTCGAAAATTATTCGAAGAAGACAGCTTCGTGGAATTTGGTTCGCTTGAGACGACATGTCCTATCGAATTATCTTATAGCCAATTTACGCTATAAAATTGGCCACAAAATTTCGGCTGATTTTTCTTTAACAGTAATGCAAGAGAAACGCTTACGTTTATATAGATAGAGATACTTTTTAGTAACTACGTGTGTATAATTTTAAAGTTACAACACTTTAAGCGAATAATACGATACAATCTAACGTTCAATTAGCATTTAAGCATAATAATGAGCGAATTCTGTTATTTACTCGCGATGTAATGACAATGGAAAAGCGAGGCGATAGATGCATGTAAATAGTCGTGGAATTCCAAAATCACGATGATATAGATTCAATTCGAACTTAATCCGGCAGGCAGCAAGACGCTACCTACGTGCAATCAATTTAGATACAAACCATTGAACGTTTATATCGATCGATGTGTGCTTCGTGGCTTCCTACGGACGTAAAACTTCGACGCTCTGTCAATAATGGGGGCTTTTGATTGTCGGAACCTTAAAGGGAATGGGGTGAAATTGATACTCGTTACCCTGTTGCTTTCAGATTCATCGTTACGATTAGATTTATCCGATACCCTGTCGTAACCTAGTTGTATAAGATGACGATAGAAGCTTTTGTTGCCCATTTATTGTCCTTTAATTTATTTCTTTGACATCAAAGATTCTCGACTTGTTATCGCAAAGTTAATCGTGAAAAAATTGTTCCCTGTATGTCTATAAATACTTTTAGAAACGCAACATGTTTGTACACATTTATTATTTGTACTCGATTTTTTCTCATTTTATATGTATCTATCACTTTCGTTTAATAATAGATCGCTACAGATCACAGATATAGCCTGTTTTCGTATCCGTTGAATTTGCAATGACTTGTCGATTTTGTACATTAACTCCGTGCTGCTCCGTTCTAATCTTGGAGAATTGCAAATTCCTTCCAATAACATTAGTCTCCACTTCAAAACGAAACATCTTTTTAAAGGATCTAATAATGACTATTGTATCGATTTAAAGCTCTTTGGTAATACTAAACATCGTAACACTTTCATTACGTGTCTTTGATTAAGGAACGTCGTGTTTTTCGAAAGGGATTAGAATAATTCAAGAAAATATAGATTTATCTAGAAGCGGGTGTAACTTGTAAAGTCTAGTAAACAGAGAGAGAAACTTAGAAGAGTTGCTTAAACGGGTGAAGGTAGAATAGGGGAATTTTATCTACAAAATCGACGGAATCTTCTGCTCGGTTCAGTAATGAAAATCAATTTCTATTTCCCAAGGTGTGTTCCTCGAAGAATGCTAAAACGGAAATTACCTATATATTTAATCGTAAATTTTACTCGTTGTTTCACGGCAAATCTAACTTTCGTCGATTGCTTGCCAAGTAGATACATCATGAAATGTACTAAACTATCGAATGGTACGGAACGTTTTCATTCTCTTCGCTAAAATTTCTAATTTTGCATGTGAGAATTCGAAAAACGATTTTTTCACGACAGTATTCCATTCCTAAACGACAAGAAGAAGGATGTTGACTTTTAACTTCATTTATCTCGGAAACAAACGACTACACATCGTCGAGCCCTACGATTTGAAATACGAGAGGAAAAATGTGCCTCCACATCTAACTTTTCAAGTCCACTTTTTTGGATTTCTGAAAAACTAAATATTTTGTGTCAGTTTAATAATAACAAAACTTATCCCTTTTTTAATACTAAAAATGGTTAGGTTCAATTAAACTTTTCGAATGCCTTGAAGTTTTATCCTTTTTCTCGCTTTTTTAAATAATTCAACGTAAAAGTAAAGGTGGACGTCCAATCTACTACGACGCTTTTAACAAAGTTCATTTTGTTTCTATTGATTTCTAAATGTTTATACAATGCGTGATAGAATGTGATAAATAGCAATGTCCTTAAATAATGACTAAAATACGAAAGATCATTGTACATTAAAATTAAACGTAACCTTGTAAAGAGAATTCTTCGTTTAAAATATGTATAACACCTCCGAGAATGCATTCTGCACGTGAATGAGAATGTACCTTTCCCTTTTTACTTCGTTCGTTCTTCTTTTTCTCTCACTGCGATTACTGGAACGATGCAACCGCGGGTAGATTAAATCGTGCCACAAGTGTCATCGACAACATTGCACTGCAACTGTAGAGACAAGCAGAACACGGGGGTGGTATTTGGAAACGAGCCATGATTTCGTAGATATACCCGGAACGAGTGGAGAGCGGAGATAAGCATCTCTGTTGTCTTCATAAAACTACCGCGGAACCAAGCCAGTATTTGCTTAACGTTCTTCTTGCAAATTTAGAGAGTATCGCGTTATGATTCATAAATATGTAGGTAAATAACATGTTGTGGCAAATGAACATGAACGAAGTGCATCCTAAAATGTCAAACGTATCGAGGTTCTAGATCGAGCAACTAAATGATTAGCGTAAAAATGTTTAGCGTAAATACATCAATTTCAATCTTGCATTAAATATATGAACTTAGCTTGTAAGAGAGTATACGGATTATATTGTAAGAAACAGATTTCGAAAATAATATAATAATATAATGAGAAAATAAATATAAGAACAGAGAAAAGACAAAGGTCCGTACATTCGCTAGAGCATCGTTTCGGAGAAAACTATAGTCGTAATATGGCTGTCAAAGTTCATTACTCAAGAATCAGGTCAAAGTTACATATATCATAGATTTTCAAAGTAGGAGAAATAAACCAAAGAGAAATTAATATTTTTTCTGAAACTCGCTGTTACAAAGGTAAAATAAATTATATTTCTTTATACAAGGCGAATTCTTTGTATACGTTGCTTTTCCTTAGTTGCCCTTATTTGAATGGCATGAAAATTTTCTACCTTTATGAATGTGTTTTCCATTTTTTATGAGCATAGTTAGTCCATGCTGAGCGATAATTTTTATCGTTAAGTCACTTTCTTACATTTTGGTCAATTTGTTCGTTTATAATATTGTAGTTATACGCGTGCTTTTTGCAAACAAACTGCATTTAAAGTTTTGATTTCGTTCGATGTTTCTCCAATACATATCGGGACGCGTTTCAAGCAAATTCATTTGCGATATTAACTTGTCAAAGGGTTAAACGTGCTGCAAATATAAAGTCGATAACGTAGCAGTAAAGTATAAATAGAGAAAGTACAATGGTCAACGTTTAGAACGAGTGAAAGCGGTTGGAAACGTGCCATAATTTCAACGGGGTGCAAATCGCGGTTATGGAGCCAAAAGACGCCCAGAAACGCCCAGAAAGTTCATGCTCCGTAAACAGCGGGATAAACATACCTGGTATATATATTACAACATATTCTAAAACTTGTTTGTTCCAGTTAGTTTTTCGAGAGCACATCAAAGGCAAGTTATAACATCATATTACAGACTTGTTAATCAATTTTCGTCAGCTAAGGAATAAATAATAAATAAACTTGCGTGCAACATCGAATCGTTTTTATCGTAAAGGTAATTGTTAACTTAGGAATAAATTCGTTATTAATAATTATCACGCCTATCGCTTTTAGAATTTTAAATATATTTATTAACAACTAGAGGTATAAAAATTCAATGAAATCTTAAAATATTTATTAATTAATGAAAATATTGCGAGAGCTTAAATTGTTCCAAATCAAACCACCCGTCACAAATCCGAAAATTATTGTGCCACGTACTGATCAACGCTTTTACCACTGTACGTGTCACGTCCAATGCATTCCATGCAAATGCGGGGACACAAAATGCGGCGCAGGAAGAATACATAGAAACGTGGCGTGATTCCAGATCGAATGTCCCAAATCGTAAACGAAGGAAAAAGCGACGGAACGATGCCAAGACCGATGCGACTGCCTGTGAAAAGAAATTACGCAAAATCGAATATGATTTCCCTGGCGCGAGGATAACGATATCGCACGAAATATGGCCTCTATCGTTGTCCAGTTAGACCCGAATAGTCGCCATAGCAACAGACATTCCCCAAAATCCTTCTCGTCCCTTTTGCCCATCCTTTGCCTCTGGCCGTTCATCTTCCTCCGACTTGGTTTCAGCCTGGGTTCACGCACCTCTCGTTTCGTAATCTCTCACGATCCTCGTTCTCGACCCTCGAACTCGACCCTCTAACCCTCACGAGGTCTCGATGATTCCTCACACTCAAACTCTCTCAGTTCTTCTATCTGCCGCGAAACACGCGTGCATTCTTGCCTTCAGTGTCAACATTTCTCGCTGTCAGACCGCCGCAATTTCTCTACCGCTTCGACCCTCGCACGAACCGGCTTCAACGATACTTTTCCACTCGTTTTCTATCCCTTTCTACTAACCCCCATTTGTATGGCGGATCTCTCTCTCTCTCTCTCTCTCTCCCTTATTCTGTGAATTTTGTTGAAGTCGTATGAGAAGAGAGATAAATAGCGGCGAGTTAAAAGGTAAGGAGTGGCGCAACAACAAAAGCAAGAAGAAAAGATCTTCAGGTTCGAACGTAAGGAGAAAATCAACGAGCAAAGAGAAACTTCGATTCTCGTTCCGGTTCAGGTAGCTAAGCTCAGGCCACTTTTATTCCGTTTCTTCCTTCCTTTGGCTCTCTCTATCGTTAGCAATCCGTTGATCCTCCATCTTCGTTTTCTCATCGTCTTCGATTCGGCCTCTCTTTCTCACCGTTGACTTTCATCCCGCGCTTTCTCCATCAGAGACATACTCAAGCTCATTTCGCTTCGATCTCGTAATTCGATCCTTCGGCCTCGATCCGACCTGGTCCACTGTTTCCCGAAAGAGGAAGACAGTTTAGAAGCCTTTGCCGTGCGCCTCAGCGATTTCGCAAAATCGTGAAACTGCCGTGAACGATGGCCCAATCAACGGACAAACCCGGAGGGAGAAGAACCCGCTGCGTTATTATTACGACTCCGAGAACAGCGACTGAGAACAGTTTTCCTCCATTGATCGCTGAACGCAAGCATCTTCGAGCTGGTTCGTTTTAGAATTCCTAGCTGGTTCACGAGCGTGGTAGAGTAGAGACTATGTTGACCCAAGGATATCAAGATGCTGCTTTCGTGTCTAAGTAATAAAAAGGATTTTATTACAAGAGTTCCACTTTGACGCGTCTATTTAATAATACGAGAGAACGGAAGCTGTTTTCTGAGAAAAGTAAAGTTTTTCTGGGAAAAAATCGCTCGAACTGAAAAATCGCTACTACGTTTCAAGGGACAACATCGCGATGTCGGTGTACTTTTCGGTTTATACCAAAATCGTAGAAAACTTATGAAATACTTCGCGATTAATTAATTTATCAATCCCCTTCGGAAATACCATTTTAAGAGATGTTATAACGATGCTTTAGCGAATCAATTTCTCAAATATAAATTACCCAGAATTTTTTTTCTAAATGAAATTTCTTTCTAAATGATCGAACTCGGTCAGCTCGTTCGTTCTTCTGTTCAACCAAACCTTATGAAAATTTCAAGCGAAGATTAAAACTGGACACGTCCAAAATTATTTCCTCTTCCCGTAATTACCCGACACCGCGGACGTTATTGATTATCGATAACGGTGGGAACATTTTCGCGGATCCCTGCGAAAGCGCGGCCGCGAAATTTCGTTTCCTGTGAAATAAACTTATCGATTAAAAGTATCCCGGGAAAGCTATCGACGCGAAAGCGCAAGCGAAAACGTTTCTTCCGTCTTGCACCTTTTTCTTTTTTCTTTTCTCGCCTCCGATGGAAATAATCAAGGGAACTTGGCGGGACGCAAACTCGTTTCCCGGATTACTTTCCTCCTTATTTCGTTACAACAACGCCTTCGTCGAAACGAAATAGCCCTGGAAATATTCGCAATCGTTTAAATGAACTTCACCGCATAAACGATGTACGCGAAGTCGTCGACTTTTTTCATAATTAACATAATAACGAAGAATTGATTTTTAATAGCGAATAATCGACTTTTGATAATAACGAAGAATTGATTTTTAATAGCGAATAATCGACTTTTGATAATAAAGATGTAGTATTCTGTAAGAATCTGAGTTTGAGTAAGCCGATAATGTCCGAATATATTACCTTTATGTAAATGAATGAAAGGAGACAAATTTCAATACGATGAAAGTAACGATCAATGATGAGAGAAGCATTTGTTTGTGCTGATGGAAAGTATTTTCAAGAGTCTGGCTGTTCGAGCTCGTAGGAAACGTTAGTCTTTTAGCCACCCCTCGTGTCGTCGTCATAGCAACAGCGAGGGACACGCTAGTACAACTGGAAAGACATGAAAAGCGACGTCGCCCAGCAAGATACGCTTTCCTTGCCCTTTCGGTTGCCTTTGTAGCTATAATTCTAGAAACTTGATCTTCGAGTATGCTCACCAAGGTATTTCGCCATCCACGTGTTATCGAATTGGGGTAACAGAATTATCCTGTCGGAAACGGAAGTCGTATTTGATTGACCGTCGTGCCACGAAATTATTCGCAACATCAGCATCGGCCTCGATCCATCGTACCAGAAAATAAAAGGATCGGACCCTAGTAATTAAGCGTAATGAAATTGAACGCGTATAAACGCTCGTGAAAGTGACTAAATCGAATTTATTGATATTGAAACTCCAACAATGATAATTTAACGAAAAGGTGCGGAAACATAATCACTAGACCGTGGATATTTATGATATTTTTGCGAATTAAACTGAATTAAGCAGAATTTACATTAAATGCTATATATATTTTTAACGATAAAAGATGCTTGGATTCTTTATAAAAAATTTTGAACAATATACTTTGATTTTTGAGCTATTAGTTACTGCTTAGTTACAATTACTGACTGAAAAAAAGCTTCGTTCTTCAAATTCATAGGACAATTTATACAATGACATATAGTTGATGCACCTAAGCGAATAAATCAAACTGTAGGCTTCTGATACGTAACTCTATTTCTTCACTGACATATGAATTATTTTCTCTCCTAATTTTATTGCCGCAAAAGGGAGAAACCCGTGTAAAAGAGAAAAATTCTCGCTGACAAAACCATTTAATTCAAGTCGGAATAAAGTCGAGAAACGATGCTTTAATCTTTTAACCGTTCTGCCATTTTCCTCGCTGAAAGCAGGTCGTATCCACGATAATACTAATTTACCTGCTGCCAATCCATAGGCATGGCTCGTTAACAGTAGTCGACATTGAAATTAAAAATGGCCGGCTATCCGAACGTCCCGGTTGGTTTTGTCTCGAAGCAACTGACCGCGTTTGTTTCCAAGGCAAATATTTGTCGATAAACGTCTGTCGATTCGCGTAGTAAGTGGAAAAAGTTTCGTGGCGTTAATAAGGTGCTGACTTGGAGGAGTCGGAGCTCTCTTTAAAAACTTGAAGGAATTACAAAGCTCGAAGAAAGGTTCGCGGAACAACTAACGTAAGTTGAACGTTTCCTGAGCGGAATAATGCAATCCGGGAAGAAAGAGACGTCCACTTCATTTTCACGTCGAACTAAGTCCCATTGAAACGACGTTGACATAATGCTCGTTGCTCGAACTAATTAACCCCTGTCCTAAGCGTAACTGGGTCACTCTTAATATTCGTGAACTTGTTTTCAAAGTGCTTTGCTATACTTCGAAATAGGGCTAAGGTTGCTCGAATAATTTGGTATTTGAATACACTTCGTAAGTGCTTGAGTGCCGCTGCTGAGCTTTCAGTGTTTTAAGTTGCAAATTCCATTGCTAAGATGTACACGAAGATCTATATGCATCGTTCTTTTGAAGTTCTGTTATTATGTGATGTAATTTGAACATGGAGGAAGCAACTGTAAAGTGAAATAATGAAAATCATATTGTTTGTTTTAGATTGCAGTGTCAACGTGAAAAATTCTGGAAAGCTATGAAAATGCCTTTCCTACTAATTCTCGAGAATAATTAATGCTAGTAAGTATAGGGGAAGAATGAAATAAATAAGCGCTCTTGATTTTATTCCTTAAAAATGGCATTTAAAGCAGAAGTGGTGCTCGACGGCAGTTTAATCGGTTTACAATCAGCCAGCAATTGAAAGAATGGGCAAAAAGAAGGAAAGAAGGGTGACCACGTACAACAATGCAAAGTAAGCAATATTAACTTTAATCTCGTAGAAACATTAATCAAATACATACTTATTAAACTAAGATGAATGGAACAAAATTGGAAAAATGGAAATGCTGTTTCTTAAATATTCTGTGCATTTGATAATATTTAAAAATGTAGATACCACACATAAGAGAAAGTAACTAATGCGATCGTTGATATGGTTTGCTTTAAACTTGAAAATTTAAATGTAATAATAAAAATAAAATGAGAATGAATTTCACGTCATTTTCCCAACAAACAGAAGAACAAAGAAACAAATTCCACACAAGTAATATAGGCATGTGTTCGGATTTAACGCGACGTAATCGCTTTTCAAAAAAAAAGGTATTTTTCAAATACCGGCGTACATGTATCGTTGGTGGTGAGCTCGTCACTTGTATCATGGATGCACGACATTATTCGCTCGACAGGATAGATAGGTTACGCCATCGTATATTCGATCCAAGCATATTTTTCCTGTACTCTTGCCACTAGGGGTGCGTAAACGATCCGAGGAACCTGTTTCCAGCCCGTACAACACGTATCTCTTCATTGACTATATCATTTCCCATTCCTATGATTTTGTCACAGTCTCTTTACGTTTCTGTCACTTTGTTTGCGGACAAAATCTTGCCTTATATGTAGATTGACTTTATTTTAGGAACGACATATTTAGAACCGCAGTATTTTACGATCAAACCATTTTATACGATAAGTTTTATTGATTTCCGTGCGAGTACTTGCAAATAGAGAAAAATATCATCGTTGAAAATTATCGCGAGGAGAAACACCTATAAACGAAACATAATATAAAAATATGTCAATCGATTCGCATTGATTCGTGTTTAACAAAATTCCTTCAGCATTTATTCGTCTTAGACTTAGATCCTGATGTATTTGTTCCTTTTGTGCAACTCGAAACATTGGCTATCACTAAGTATATTAAAATCGTTTCAAAAATTTGTTGCTTCACAGCCTTTACTTTTTATTGCAAGTAATAATTCGTCGAAAAATTTCATTTTTACTCTATCATGATATTTCACAGCCAAGTCTCTGGATTTTCACGAAAACCTTCACGTGTACCCATCTCGTTTCGGCGACATTTTTAAACGGTAGCTGGAAGCCGCATTTTAAGCTGGGACTGAAATCCAATTATCTTAAATCTCGACTGTCAGTTGCATTATCGTTAACCGTGCTGGCCTGGTAGAACCTAAGTAGAAGGGAAGGCGTTGAAAACGCTGATATTTACCAGCAGATAACCTAATGACCATGGCTGTTGATTCCTAATTTCCCCGGAGTCTCTCCCCAGTTTCGTTACGTATCTGTTCGGTGAAAATATAGAAATCGATGCTGGTTCGCCTTATCGTCGAACATCAAAGGTGTATTACAGCAAAACGTTGCTTGTTTAAAGTTCGAATACGGACAAGCTAATACAAAATGAAAAACGTGACTAAACATACTTTCGAAGCTAAGTGATTCTTCCTTCTTCTTTTTTTTTTTTTTTTTTTTTACGGTAATAGAACAAACGCAAAATGGAAGGAAACCACCAGAGATTTATTTTTATTTCACGACCCATCTGTAATCGCAGAGAAGAGAAATGAAAAATGTACAGGCAAATCTGCAAACAATTCCACCAGTAACAGGAACGAAAAAAATATTCGGACTTTGAATCATTTCCAGAAACGTTACTTTGCTCTTTAAAGTGACTTCTCCTCAACAAGACGCGCAACGAGATTTCTTCTTGTTCGGAATTTTGATGAACCTTCTCAGCAAACAGATAGCGTTTTAACGTTGTTCTTCTTTTCGCCGCATCGGATAGTCGTTTTTACCGATAAAAAGTTTTTGTTTAACTTGGCGAATCGTCGTCCGTTGTTCTACTCCGTTAGAATATTAAATAATATTTGTGTTGCACAAGCGAGAATGTAATATCTATTTCTAGGATTTGTGTATGAAACTCTTATTCAATTAAAGTATCGTACACTTGGTCGAAAATTTCTATCAGCGTAGATCTCTCGTTGCTTTATCGTAATTGCCTTTCAGCAATCTGCACACAAATTAAGTAATACACGCTAATTATGTGGTAAACGTTTGCAACGGGTTATTAAGATAACTACGTCGAGCAACGTGGCTGAATATTAAAAGATCATTTTGAAATTGATTTTAAGGGAGAATTGTCGTAATCGACACGTAAACAAAGGTCCGGGCGTTACGTAATATTAAAACATCTAACAACACGCTTTAATGAGACGCTATTTTTTGCTGCAATCAATATCAGGCACGAATACAAAATCGGTTCTCCTTTGATATTGCCTATAAATATTCAGTTCCGATCGGTTGAATTTTTCACGGTGTTGACAAACGTAGGCCAGTGTTTGTACACAATATTAAACGGAGAATATTCGAGGTTAAATACACAGAATGTATGTGAAAAAAATTCGCTTCTTGCTATTTAGCTTAGTTTTCTTAAGGGATACTTTGTCGAGGATATAGATTATAGATAATAAAATTCCGCCCCTGATCCCTTCTTTTGCCTGCCTTTCTTTTACCCTCTTCTTCAGAAGAGATCGATAAGAGAAAATATCAGCTGTATATAACAGATATACGTGTATACGTATACGATGAAATCATACAAGTGATTATATATGTATACTTCTATGTACATATGTGTATGTATAGTATATACGAAGGTATAAGTTTATGCTGGGAGCAGCTGCCGTTCTAATTTTCACCATCTCGCGCGTAAGCAATCGTTGTGAAAGTTTTGTTGGCAATCAAATTTTCTCGTGTACCCAACGACGTTGATAGGCTCACCCAATTAAATGCTTTATGTTCAAGTCGTCGTAAAGTTAACAAAGATCAAACAATGGAAATCGTGTTCAGAACGTAATAAGTCTTATTAACTTTCAAGTACGTCAGTAGCATAAAAGAATGCGTCACGTGCCTAATTTCGTAAATTAACTGTACCTTCTGTATGAGAGAAACTCCCAGAAGTGAATATATAAAAACGTACAAAATACGTACATTATTTTTTTATTTTCTTTGGTAGAATAAATAGTCATAAAGTACAAAATGCTTCGTGATGCTCGACCGGCATATAGAATTTGAAACAATCGGCGACTCTGATCTGAAAAAGTCCACACTTGCAACTTCTATTCGAAATAAATCGGAAACTGTGCGAAACAAATACAAATCGAACAATCGATCAACATTTTTCGCCGAGTTTGAACCGAAAACTCTGAAGTTTATCAATCGCGTACAGAGCACAGGCGCACAGAGTCGCATGTGTATAGAATAAAATATATAAAAAAAGAAACTGTATATATAATGTTTCCACGAACACCTGTATAACTCTATACACAACGAGACAGCAAAGCGAGAGATATCAGTGGTGATGGAAAAAGCGAGGCGAGATTAAACGGCGAGTAATTATGACAAGGTTCACCATCCGTAGATAGCAATTACCCTCCAGAGGCGGGTAAAGCGTTTTCTTTGGAGGCGCGCGCAAGAGGAAATACACCGAGCAGCTGCAGTTGCAGGGAGAACGAAATTGCCTCGATTGCTTTTCCGTCGCAGTCAGTGTCGCTGAAATATTTTTTTTCTCTCCAGCCTTCTCTTCGCCGCCACCTTCTGTACCATACTATACTATACTATACTAAGCTCTTTCACCATTAATCGTCGCTATTTCTACGTGTTATAAATTATAATAAATTTATTTAATACAACAGGAGAATCCTTTTCCGAGTATCGAAAATGCAAGAAACATGATCGTTAGTGTAACCTCATAAATATCCTTTAAGGCAATGATATTCATCAATTTTAGCTTTGTTTCTTTAAACTCTTCTCCATAGATTTTCTCACGACGGAAAAACAAAACACGAACGAGGAACTATATCGTAAAAGTCCATTTTCTTTTAACAATGAATTATACCACGTTAAGATGTAATTAATGTTTCCGCCATTCCTCTCCTGGCTACGAAGATATCGAAAAGCTCTTTGCCAACGTCACGTCATGTTGATAGAAGTGCACAGTCGTAGAGTAGAAGAAGTAATCGTTTCGCTATTTTTTTCTTAATGCTGACCGTTCTTTGAACATTCATTTTTCTCTCGTCAGTCCTTTTGCCTCTCAGCTTTTCTACTCCTGGCAATGCGTAACTCCAACTATACTGCCTGGAAATCCATTTACCGAAATACGACCACGTCACATTCTGCAATAAATCTAACTAAAAGGGATGTTTTGAACAAATCCCCGCACCACTAAAGGAAAAGGTATACGTTTCTGAGAATTTCGACTGAGAATACGTGACCTGGAAAATATATGCCAGTTTCTTACATCAGTATATATTTATAGATATAGTGAAAGTATCGTTTGTATCATTATTATGTTTACTTATCTTCTAATAAATATCTCACTTTTGGAATTCAATTTTGCCAATACCTTAAATGCTATCGATTCTTTGAATATATTGCTCTTCTGACAAATTATGCAGGACGTAATTAATAATTACGAACACTTCGTAACTTTCTCCTTTATTCAACCGAGACATTAGTCGGATCATAACGATAATGTTTAAATTAAGTCGGTGATAGAAGTTTGTAGATAAAATGCACAGTATTTGATAGTATTTAATAAAAAGTCGCGAACTTTCGTTTGTTTTGGCTATACTGTGAAATTCCAGAGTCAGGATACTGCAGTTTTTGTACACCAACGCTTGTAAATCTATAATCCGAGAAAAGCGTAGTTTCCTCTATTCGCTCTTTGGTAATCTTTATTGTTCCAAACAAATAGTGCGTCGAAGAGAAACGAAGGTTAAATTACGAGTGAAAATCGAATGTTTATTGTTAAATGTAAGAAAAATTTGATTGATGATTAAATTTTCTGTTTATACGTAATCTCGGAAGCTAATTTTTACACTTTACACCTTTCATAACGTTTTAGACAACTTTGCGTATAATCAGAATACAATTGTTTAACCTGGCCTAAAATCACTGTGGAATAATAATAATAACAACATTTAAGTTTCTAAGAATCTGCTCAAAAGATTACAGGAATTTATTTCACGAATTGTATAAGCAAATAATGTTGAACACCACTGTTTACTTAAATTCAATTTTAGGAATTCTTCGTCGTATTTTTGCTACTTTGCCTTGCGCCGTGAAAACACGCAACTCATTTATAAAACGAATGATCTTACTTTACTTACAGAGTATAAAAAACTATGGCCATTTGTTGACGAAAACGACGAGAACATTTCCAAGCTATGTAGCGTCTAGTAGAACGTCCGTAAAATTTCGGACGAAATTTAAAACGATCGTATTTCTTAATTAACGATCGTACTACGGGTTTTCAACGAAATGTCAGGCGCACTTCATGTATGAAACATCGCCAAATAACTTTTAATCCAAACCAGCGACGTTCTCGCATCGGTATCACAGGATGGCGATTCAGATTTTACAGAATAAAAATATTTTATTTAAAATGTTACAGCAAAATAAAATGTGAAAGCATGATTAAGGAAAAGATCTTTTGTAACATCAATAGCGAAACTATTGCTTCGTTTAGTATGTATCTGTTGGCGATTAGAGAGTATGATATGATAAAACAACAAGCTCAACATATCGAATATGTTACTAAAATATATAATACAAAGCATTCTTATTTTCATTCCAGAAACACAATTTTCCTTTTGTACGTAATTTCACACTTTTATAATTCTGTACATGTCCGGATTAGTCATCCTGATCGGTATTCACCATATGCATAATAGCATATTAATAGCTGGATGAAGAAGTATAAAGCAAAACAGTATGTTCGAAGCGAAATGTCCTTTCAATTACGAATTAATTATTTCTTCGTCAACTTCGTTGGTCTGATACAACCTATTTTAGTATTGTCACTTGTTCATTAGGGCAATTTAATATACTGGTGACCCCCTATGTTTCTATGGAATGATACAATGTACATACGATAATTGTTATGAATGGACAAAATTTTAATAGTAGCTTTATTCGTTAATATTTGTTTAACAATGTCATTTCCTTGATAACAGCTATACAAGAGATAACTAAACATGTATTGTGCTAGTCGATCCACTAATAATCTTAACAAAATTGTCATTAGCGAAATAGCTTGAAATTGATAAATACTCCATAGATTATTGTGTTAACCATAATCATATTTCAAAAGTAATTAGACTTCATCGAGAGAACAGTAACAATTAAATTGAACTACATCGAATAGAATTTAAAGTTTCGCAACGTAAAAATAATTTGAGATAATAACTTCTGCCTTATTCGCGTATGTGAAAATGAATCAGTTGGAATATCGTGTGTAAATCACCAATATCCTGTAAGCCACGTGTGGCGATGTGAAAGAAACGACAAGACGGAGCCGGGAAAATCTCAAAAGACACCAAGCAAAGTTGGTTTAAAGGAACGAAGCGAAACGGAGCGTAACGAGCTAGAAAAGGGTTACAATGGCAAATTGATCAAAGGCGGGGGCGGTGGCGGGGGGACGGAGGGATTAAATGCAAACAAAATGGAGTAACATCAACTAAGAACTTTCAAGGAACGACAACCTCGAGATCGGATGGAGGTGTCCACAAAAACGACGACTGAAGAAAGGAACAGCGCCGAGTCAAAGTGGAAACGCCTGGACGGGAACAATATCTGCGTCGACGAAAATTTTGCGGAGGGACATGGCGTCGAGTTAACGTCGAGGACAGGGTAAAAAGACGTCCGGGTCTGTCGCCGGCTGTGGACATTCCAAAGAGGAACTGAGGGAAGTGGTTCACGCTGAAGGATAAGGCAAGGATGAAGAGCAGGCGCAAAAACAATCGAGCGGGGCTAGTCGGATATCTGAGGAGAAATAAGAAAATCGGTGTCTGCGTGAGCTGTATCGGCAGGCAAAAGGGGCAGGAAAGGGGACAAGGAAGATTGGAGCGGGAAAGGGACCGAGGAAAGAGAAGAAGAGACGGAGAGCTGTGGCGTTATAGTCTGTGCGCCGTTGTCAAGGCGGAGGGGAGGGGGTCACTGAGAGAGAGAGAGAGAGAGAGAGAGAGAGAGAGAGAGAGAGAGAGAGAGAGAGAGAGAGAGAGAGAGAGAGAGAGATAGAGAGAGAGAGAGAGAGAGAGAGAGAGAGAGAGAGAGAGAGAGAGAGCAGTCTTTGTGAAAGGGGGTTGGAAAGTGCGGAGAACTAAGCGGCCGGGTGACGGTGGGAACGGTTCAGAAGGGTGTCGTTCTGACACACTGCTCCACATTCCGCCGCCACGCCAGCAACAAGCCTACGTCGCGTTCCATCATCCCCCACTGTACGCTACCTCTCTCTTCTTTCCCTTCTTTGCCTTCACCCCTGCTCCTACATACCTGCTGTTACTACGATTCAACCAACGATTATGGATGTGTGAGTAACCGATAAAAGCGGTGGCGTGCTAGCGGCGCTTGCAAGGGCGGTTGTATCGGGTTCGTTAGGGTGAGAAAAGCTGACTCCGTCCAAACAACGCTGCTCTCTACAACGAAGGTTACGATCGTGCAGTTCATTTACCGATTCTTTCTGCTGGTAGTTGTGCGAGCTTATCGCGTGCAGTGCCCGTTTTTACAACATTCGTTAGATATTTCTCTGGCATTGGCTAAATTTGGATTTGTGTAAAGTAATTATTTGACATGTCGGCGATTGGAAATTAAAAGGTAAATTATGTCAAGAATATTACAGTTAGAATTTCATCGGTAGGCAATTTCGAAGAGACACAAAGCTGCCAACGGATAGACATCTAATTCTATTAGTACGATTTCTCTCGAAACGTACTTCGTGTAAAATAGTCCTAACATCTAAGTAATTTTGCTACTTGGTAAGGATTAAGGCAGACGTATGTCGAGCAGCGTGGAACCTCTTCCAGGATTTACAGTGCCTATACAGTGCCCTCTAGTTTGAAGTAGACTAACTGAGAGAAAAGGCTAGAGACAGAAGCAACGGTTCTATCCTTATTGGGTCAACCGGTATATGCACATCGACGTTTAAGAGGCCGTAGATATCGAGGCAGCCTTGGCTACTCAAATCACAGAGGCTTACGACTCTTGGATAAACACTTTGGCTACCGCTTTTCAGCGTGCTACTCTATCGATCCTAACGTCTTGTTGCCGTCACTCTGATCGCTATCGTTCAAGAACAAGCAAAAAAATAGTAGCTTTGATCATCGATCAATAGCACGAACGGTGGAAATAATAATTTCAATTAAATCATAACATCAAAACTTCTATATTAATTTGTTTACTAATTAATTTAGTCATGTATTATGTACGATGGCAGTTTATTCCCTGAGTCATTTCGCAAGAAGGTTTGCTCATTTTTTTAATATTCCGATGCTACAGGAGACTATAATTAATAGTCCAGTCGTATCGAGGTAGTTCAAACTATGCACAGCGTTGCAAAGTCATGACCAGCATCAGGCAACTCTATGGCTAGCAGACAACAGATGTTGCTATCCTATAATGCCTCTGCTATATAATAAGCAATTTACCCTGCATACACGTTGTCTACTCGAAGCCCTTGTCTCATGGACCGTGATTGAAAGTCGTTTCGAACAACAGGGACAAAAGGAAGCGACTTTTATCAGAATTTTTATAGTCATCGCGGAAACTTTCTCAAACACTGATAAAATAATAAATCTTCAATAGTGTAGCGCGAGCAAATTTTCGAGGCTCCTTATTTAACGCTGAATCGCTTCATATCGATTATTGAAGTTCTAACACTTGCCACGCTACAGAACACACGTCTCTGCGAACTATTGCGTTCGCTGTTTTACATTCAACTTTCATGTTTACACGAGTGCACCATTCAAGCTATACCGTGTATTAGCATAACTACACACGTCTTTGCACACCCTGAGTGTTGTATGATCGTTTACACTCCAGTGGTTTTCGTTCGACGAATAGCCAACCGTGAAAGCGTGCCAACTTCTCGTCGAAATCGCGCGAAATGTATTCCTCTTGCCTGGTGTCGATGATTGTAGATTGTAGGTTATCGTAAGAACCTTGACTCGCGCGACATCAAAAACACGATACCCCATACCTTTCGTCGTTAGCTTGGCAAGACACGGCCAGTCTTTCATACAATGAAGCAAGTTTCTCGATAGCGGCACGGAGAATACAATCAGACGTTGCCTTTCTAGTTCCTAACTCCATTGTTTATCGCGTTAAGTGCATTTGCGTGTTAAAGCAATTAGCATTGTTAATGCATCGAGAGCGAGATTTAATTTGTCAACGTTAATATGTCGGGCGAAAAAAACAGCGACAAACGTCGGGGATGAAGTTCTAAGTACGTCTTGACGATTAACGGTGAAGTTTAAAGCGGTAACAATGGAAGAAGCCACTCGTTTTGCGCCATGTGCCAGACCCCTTTTAAAGCACCCTAATTAGACTAGCTTGTTTTTTATACTGCTCGAAGTAATTAGAAGCTTATATACTCGGATACCTTAAAGTCTGAACACTTTAAAAACACAGTTTCACTCTTGCAATCGCTGCTTCATTTTTCGTTTGATATTTCTATTTATCTTGCTTCGTTACCATCTCAGGGTTTATATACGTTTGTACATACGTATTATAAGATACTCAACGTTTATGTCTCTCTACCGAGGAAGACCACCGAATTCTGTTCTCCGATTCTGACTTCACGAGTATACGGGAACGAAATTCTTCGCCGTAAACAACGTTACGAATATTTCGTTTCTATCCACGATTATTTATGTAACTAAGCGCTGTCTTATTATTTACATATTTCCAAAGTGCGTTTCGTACTAACAAAACTGGGTAGAAAGAAGGTAAGCATTTCTCACTCCTGCTCGCGTACATTATTTATTGGAACAAGTATTCGCATATTAAATTACACAAACTTTCCTCTCGAGTCGCTAAATAGTTGCGACTCAACGAACAGCTTTTACCTAGCATCGAGAAGTTCAACTCGGCGCAATTTTGCATAGTGACGTTGAACCACGTCGTAAAAACGAAGGAAGAAAAGCATAATACGTAGGACTTTCAGTCGTTCGATAAATAGTCTGTTTCTGAGAAAACTGTAATGCATCGTAATAGTTAAAAAGTCAACAACGAGTAACGCAACAAAAACGAGTAATTTTCTATCTCGACTAAATTGGTATTCTGATTCCAATATCATTGATTTTGATCGAACATCAAAGACGATAAGTACGGAAAAGTAATTTTTACAACTTATAAACGAAGCTCTATTTTTTGTTTTTAGAGAAACTAGTTTTCTTGACGAATTTAGGAAAACTCGAAGAAAAGGTAGCGTTGTATATACCTACACTGTCGTCGTATTCGATGTATCAAAATGATAAACGACCCAATATTTAAAAAATGCGAACACTATAGAGATTGTAAATAACGTTAAGGTATCTCAACCTGATATCCTGCTGTATATTCTAAAACTTAAACCGGAAAATTCTTCTCCGCAATAATGCTGCTTGCCATAACAATAGCAACATAAACATATTTTAACAATAAACCTGAGTAACATCGTTCAATCTCGAATCCAACCATCCACGCGGTAAATAGAACATCAAGTACGACAATCAGGATAAAATTCTACGATAGCCGGTTGCCTTCTCAATTCACCTCCGCTTTAGCATCACTTTCACCCAAGAAAACTACGCCTCTGCTTCTACCCAAGTTGTTCCGAATTTCCCCAGTCGATCTGCGCCGCCATACACTTCTACGTACTTCCATAACGCTCACGATTCCTAGTCGTTTCCTCGGGCTTTCCTCGAACCTTTCCTCGAGCTTCCTCGCCTCGTCCTTTCTCCGCAACACTGGCTAAGTTCTAGGTCGATTCAAGTGCCCCAGGAACGGCTCGCTTTGCACAGCGAAGAAAAAGCTGCATAAGAACGTCGACGGGTTGCTTACAGATCTGTTCGTATAACTAAATAAGCTTCGTAACAACGAAGGCGACCGGTGTCGAGGCTGGATCCACTTACTCGTTCGTTGCCGGATTGTTGGACAGGTAATTAGAGGAGCAACGTGTCGCCCGTGGGCCTAATTATAAAAGGGATCTTTCTGCTTCTCTCTTTGTCAGCCTATTTCCGACGCTCTGTTGCTTCCCCTTTGCAACTTCGACGACCATGTTCGTGAAGAGAACGAGAGGATAGGGGAAACCAGGGGATCAGTCCCATAGCGGAAACTCCACTGGCTAGCTGCAAACGTTCTTGTCTACCGGTTCTGACCGATTATGATGTATCGATATCCGCGCGGCCAGCGTTCATCTAATCCACCGTTCAACGCTGATACCCGTGCCTTTGCATGAAAATGGGGCTAATACCGGCAACTACGTTCGTACGCGCTGATAGAACATTTCACAAATGACGTGGTTTAGCAGAGAGTTTTATGTATGAGAGGATTGCCGATCGGAATATCGGTGTTAACGTTGAAAGATATATGGGATTTCCTTTTGGGGATCAACGAAGAGAAATAGTATTAATTAATACGACATAATTAAATTGCGGATGTTCTCATATAAACTCGTCTTTTTATGAATATAATTCAAGTAATAGAACATAAACGGAAGGTTTCACTTTTTAAATAAAGGAACACTCAACCAATTAGTTATAAAAGATTCGTTTTGCTAATCTGTCTCTTAATTTTGAATAAATGACACGGCGAAATTAGATCGAAGAACTCGAAATGGTAGTACGTTAAGATCACCGATTTACTCTAAGTCCGATTAATGCGATATCTAGCGAACTAAATCTACAGTTTTACTCGAGGTGCAATTAAATATTTAACTGGCTTTGTCGTCGTGCCTCTGTCTAAGCTTCTTTAGCATTTGCATGAAATTGCCTGAGAATCGCTTTGATCGCCAGTAGCCCAAAGGAGAAAATACACGACCGACTAGTTCGCATTTAATGGAAACGGATAAGGATTAATGACAATTTCAAGGACTGAAGCTAGTATTTAGTTAGTCGGTGACATTGCAAATCTAGATAGTTAAAATCGTAGATTATACTTCGCCGTAAAGCTATGCCGATTGAAACAGTTCAATTACGAAATTGTCTATTCACCGTCCATCGTTCGAACTAATTTAGTACTGAATTTTACGTATACAGAAAAGCAATGGAAATGAACTGAAATAGAGGAAGGAATAAAAAATATAACGGAGGAAAAAGGCCAGTGGGGTATTTGATGTGAGATGAATTCTACGATTCTACCGAGATAGTAGGTTTACAATCGAGAGTCGATCTTGAGATATCTTTCGAGGTGATAAGAAATTCAAATTCTAATACTCCGTGAATTTTCTTCACCACCGATCCATCTGAACCAGAGAAATGTTTCATTCATCAAACGGCATACGTAAGACCGTGACTTCGACTTTTCCAGGTCAAAGAGTGTCAATTATTTTACGACCTGAATAATAGCTTTTCGAAATTAAACGCCGCTCTTACGTGAACTATATTTTCTCGAAGTTTGTCTTCTTAAATGAAATCGTCTATAGAAAACGATTTCTTCCAACTTACACAACAGTCAAAAATCTTATACTAAAAACGTCTAGAACACGTATCTAAACTAGATAAGTTGCAATCAAATTTCGAAACCCACAGCACTCGCGTAGCAGAACGCGGCAAAGGTTTCTTCCGTTGGAAGTTGAGGACAGACGACTTCCTCTTAGGCGATCCAGTATATACTGGATAGCTGCTAAAGTTCGTTCGCTAGAGATCCGCGAAACTTTCTGGCAATGATCCCCAAGCAGTTTGGCTTATTTACAAACCGCTAAACGGGAGAAGTAAATATGTGGGAGAGAAGATCGGAGAGCAGAGACGTTCGCGAGGAAATATCGCCGTGCCACCGGAATAAATATACGAGCTAGCACGCAAGCGCCGCGCGTGATTGGTGCGGTGAACTTCCGCTGGAAAGCGGAAAACTTACGGTTTATGCACATACGGCGCCGCCGACCTTTCGCGGATCCCACCCGAGAAGAAAGACCGTGCGGAAATACGACACGCTGGCTGCTGTTATCGGGGTGCGGTATGGATTTAAACGCGAGCCGGCGTGGGTTGAAAAATGGGTTTAAACGTGAGCCGGCGTGGGTTGAAAAATGGATTTAAACGCGAGCCGGTGTGGGTTTAAAAATGGATTTAAATGTGAATCGGCGTGGGTTGAAAAATGTGGCCAAACTTTAAGGCCAGAGACCACGTTAGAACGAACGACGGAGCTGTTTGAAAAATTTTAATGCGATTGAAAGTTAGGAAATATCGAGACCAGAAGCACCTGCGTACGTTGCTTTCTTCGAACTTTTCTAACTTTTCAAGACGCGCTGCCGATGATAAGACGATCACGAACAACGCTATGCGATAAATCGAAATCGTCAAATTACTTTCTTTTCTGTGTTTTCTTCCAAAAGACACGAATTATCAAGAGTTGATATTACGATATTCATATGTCATCGTTCGTAAGTGTCCGAGCACTTTGGGCAATTTGTAACAACGATAATTTGAATTTGACCAAAGCGTACAAGTTATCTGCGAATAATATACGATCTTTTTGCGGAATAGCAACAATAAATTTTGCTATAACTCTATGGATATTGTCTACATATTAAAAGTGTATACTACGTATTACAAATTGTATGAACCATGCGGATTTTGCACTTCTGGATTCGTTGCTTTTCCACGATCATATTTACATGTATAAATTTACACGTAAATTACCTTCGGAGATAAATATCACGCTAACAAGCAATAATATTAAATTACGAGACTGTCAGCCGAGCGATTTCGACACATGCCCGACTTCCCAAATTGCTGAAAATGGACTGACCGAGCTATAAGCTGGTGGACTAGCGATCGTAAATCACCATTAAAAGGCACGTAACGTTAGCTGACGTTACGAATGGCGGCAATTTCAATATGAAACGACTCTATAAAGGAACCTTGAAAAGTACGGCTAAATCTTCGTTCTTTTACGTTTCCCCGCGGTACAAATTTGGGAAAGTTCGGTGTGAGAACGAGATGATGAAGGTGCCGTAGCGTTCTCTAACCGAATCCCACGAGGATTTCTGCCTTCACGTCAGATTATTAATCATTTCGACGCTGCCAGGGGCCAGCACCCAAAGGAACGCGTTTAGAACTTTCGAGAATGAAATTTATACCGTCGTCCAGAATAACGTATAGGGAATGACTTAATACGAATCGCGATGTTCATCTTGTCGCATCAACGACAAGAGTTTTGCTTTCGTATCGTGCATCTGACAACGTCGTACGTTGGTTCTATTTATATGGGAATGCGAAGATGCTGTGAAAATACGCCCTATATATTTCATAATTACAATGAGAAGCATAATTGAGCTAATAACGATAGATCTTATACGAGCAGTAAGGAACACGAAAGAACATCCGGTTGCAAAAAATCTTATGGACACAGCATTGTACAAACTTGTCACAGAAACCATGGCGCGTAATCGACAAGTATGTTATAATCACTAAATTTGACGTTTGTACATTCGTGATAAATTGTAGAATATCGAATAAATAATTTGAAGGAAAGGGAATACACACAACGAAAAGAAATATATAAAATGCCTAAAACAAAGTACTCAGCCAGCAAAACATTTTGTTCACCGTTGAAAGTAATGCTCGTTTAACTAATGTATCGTACGAAGCACCAGTCCGATTTTATTTTGTACTTTTGTCATAACCTTTTAACAAAGTTTGATAAAGCGTAGCGAGAAAGCTGAAACATCCTAAGTATTACATAGATGACTCTTATAATCAAATTAATACATAATCGAATTCACTATCGATCCTATAGAATGCTACAGAATGACAAACGGATAATGTCGATAGTTGTTTGTAAAAACTGACATTGTTCTACGATATATTAAATATGTCCATCGCAATCTGATCGTCGACAATAACTCGAACTGGAATTCGTTGCCAAGGACTAAGTCGTCGAAGCTTGGTTACTTCGAAACGATTTTGATCGAACGGTTATCGATTAAAAGCTAATCTACTGAAACTCGAGTGCTTTGGTGAATGTTAAACGACCAGTACTTTCTTAACGTGATCTTGCTGGATGCGTAGCTATGCTTGTTCAGGCCGTATGTCGAATAGTTCGAATTTGTCAATAAAGGAATAATTTCTATAAGTACACTGCGGTATATTTTATTTTACATATCGAGTTAAAGATGTCGCACTTAATCTTGCTATCTTCTATGATTATAAATGATATGATACATAAACAACAAAGTTTTCACAGGCCAACCATAAATCTTAATTACTCTCTAAAACTTTCATAGTAGCGTACAATGTAATTTTATCAATGACATACACTTGAAACAATTAAAATAGAGAGACATTAAAGTAACATTAAGTAGAAACGTAGGAACGAAGGGAAATTAATCAAAATTTTGCAACACCGTATCACAATACCTGTACTTTGCTGTTTCTTCGTGTTTCTATCTAATTCGACTTCGCCTTTTACGATAAAATATAATACGGTTGTTTTATCGCGATTGTTTTATCGAGCTCAGTCATAAATAAACTTCTGCTGTAGGTAGAAGAAGCTTATTTTCTTGAAAAACAACGCGTAGCTCGTTTCAATAATATATCTTCGTGTATTTTGCTTGTACGCTCGCCATTTGCCAGTTAGCGATTCGAAGCTAATAAATATCGTGCTTAAAATATCATTTTTAACTAACAGACATGAGAAGCTGACAGCTAAAAAAATATATAATACGTACGATAGTAATATAATAACAGAATGCGAAATTGGTTCTCAAGGTTCGTAAAACTTCATCTTTACATGGAAGGAAGTTAAAGTTGCTGTTTCAATTCTTAGATCATAACGAAATGTTTTCTATAAGCAGATACGTGTTATACGTTTAGCAATTGAAAGAATTTGGTGGAACTGAACGCTATTAACACGCGAAATATACAGAGCGTTGAGAAAAGAGTCTGATTCTATACATTCTATACAGACAATGAAGGAAGATCATGTAAAAAAATTTTCTTCGTGGCTTATTTTTGAAATTATAAGTAATTTAATGTTACCTGCACACTACAGTATTCTATATTTGTCTGTCGTAAGATCGTTTCGCGTGATGCGATAATGCAGTGCAACATGTGACAAACCTCACGGAACAAAAAATATTGGAGTTTCAGTGATCAATTTGATCACGACCATAATACCTATGCTGAACATCGCTGTTTGAGGGTATCACTTTTTTCGAACGCTGCAAAACACGTTAAACGGAAAACGCTTTGCAAAAACTTGACAACTACGTTGACACATTTTTTGTATTAAAATCAGCTAATCTTTATGCACGATTAGGGCCGATAAATTTCCATATAAATGAGGACATCTTATTAAGAGTAACGAAAAATGTACTCTCTATCTTTTGATCATTTCAACGAAGTCTAACGATGATCCCTCCGTTGTTTAAAAAAAGATCTGTATAAAAACAACAACAAGCGCAACGTAACCGCTTCAGACAATAAATACCCTTTCCACCTTTCATGTAATATTACATAATGATAAAATATTTAATTCCACTTTATGCCCCGTTTTATTAACCTTTTACTTTAAAATGAGATTTTACATGAAAATGTGCTGCGGTAAACTTTCACGCGTGACAGCTTTTACCAGTTAACTTGAATCTTTAACATGTGTTAGTAAGCGTGAAAGAAACAAAGCAATAGTCATTTATCGTACAACTTAACAATATCGTTAGATCTGAGTACCAGTTCTTTACTCTTTTATATGAGTATATTTAAGTAATTGCAGTGTAACGCTGTGTAATTCACGTGTTAAAAGTCAAATCAGCCAAAAGGCCATGAAAGAATGCAAGCATGAGCTAATACAATGAGGGAGACGACAGGTTAAGCCGACAAGGCACGCAGAACTGAAAAACATTTTTCCTCTTGGTGAAATCTCGCTCGTAAGCCTCTCGAGCGCTCTTTTCAGTTAATGCCCGTGCACGCTCGGTCGAAAGAGGGGCGGGGGGGGGCAAGAGGGGGACGCGTGTTTCTACGAATCAATATCGAACGTTATGGATGTGTTTCCAGCCTCTTGGTAATGCGATGTAAAAATCTTGACGTCTAACAGCTGCATAATCGAACGTGCGCACCAACCGATGAAGCTCGAGCTCTACCAACCCTGAAACCCTAAAAGCTGAGCTTGCTCCATCTTTGCATGTAAAACTGCGTTTTTAAAACTCTCTCTCTCTCTCTCCCTCTCTCTCTCTCTCTCTCCCTATCTCGTCGATGGATGTATCTTTAATTTGGTTGTTTAAGAATGGACGAGGATGTTCGAAATTTTGGGTGATCCTCAGTTTGCAGGATGGCACATCCGCCATTTTTTGGGAATTTGGAAATTGTTAGGTCGTAAGTTGTACGATTTACACGCTCAGAGGCTAAGTAGCATCGTAAGTATTCGACGGGTCCGCTCTAAGCTGAACCACGTGTCCTAAGCCTTAACAACTGATGAGAACGCGACAATAGACCAAGGACGAGGGCGCCAACTGGACGTTACGCTACGCACCCTCGACCCTGTACGCACAAGGCGCGCCACATGAGAGACGCCCACGACAGGTCGACAGTTACAGGATTGGACAGAAACAGATTCCCACTTCATAGGAAACGTTGACTAAAACACACCCCCTAGACTGACAGTTAGGATACAAGCACCAGGCGTTTCAAGAGACAAGAGACTCATCACGCACTCGCCTGAGTTCAACTCCGTTACGTACAGTTTATAATTTTCCGTTTATACTAAACAGTTTTAATAAACTTATTGAACACAAGCTTAATAGATATCTTTGATCTACCTCCACCTTGAACATTAACATCGTTCAAGGTTTGCGACCACAAGCGAACAGTTGCAACCTAACTGATCACCACCTAGTTGATAGAAGATCAGATTTTGTTCAAGCCTACGAGAAAACTCAAATTACATTTAGGAAAATTATTGTATCGAATGGCAGTCGTCTTCCATCATGATATTGTGGATTTTCGTGTTGTAAAAGACACGAAAATCTTACTACAGGACATCGACTGAGAAATTTTACAGCATCAGGCATATTCCCCAGATTGCCTCGTTAGACTATTATTAGTCCAGGTCACTAAAACGTCCATTGTTAGGAAAAATCTGCCGAAACGGAGAGAACAGGAACTTCATTCTTGTAAAAGAATTTTCAAACGAAGCTGTTAGAAAGAAGTCGTAAAAGGAGATGGAGGCTACGTTTCATCATAACCGAAGGTACAAAACTACATGCTTGAAAACGGTACGAACTTGGCGAACATCTTGTACATTATATCCTTGTCCTTAATAGTATCATTCAAAAGTTCCTCATGCTTGCGAAGCAATGGTCATCTTTAATGCGATTATTTTCTTCGATAATGTCTTCGGTTCTGTCGTAGAGTTGACAGATGTCCAGAGGTTTGATTGGACAATCGATCGTTCAATGATGAAGAATAATTTCTACACTAACCGTCTCTATCCGATGAATTAGCTTCACATTGAGAAGAGACACTTGTATTATTGAATCGTAGTGCGTAATTAAATATGCAATTGGATCGCTAAGATATGAATGAATAAGCTAAGAAGAAATGAATCTTCTTTCACTTGTTTGTTTCGTATCCTCATTTGTTTTCTTTTTCTTTTTAGTTATTTGTCAGAGAAAACACATACTATAACCGTATACAGATAGCAATGAATCTTATTGCCAGCGTAAATAATCGAGAAACCACCATTGGTCAATGTAACCCTTAAAATGGAAAAATACGTAGTGTCCCGGCCAGTTTTACAAGGAGCTTTCCGCCTTTCAGATGAAAATAACTCACAATCGCGAGCATCGCTGCGGGTGGATACCTCTGAAATCTGGCCCCTTCAAGGGGATATTTCAGCCAGAACATGCCGATAAATCGGATGACTTATTATCGGCTGTAATCTCCTGGCCGAACGAAGAAATGTGCGAGCTTCGACCTTCGAAAATACATTCTTTACCAGCGAGCCAACCCATTGTTGCATTTAACGTTTCTTTACACGCTCTTTTGTCGTTTATCTAGCGTAATGTGTAGCGCACAAAAACCATCGGAAGGGTAGCTTCTGTATTACACGCGGTTCCGTCCATTTCTTCGATCGTCGATCACCACGTTCGAACGGTGTCGAGAGAACGCAGATGAGATGAAAATATTAGGCGACTTTTCAGATCGCATTACGTCAAGTGTGCGATGAAACGTGCAAAAGGAAAATCTGTGCGTGTTACTACTGCCGAGTAAAATATTTCTAAACAAAAACCTCGTGAATTTAGGAGTGCAGATAGAGTGGTCGCTAAAGCGCATAGAGAAAAATCTAGCATGCGCTACCGTTTGAATAGGATGCTTATAAACAGAGTTTCGTGAATTTAGAAATAAACGATGTCCAGTAAAAGGGATGAATTCTGTACTCATTTACATCGGAGTGTAGTTTCCGTTGCTTTATTCATCATACGAGAGGAAAAGATACAAAGATTAATTATACTGCATGCTCTCTTATATCACACTTTTGCATAACTGGTTACCAGATCTCTCTTTAATTCTGACTCTTTACCAGTTAGTTTTATACGAGCGTTTCGCTAAATTGCAAGATATTTCAAGACTTCTTTTATTGCCACTCATATACTTAACGCGGGGCGATGCAGCTAATGCACGTCCGAGACATTGTAGATTCTTGCTTCAGGAAATATTAAAAACTGGAATAAACATTTTTTCGATATAAACGTTGGATGAGAATGGAATACGGAAAAGCGATTTCCTGTTTCCTGTGACGGTGCATTTTTAGCCATTCTCTACCATCTATCACAACACGATATTTTTATTATAAGATTTCAACGTGTAAAGATTCTTGTAACATGTCATGTTCGGCGTTGAACACGCGTTCCCTAGAATTAATAACCTAAAGAACATTTCCGTATTCTTATACAGAAGAAATACTTTCCAGCCGATTAACCTGTTCCTTGTTCCTTGCGTCTGTGCTCGATATTCCGTATCTACTGCCGTCTGTAACCTCGGTTTCCGTCACGAATACAGCCAGACCACGTTTCATGACGCGTGTTTTATCGACAGTCGTTTGTTCTACCAACACCATGATCAGTCAATTTGCAGAAACTGTTTAAAAGTTAATCAGAGTGGCGTAATTGTCAAGAAAGAACACGTAATTACGATTTCAAATACCGAGAGTTACTCGTCAGAATACGACATTTCTGATCTCGCATTGATAATATATTATCTCGCATAGTTGAAATTTAAATTTTCATATCATATATAAATTTGCGTATTATCAGTTACGTTATCACATTTTTTCTTCGTCTATGAAAATCTAACTATGAGCAAATAATTTTCTTAACGCTCGAACTTCATGAAAGAGTAATTTTTAAAACAATTTGTGAATTCAGAATCTGTAAGAAATGAATCAGTCTTTAATCATAGACGAGATAGAAATTATCGTATTTATCATGTGTACTAAGTTTTCTTCGATTGTTTCAGACTTAACTCTCACTGGAACGAATAATCGAAACGAAAACGATCTATCTTCCTACTAAATGTAAATTATGTTCCAAGCACTGACCGTGATGTGTCCAAAATTCCAACCACGTTTCTAAGAATAAACTCCGAGTGAAGAATCGAGCCAGTTGTGGAACGAATACAACTTCGACAGAAATAAAGAAAGCATCTGAACTACTTCAAAGTTGCTAGTGAAAAGATTACGTGCAACGATTTATACCAGCAAATACAGACGAAATAAAGAGCCTGCGTTTATCAATCACAGTGGAAAAAGGGGTAAACGCGGTTTCCTGGTGACAGTGAAATCAGACATCGATTCAAATGGCAGGACGTAACAATGTGAAGCGAGACTGATTTCGTTATACCGACTACGCTGACACCGGGTCTGCTAACCTTGATTATGATTGACAAGGCGATATATTACACGCGTTTGAACGCCACTTTCCATGTAACGAGCTGTACGCAAGTTCTCTAACGGCCAGAGACGCGAAGCATTATATTTCGGATGTAATTTCGGACATGTCCGTTTCACCGACCATGCGGAAAAATGGTAGCGAAGGTGAAAATTTAAGTGTTGCCACGTCCGTGTTCGCTTAAGTGCCCGTCAATCGATGATTAATTTAGTACGGTCGCGGTCGAAATATAGAGTATTTAAAAAATGGAGCGTGAAATTCTTTTCATTAACGTTTGATTGACGAGAAACGAACTCGAAAGGTTCGTAGTTTGGTCGCATGCGTACGTTTAAAATTGAACATGTTTAACGTTAAAATTTTCGCGAATAAAATTCAATTTTTGCATTAAGCTTAACACTCTATGATTGAACATTGCATTCAACATTGACACGCGATAACTAAAAACTCGATTGTATACTTTCACCTAAAATAGCTTAAAAACAACGTAAAACAGAATATCGAAGAAAAATTGGGAAAATGCAGAATTCTATTTAGAAAATACATACGTAGACCAATGAATATCTACATTTACGTGTACTGCAATAGATTTATATATTATGTATATGTGTCGATTCCTGTATAAATATACGTATAACATAAGAAGGACAGAAGCTAAGATGGAGATATGGTTCGAGATGGAGGAAATAGCTTTGAAAGCGAGTCTCGATAAGCTCGGCGTACCACCTCTAATTGAGGTTCACTTTGGATTTCCACTTTACAAGGTGGGAACCGAGCCACTACGGCAGAACTGAAAACGGGGTCGTACGATTTCTGTCTCTATCGGTATCAAAAGTTTTCTGGCACAGAGGAGGGGAGGATCAGTTTAGAATAAAAACTACAAGAAGTTTAATTTGCGACGAAACGAACCGACGATCGAGAAAAGCTACGATTTTACGATTGCATCCTTGTCTCGACTTTCGATCGCACGTACGATCGTAATTTATTCTTGAAAAATGAATTCTTCGTTGAATTAAATTGTTTCTAGTTTAGAGTTTCGTAATTGTTCCTTATGAATCAGTAAACAGTACAGTCTTATCTTCTACCGTTTAACAAAATATTCTTTGCCAAAAATTTGTTGCGGGTAGTTCGCGAACACATCGATATATCGTTTAGCTACGTGTACACGAAATTTGTAACGACTGTGTGTAAATTATTTTACGATGGGTGGTTAACGATTAATGATAATGTATTAGTAAATACATACGATAATAATGATGATTAACAATAATAGCTAATAACGCTTATAATTAATCGAGCGTTATAACTAACTATGATTAATATAGAGAGCTTTTTGTAAATTAATATCGTCAACACAGAAAATACTACAAAATTTAGATTGTTTATTACTTTGTTTTACCTTCTCTGAAACTTGTATTAGCGATACTTTTAATAAAAATAAGTAATAACCGTAATTGTTTGTATTATACGGTTAAATTATCGGTGTCGTTCTAGAATTATTGAATTTGGCTGTTTTTCCTCGATATACGTACCATGTACATGCATTCTTGATAACAAACAACGATTCTAAAACTCGTCAGAAACAGAATGAGATACCAGAATTTAATTCCAACAGCCGTAAGCGTACAACCTGCGGGTCTACTACAAACATTTGAGAATATTCGAATGTGCAAAGTATTTGCATATAGAAACACCGATACACGATGCAAATTATTACGAGCTGGTCGCATAACGGAATATGCGTGTTCCTGCGATTGATCGCTTTGATTAAATCGGATTGTAACGTACACTTCCCAGTCGTTAACTAGACGTCGCGTTGGAAGAAACAGTCGAACGCCTTTCGTAAGGCAATTTCTGCAAATTAATTTCGTAAACTGACAAAACCAAACACAAAAGTAGTAGAAACTACGAAAATCGAATCTACCGTTCATCGAATATCGACCAGACTATATTGACTATATTGTATATTATACAAATTAATTAACAGGAAGAGTAGAAGAAAGCAACTTAAAGAGCGATATGTCGTCGATAGCGATACTACATTTCAAGAATCACCAGCGGTCAGTTTTCATATCATCCTCGCGTTATTTTAAAATTGTCACGTAGTGGAAAAGAAAATTTCAGCAAGCTATCGAACGTTATTAACGCTTTTCCTCGCGTGTATTCTCCCTTGGACGAAGAAAATCCTCAACTGTAGGAAATTACAATGTCGAACGATCGAATGGCGAATCGAACGATAACGGAAGATCGGAGGAAATCAGCGGATACGGAACTTACCTTGAGGTAGGACGGTGAGCAAGAGGACTATTTGGAGACCGGCGCTGACCGTACAAAGCTTTATTCGCATCTGTGGCAGACCTCTCGTCTGGTTCGCCATGGCGAATGAATTTTGCAGACTCGGCCAGCTCGACATTTCCTATTCGCAAGAGTCGGCCACCCGGAATCCGGCGAATGCTCCCTTCCTTTCGTTCTCCAACCGCTGTTCCGTCGTCCGTCCGTTCTCCACTGGTGCGCGCACTACACTATATATTTTTCGTGTCACTTTTACGAACTGCGATCACCGTCTCGAACGTCGCCCGGGAACTCTTCGTCGCGAACTGTCTTCCTGATTCTGATCATCCTGTCGACAGGCAAACGATCGAACCGCGAGTTGTACGCTAATCGTCACAACGATGCACCCGAAACGATGCCGCCTGACTTTGCCGTCATAACCAATCGTTGTCCTCGACACTTTTCCTTTGTACAATCACCCGCCACACGCGTACTCGCTCAAACTTTTTGGTGGTCGCTACTGCCGCTGTTGCCTATCGACACCACGGTTTTAGATCCGCATCGAACCTCTCCATGCGCCGAGCATGCTCGCTTTAAGCACCTGAAAATAATTGTGCCATCGTATCAATGTGACCAACTAAACAACTTCCGCGACCCTATTTTCTCATATCTCTCGTCTTTAAGCGACATTCAGCAAGTTGTTCTACTTGGAAAATAATAAATTGCCATTCTTTTTGGCTTGGTACAACGGAAATCCCGTGAAGGATTGGAGACGCGAAACCTTTTGTTTTATTTGTTTACAGGAAGAACAAACATTTTATGCTGAGAGAATACAGAACATCGCGTACCGTGAAGCTCGAACGATGGATCATTTTTAATTAGTACGATCGAGTCATAGGTGTCCTAGGATGGTCTGAGATAAATCGATCAATCGCATTTATCACGTAAGATAAACAACACAGATTAAACTCGGACATTTTACAACGAGGTAGCCTAATTTAGATCGAACTGAACCCGTTACGGTCACCTATGACCGATTGATATCAAGCGAGGAACATTTCATTCGATTAATATCGATCTTTGTGACTCGATGTTTAAAACAAACGCGTTACTACTATAATTTATCGTGTGTGAATGTTGTTCCTCGCCTCATGTTACGGTTTAGACGATATTTAATTTGCCTCTTATAGGGAAAGCTACGGTGTTTAATCGCGTTATTGTACGTGGTGAGTTAATTTCGTATCGCGTTAACAAAGCGATGGCTGCAATTTAAATGTAACGGAAATGAGAACAAAGGCATTACGGTGAAAACTCTACGAGGGAAATTTCGTGAGAAATGTCGGTTATTCGAATTTATCGTAATATAATTAAATTAGTCGTTGAATCTACACTTGCGTGCATTACTAATTAATTTCGATATTACGACCTAGTCAAAAATACAAATTTGATATTACATCAAATAAACAAATAGGGGAGCCCATAAATCAACGTTGAGTCAAAGAAATTTCATTATACTCTGATCGTGACGTTAAACGGTATTAAGCGAATAATTCGACTTACAGAACCGATGTTTTATTCGATGTTAAATCGATTATCGAAGAAACACAATTCGTACAACGATAAATAACATGCAAAATTATAGCAAGTTACAGTAAGTCAAGGATCTTGAAATGTCTCGAGTTCGGACAGAGGCGTTTCAAGATACTCAAGACAACGTAACCTATTGATAACAATTGGAAATGGATCAAGAATACGGTTAATTTGTTCTGCATTTATTCATCGCGCCAAACTAATTATTTGTATCGTTGGAATCGTTTTCAGTCACGGCAAGTTCGATCTTTTCGATACCTGTTGATTAAGCAACTTTTACTCAAAACCGTATCACAGGCCTTGGACATTTTTAGCCAAAAATTGAAAATCAAATTTCCCACGGAAATTCCTAGCCTCCGCCATCGGTATAATAAATGTTGGAACTCTAGTATTCCGATCTTTGTTTCCGTGCAATTGCGAGAAAGATCTATGCGTTTCCGCGTTCAAGAAATATTACGAACGACGGTTTTATACGCATCTGCGTTCTATGTAACACAGCACACGAAAATCGGAGCTTTTAAAAGCCGAAGCTAACAGGAAATAGAGTTCATCCGCGTATTGATATTAAGCTTACGACTATCCAGAAAATGAAAGATCATTTTGAACGATGGCTAGCTCCTTGGTTTACTGTTTACAGTTCCTCGAATAAAGAGATTGTAGCTGTTTCGTCAGGGACTACCGTCACGAGGCCTTTACTTTTTGCATACAAAATGAAGTAACAGATGACAAAAATGTACACGCCAACCTGCTCCGAATAGAAGGCTTCGAAAAATCTTTCGTACAATTGCAAAGATATTCGATGGAATCTTTCGAGAATTCTACGTAACGCTGCGTTGCTCGCGCTACTTAAACGGTGCTCGGCTTTAATCAGCATCCCTTGAAACGATGCTTGAATATACACGTTTGTGACGCAATTTTTGAACGTCAAAGGGAAGCGTCCTCGAAACCTTATTCGTTTACGAATCGAAGAAATCAGGAAACAAGGAAAATACATTGCCTGGTCACGACAAGGTGGTCTGGCGAGAGACACAAAAATAGGAATTCTTATCTGGAAAGTTGCAATAGCGATTTGTAAGTTGTTAGTTCGAACGTACCTACGATTGCGTTCGGCGTCTGTCGTCTCGGTATCGTTTATCAATTTACCAGTTACACGGCAACGTTCTAGCTTCGCGTATCAAGTACACGTCGAGCTTACGCGTCGTTTGCGAAAAGAGGATCGTTGTATCCGGATACGCGTATGTAAAGAAAATTCCATATGTCTTTCGGACGCGTTCGTTTCACAGGTGTTTGTATCGATCACAGACGCGTGTATTCGACCTAATACGTTTTCTTTCTCTTTCGTTATCAAACTACGAATACGGTATTCACTGGCACGAATACACTCATCCCTTATGGAAGTACGATCGGAGGAACGAAATACTACGAACACACTTTCCGTTTCTTCTTGACACTGCTATTTTCTGATCCGCGACCTTATCGAAATTTCTCATTAGGAATTCGCGCGACCACCTTCATACAAGAATCGAGGAAGAATCGTGAAAGAAGCGAAAGGTTGTACAGTTCGAATCGAAGGTATCGGTGAACGATGATATGCGCTGAAGGTGTTGATGAGTTTTCAAGAGATAGCAGTTGCGGAGACCGGAGTACGAAGAGTTGGACGCGGCGAGTTGCCTCGGCGAGTAACGCTTCTGGCACGATTATCATAGACAATCGTATCCAAAGAAGGCAGCTATGTTATCGCGATTGTTGGACGCGGCACGAGCCTGCGTTCGTAGCCTGGTCGGCCTCGTGCATCGTCTTCTTCGTCCCACTACTGTCCACTGCACCCTCCATCCTTTCGTGTATTAGCACCACCTTCCACCTCCTTCGCTTCCTCCTACTTCAGCGGAGCGCAACACGGTGCTGCTAGCCGTATCCAGGCAACTTGGCCAAGCGTGCTGCTCCCACTTCTGCAGGCTTGCTTCTCTTACATCAAATCCTCTCGGCACGCTTCCTCTTCCCTTTCTCGTTCGTTACACGTCCGCTATCTCGCTCGTCCTTGTGCAAAACCATGCTGCTTTATCGCTGCCCAATCCCTCTCGAGATTCGCGTACGAAATCTTCGACTCGAGATTCGGTTAGGACGATACCGCTGGTTCGCGTTCACGACGCCTCGTCATCGTTACCGTTGATAGTTCTCCGAAGACGATGACGCTAGTGCTCGCGTAGCTTATCCCGTTGTCGCTCGACGCTGCACGACTACGACGCGTTCGTCGAGATTCGCGATCACTTGCTCCTCAAATGCGTCCTCGAAAGATACGACGAGGTAGGTGGATCGGTCATCGTACGCACCGGCCGCTACGGTGGCGAAGCGAAGCCGATGTGACTGGGTGATCGGACGACGGGTTCGAGCGAACAGGGCTACGATCGTTGACGCACTATCACACGCGGACGATACGAGGTCTACAAGCAGACGTAGGCGACTCGCGGTACACTGAGACAGCGGTGGAGTAAAAGGTGAAGCGGACGGCAGAAGCGAGGCGTGTGCGCGGATAGAACCAAGGGGGCAACAGCTAGATAGCTAGGGTGAGGGAGAGAGAAGAGAGGGTGAGAAGTGTAAGAGTGGGCGAGCGAAAAAGCGAGCGAGAGGGTAATAGACAAAGACGGAGAAGAGGGGCAGAAAACCGCCTCGTTCTGTGATCGGGTATCCAAACGGAACTGAAAGTACGCTGAAATAGAAGGCGGTCGGGGTCGTGTACGAGCTGCCGGTCGAGCTCTCGCGACTCGCAGCTACCGCCGCGATATAGACGCGAGGAAGGCTTTCCGCGATGAGTACAACCTTCCCTCCACCACCCTATGCATTCACCATCCCTTCCTTCGTGCTACCCCTACCGCTCACCTTCAGTCCCACCACGATTTCGCGGGAAGCTGCGGACTGGACCATCACGCAACTAGCGTCCTCCCCACTACCGGTTCGGCTACCGGCCGGGTGCTCTGGTGAGACAGAGAAGTAGGATCGGGAGAGTGGGTGGTCTGGGGTGGAGGGCTCGAGGACACCATCCCCGAAGCCCACCCCACAGATCAATATTCTGCCCACCACCGTGTACCGGAGAACCTTGTTTCCATCTTCCTCCTTCGCCCGGATGCTGGGTCCTTGCCTCTCCCTCTCGACCACCTCGCGAACTCCCATAGCTCACCGACGTGTTACCGAGTGACTTTCAGCGTGTGCGTGCCATCCCCTTCTGCACGCCAGGTGTATAGATCGTGCGTGGGCTCGAATACCACCTTTACGTATGTACGTGAGCAGCATGTGTGTGCACGCTAAGTATACATGTATCTAAGTATCGTTGATTCCTCGGTGACGGAACTCGCAAATGACGCTCGAGCATGGTCCGAGCCTACTAAGAGGAATACGTCGCGCGAGTCCAGATCTCCCGGGGCTAGCGTCGGATCGCTGTACTCTGTACGCCGGCTAACGCGAGCGACAAAAGTGGAACGTACTAGGGTGACACGGTTGATGAACCGACCGATCGATTTCGCACCTGTGCGCATTATGCCGATGACACAGTGCCAACAATTACTGGATCATTGGCCGCACAGTGCTCCTTCGGAATACCATTCTTCGTGAAAGCCGAGTCGACAATTAGCCTGGCTAAAATATTTCTCGTCGTAATCGTTTAGGACCACCTTTTCAGCAAACGTCGCGGTAACTTGTATATACATATGCTAGAGTACTTGTTGCATACCGGTAGTTGCAGCATGAACGATATTTAATTTAACGAATGCGGTCGAATATAATAACGCGACAAAATTAACGCAACTTAAATTCTTGATTGACCACGTGTGAACATTTTAAATTAACTAAATTTTTATTTATGGGGTGTATTGTTGTATCGGCATTATAGAAATCTACTCGTATCGGCAGATGGCGTTATGCAAGATTTTGTTGCATATCGTGAGTGAAAACACTTCCATCGGAGAGCTTAACTCACGTAGTACGGTCACGGACGAGACGCGATGGCGCGTTAAATCATTGACTATAACCCGCGTTATATCGAACATGTTTTGCGTGTTTTACGTTCTGAAACACCGACTTTGAAAAAGAACAGAACGTTTTCTGCGCCATCTGCGACTCGATACGGCGAATATAGGATTTTTACGTATTTCTAACACAAACAAGATACGGGCTAGGAACATATTTTCAGTAAGAATCGTTAAAAATGTGTATATCAAGAGCGGATAAGGTAGAAAATTATATTATCCGTACCGGCTACACGATCGCACAGCTTTTATCTATACTCGACAGTTTAGCTTTCTCCTTCCTCACATTTTATTTAATATTATTTGTAGTAGGTAATCTTTCTTTCGAAAACGTCTTATCGATGCAAAGCAAATTAGAGCGTTCCAAATGTTCCAATTATTTAAAGTTCCTAATTCGCTTCGCGTCGATAAGACGTTTGTTTCAACGCGTTTAATCACCTCCCTCGCGAAAAATTTATTTTCCTATTATTAAAAATTAATTTACGTCGATCGAAGAACAAATTAATCTTTAAATTTCACAATGACGTATTTGTTAATTAAATTCAAACGAACAATGAAACAAAATCAACGGTGCTTCCGATAACTTCGTTTGGACAAAGATCTGTACTTAGATCTTTAACTCTAAAACTCGAATACGTTTACGCACGAAACTCCATAAGAAAATATGTCGATGATCGTGGTGAAACATCGTTCGAAACGATTGTAGAGTAAAATTTATATTCAGCCTACGTTCATATCTATAGTTTTTAAGAAAAGAAATGATTGCGATGAACGAAACACTATGGTATTAAAACGTAGGCGATGAAAATCTGCATAATTTAAATTCGCAATACGTATTATGGAATAAACTGATTTACACGTGGCAAATATAAATCTAGTGAATAATTGTGCTTCGTATTTATTTATACGGCTGTAGACATCGATGTTTTAAGTATTGTGTCACGCGTGAATTTACCCACATGTTATGATAATTGTTATAACGAATGTCGATTACGCAATGGGATACCAATGAAGCGCTCTTTTCACGAGTGATCAAGGTTCTAGTCATCGGTGAATACCACAAACTTACATCACAAATTTAACTATCCTATTAAAAGCTAAATTGTCGTTATTTTACGCCTTTCTTACGATTTTTTAACCAAGCATTTATCCGTCTATGTTTATACATATGATCTCTTTGTTTTTATTTTTACGCACAGAATATATCGACGTTTTTTAACAAGAAAAATCTGGGATATCATAAATTTATTATAAGAATTAATCTTAGATTGCGAATATTTGTGTAAATTTATATTTTTATAGATACAATTAAAAAAGAGGAACATTGTTAGATGCTAGTATTATGCTCTTTCTGTGCATTTTTACGTTTCTAAATTTTCTCGTAAATGCATCAAAATATAATCTAATTATTACTATTTCTAATCACGCAATTTGCATTAGCCGCTCTCCTTGCCCTAATATATTTCTGTTCTGTTTGCCGCATACGTCATCAGATATAAAGTTTTTTTAGGAACTTGATAGAATATGTTAATATTACGATTTTTATGGAAATACATGTAAAAATGTAGCGTATAATTTTCTTGTGGGCTACAGAACATTATCTAGATGCAAATAACTTTTACGTTCATTCTATACAAAAGTATCATTTTTCATAATGTCCGCAGAATATTCGCGCAGTAAACGAGACAAACAATCTATGAATGCAGCAAATATTACACGAAAATTAAACAAATTATCCTTTAGCATGCGCTGTTATCCCACGAAAAATGAAGGTAATTAGCAGTCGGAGATAACGTACATACATGGACATATAAGTAGAAGTAAAAACGTAACAGATATATAAATAAAGCAGAAGGTAAGATAAGTAAACCGGTGTCGTATTAACTGAACAGCTAAATAATTAAACCGGCGAGGAAATTTTATGTGATCACACATTGATTACGTAATTACATATGTATGTGAAAATTCTATCGATAACAGAATTTCATCGTATAGAAATAAATATATTTATAATTAATCTGTAATTATACATTCCAAATTCTGTCTTGCAATTTAGTTAGCATCGATTTCTTTGTTAATTTTATTGTATATTCCACTGGCGTCGCGCACGTTATTCGCAATTAAAATTTCATACGTAAATATCACCCGTAGTATTCGCTTTAGACTGTTCAAAGTTTGTCTTCGTTTCTAAAATGAATTTTTCCATCTCGTCGTAAACGTTATCAACATTAAACATTCCAATTTCATACAGCGGTAATCTAAATCGTTGTTAGAATTTATCGATACGGCAATCTAATTACCTCTGATATCGTGGCCAAGTGATTATTTTACTATTTTCTGTTGCGCCATATAGTATAATAGCAACATACCTAATGCTAGTGAACTTTTATGAAAAATTCCTCTTTTGATACGTAGAACAAACGAGTTACGAACTGGGAAAAAATCATTGAATTATTAAAACGAACATACACGCATGGCGATGAATTATTTCGTAAAATACGACGCTCTTTGTCGTTTCTTCTCGACTGCAGCATTAAACGGTGACTCGTCGTCGTTCGAAATAAAAAATTCTATCGATTCGTCAAACCACGAGTATCACCGTCGTCTGTATCCCACAATATCTTTGAGATCGTCGAGGTTGAAATGGTCGGGGACGATTTCAAAGAATAGAGGTTTCATCGAGGGTACAGGTATAGGAACGAGAAGAGAGGGAGGTTGCACCTGGCACTCGGAACGATTCTAAACTCACGCCTTGTACACTCTTCTCCCCATCTCCCCGTCGATGATCTATTCCTTACAGCCGGTTTGTTCCCTTCTACAATTCGGACCTTTTCCGGATTCAGCCAAAATAACAGAAATTGTGGAGAAATCGGTGTCCCTTACCATTCTGCCCTCATCCATTGTAACATCTCCGAGCATTCGAACGTCATTGTGGTCATTGTACGTCCGAAACGCACGTTTTTACGCTTCGAAATCGACGTGTTGTCGACTAAGGTTCGACTTCCAGTTCCTTTTCAGGCCCATTGGAGTTTAATAACGACTGGGAGGACCACTGGACGAATTGACGAGACCTCTCGGACGTTTATTTGCAAAGAAGAGAGATGTCGTACGGCCACATCGCGTCGCTTTTACCAAGTTTCACTGCTCGAAGGACGGTGCGTAAAATTGATCGGATTTGATCGACCGAAAAGCCTTGGTCAAACATTGGATAGCGAAAACGGTGAATTTCGGTCGTTCGATTCGCGAGTCGATCGTTTTAAATGTTTCCTCGCCAATTAACACGTTGCAGGGATATTACGGTAATATCTAGTTGCGTTGTGTATAATTCATGGACGTATCGTTTTCGCGATTTTGCTCTGTAGATGTGTGCGCACGTATAAACGTACGAGTATGGAACTGTAATAAAACGAAAGCGGCCGTTGGCTCGATCCTCCTTTGAACGCACCGCTTCGAGGAAAGCTTCCGGTCGTCTCAAAGCGTTCCTGCGTTTTCCAGATTGAATTTTTCCGTTGAACATTCCTGGTCTCGGAGTAAAAACAATTTTCTGTTCGACCTTATATTGGTTCGAATCATTTTCTGGGAACAGGTGCGTTGTTGCAGGTGCGCCGGGATGAAACACGAAGCCGACCTCTGTTCCATTAAATCGACATAAAATTGTGGTTACTGGCAATATATACGATTGTCGGTATGTTAATCGAGATTTCGTACTGAGTTTCAGTAAGACATAAAGGAACGATGGAAAATATTCGTTTAATAAGGAAAAATATCGAAATGGCCGAGTAGATACGATCAAGTAGGAAACGATAATTATCTCGCGTGCAATTTCATGCCACTTGAAAAAGCCACACGAATGTCTGCCTGTTGATACGTTGCACGTTCGCGAGGCCCGAAGCAATTTCAAGGAAAGATTATTCGGTACGTCACAGCCGTAGCAACAGCTCGAAAAGTTGTCCGCCCATGTATCTACCTTAACGATCTTTCTCCGAGCGACTCGTAATTATGCATAATCCTTTCTTACCGGTGTATTCCGCTGCGTTCCAGTTCGCCGGCACTAATTAAACCGCACTGAATGTATTTCGAGCAACATAAACGCTTCATTAATTTCGTTGATTGCAAGAAGCACGGTAGGCAAAGACAGACCATATTTCTCGGCAACTCGACGACCGGTCGTATACTGAACGACGGCAAGTGACGAAGAAAAGCATTCGTTAAGGGAGTTCGCGTTCCTTTCTCGTCGCGCTTATACAAAACGAGTTCGCTAAGAAGAAGGCGGCAGTAAGAAGAAGAGGAAGAAAGAGCAGAAGAAGAATAAGAGTTGAGGCTATGTATACATGTATAGGTATACGAAGCAGGGTTGCTGCGACGAAGCAGCAAGTAGGGCGAGTACAGAAACGTGTCTCTGTGCGTGGGATACTTATTTAGCTGAAACTGCTCGTCCTTCCTTATCCCCGTTGTTCTTCTTTGTTTCAATGACTCTGTATATATCTCGGAATACTAATGACGTAGCAAGAAAATGCTGGCCGATGGTATAACGTGTGAGGGTAGCCAGCAGACATCGGTGCCGGCGGCTTCGGTGGCTGCTACTTACCTGCAAAGTTTTCCCTTTGCGCGCCAACTCGGACTAACCTAGTCGCTTGGAGGGCGCCTCCGTAAACGGTATAACGTTCGTTGCGTTTCATAAATTAGGAGGAACATTCCTCGTGGGAGGACAAACCCTCCGAAACTCACCGCAGAAGCAGAAAACGTACTTGTCTTACCGCGGCCTGGTTATGGCCGTAAGGGGAATACGATTATTTCGCGATGGCATACACGTAAAACCGGTGCGGAACGAACAAGAGCAGAGCCACTGCTCACGTGGCTTGTAACGATACGCCAAATTGTGCGATCTTTGCCGACGAGAGGTTCGACCTGTGAATTAATTAACCGCGCTACCATGTATCTTCCGGGGAAAACCCGGCAAGAATACGACTCAATACGAGTACATATAATACCTATTGTTCCCCAGGGACACGACTCTATGGGGCGAGGAATTTATATTGCCGTGTAAAAAACATATTCTAACGTTCCATCCAATCATTTCGCGATAAATTTGTCAGTATATCGAGGTTTTACATCTATACGATACATGTTTCAGTGCAATGTGCGCAGCAGCGAGGCCGGCAAGAGCAGTCGAACTTATTAACATGAAACTCGCATAGAACAGAAACTACGTCATAAACCTCATCATAAGCATTAAAATTAAAGTACGTTTGTGAACATAAGTCATTGGAGCGAAATTCGCAGAACCATGGCTGATCGTTGAATTAATGTACCTAGTTCCGTGTGAAGAGATAGTCATTTCGTAAAATATTGTTATGGAATCAAATTAATGTATGAGTTTGATAACCGATAGAAGTTGCTGTGTTCTATTTAAATGAAACAAGTCACTCTACTAAACAAATTTTCCAAAGAAATTTTTCCAATTTTTCCAATTTTTTTCGGACGAATGAAGACGGATGAAATATTTAGTTAAAAGATCTAATCGAAATATATCGTGCGATAAAATCGTTTTTATTTCCATTTCGATAGCTTTTATAACCGGGTAATATAAACGTTAAATGTTAACTCTGAAATTAATATATTCCGTGGAACTCGATATTTCAAAATGGAAAAGCCAAATAACATTTCTTTATGATCTTGCGCAGAACGATCCTCGACCAGTATAATTTTTTCTTACGAAATAATACACGCGCATATTATTATCGATGTTAATTATATACACGTAGAGATGTTTTCTGCTTATCTAACTAATCGTATCTTTTATTATTAGTTGGTTATTAGAAGATCAGTAACGTAGATAGTTTGTCTACTTTTGTATAATACTGTACAGTATACGTCATACCTATATGCAAATGTTTGGAAGTTGGAACAGGCTATTTCAGACTGGCAATGCTGAATACTTAATTAAATAGCGACGGTGATTGTTACCAGTATCGAACCGATGGCGTTGCCTATTAAAATCGTTCCAAGTTTAAGTAGTAGATTGGGGTTAGGTTGTATTCGTGTTCATATGGCCTACATTTTACATGACCGTTATATCAAAAATACATTCCATTCCAAGAAAATGAATACAACTTTAAGAACGGCGTGACTTTTACAACCGTAAGTCCTTCGACAAATAGTTTTTCGATATTTCATTTCCTGTAGCGGATATTCTCTTCTAAGAGTTTACATATCTCTCCTTGTATATTGACCAAATTCCAAATTCCAATGTATTAAATTTTCTGTTTCCAACAAGTATCTTAATCCAATGTAAAAGCATGGGACAAAAATTGTAAAAGATATTATAATAGTCTGTGGTCTTTGCTACGCATATCGGTTTTACTCGGCAAACGGTGTTAGCATACTCTGCGAGTAAAAATAAGGAAAAATGTTATACCGAATATCCAATCTATCAAAAGATTTTAACAGAAATACGAAATTGCTATATGGATGGATATTTCGTTCGATGAAACGGAACTGCGTCATTTACATTAGCTCCGTTTCGAAAGGCAGTCGATTCTTATAAACACGGAATTGACATCGATGGAATATGGAATCTATCGGATTACGAATTTCTTCTTGATTTTCTTTCATTTCGATGAATATATCAGGAATTCGTTATGCATATATTACTATAACGAAAAGTATTCTTTTCCTTCGTGCTTCTCTACAAATAGATATCTAGCGATATGACATCGTTTCTCGATTACATCATTGAAGATAATGCTCGCTTGAGAATTGCTGCACTATCTTGTTTCAATGCGGTATCGAACGAGAAACCGGTTCGCTTATTCGCTGAATTTTGAAATAGGTATTAATCCTATGTTCTCTTCTTCTCGTTCTGTTTCTTTCTTTCCGCCTGCACAAAGGCAAACCGAAATGTCCTCGATATAAGAACAGAATTTTCAAGTTTAACCGTGCCTGAATTCAATTTCACGTTCGACGTACACTTCTGCCGAAGACGGTCGAAAAATGATTCCGCTCGCAGTATGAATTCACCTGCGAGGAATTCCCCTTAGCTCTCCTCCGAATTAGTATTATTCGCAAAGTTGCTGCAGGACGATCTAGAGAATGGATCGCGCTCGTTCGCCGCACAGGCTGGCAGACAGAGAGAGAAAAAAAGACACGTCGTGCGCGATTTCGCAGAAGTCAACTTAACGAAACTATTCCACCTCGAAGTAGTTAGAAACTAGTTCGACATTCAATTTCTGTCCTTGGGACGATTTGTCCATCACCGAGAAAGGGCGGAACGTCGACTTCCTCGTTCCTCGGATTCCATATCGTGGCCAACGACTCGTATCTGTTAGGTAAGTTTCGCTTGCCGCGAAAACTAAGTACGAAGTATAACCGAGCTTTAAAAGCGGGGAGGAGGGATTGAACTCGAGTTGCGATGGGAACCTCTCTCGCCTAGCTTCAGGAAATCTGATACGGTTCTTCGCGGTATCGCAAAAACTTCTCTTTTCCTCTGTAAGTTTTCCATCCGCCCGCCACGTGAAATACTTTCTATCATCCCGGCAAACGTTTCGCCCGCGGATGGGGGCGGTAGATAAGGTACCGCTAAGCTATTATCTACATTGCTTATTGTCCGAGGCTTCCGCAGAATTGACTGGGAACCGAACTCGCTATTCGATTGTTGATGGCGTAATTGTTTTTCCATTTCTCCTTCGCAACATGGATTTCCCTCTTTCGCTTTCTTTTCCCATTGAATCGAAAAGTAAGAAGATAGAAGGAACAGCCGATGGAGGAAGGAAGAGAAAAACAGACGGGTCCTGATTAAAGCGCTAACGAAACTGCATTTGATACGTAGGATAAGTCTCGCTCGATCAATTTCAATCTTCAGCGTATCACGATTGTTGCCAATTGTAGATGGAAAAATGTTCATAAATCATTGTCAAGTACAAGTTTAGTATTTCCACCACAACGCTGTTGGAGATATCCACGAAATGGTCCGCAGGAGAGAAAAATTCTTGTTGCCTTCTCCTTTTTAGAAAAAACCGTGACACATCCACGGGATGTTGAAGTTCGTCGAGATTCTCGAAATTCTTTCCCCGCACTTTCAGAACCTCTTTAGAATCTGCTCGCCGCTGACAAATGATTTTTTCGCGATTTAAGGCGATGATATAGGACGATATAAAAAAAAAAAACTAGTCATTGCATTCGGACGCAAAGAGACCGTACACTTTTGTGCAGTCAGGCACGGATTTAACGCGTCACAGAAATCCAGGCGTGTGCACACATAAAGAAAGAACGTGCGCGCGCGCTCGCTTGTATGTGTGTGTGTGAAAGAGAGAGAGAGAGAGAGAGAGAGAGAGAGAGAGAGAGAGAGAGAGAGAGAGAGAGTGAGAGAGGGACAGAGAAAAGCGTGCGCTTTTTCGACGATGGAGAATCGATTGGACACTGCCTCGCCTCTTGCAAGTCACAGTAAACACAAAGTAACGCCGAAACTCTCTGCCGCAATAACGAATAACGTGGCAGAGAAGTCAAAATTAAAGACGCGTATATAAACACGAAGGCTAGAGATCGAGAGGATATTGCTCTGCCTTGTTTGCTACAAATCGCTAATCAGAACTATCTCATCTGTGTGCTCTGTTTTCGGTAGTCAAGGCAATTTTAATTAAAACATGCCGTACGTTTTCATTAAACCGTCGTGATATACCCGCGATACATACACCGGGTCTGCGCAAGAAAAAATGTGTGCGTCACACGACTAGAGTCATCTCCTTCTCACAGTGTTCCTAATCATAGGCACAGCAGATATATTGAGACACAAGAACCGATAGAACGTGTAGTCACTTTAATTTGCATACGGCCAAGATAATATTTCGACAGAGATAGTTTCGTGCTAGGAAATAGACAGATTGATTTAGTTTTATTGGTATCGTATGGTATAATTTGGTAAAATAATTTTTAATATATCGATTAAGTTTAGAATTATGCATAAGGCAAATACTTTTCGTTCATAAACATTTCAAGGGCGTATCGCTAACTACAACAATTCGCGATCAATGTTCTTTTGAATGAAACACCGTTTAATCGCATGGAGAATTGAAAAGCAGTAACAAAGCAGGGAATTGCGTCACCGTAGGAAGCAACCGTAACGACAGAACGATGCTGTAATGAGTAGTTATGTTGGTCGGTTCTTTGATAAAGGGTACGCGTTACGTCGAAGTACCATACTGTCTGCGCAAATCCAATTTTACGAGGCTCGATCCCAGCGGATCGAAGTGCATCGTCGACACCGGGGGATGCCACGCAATACGCCCTCTGGCATGACGGAAGCTGAATTCCACGGGGAGTCCAAGCTTTTGGCGACTTAGCTAGGTAAGCGTGGCTGGCCTTGGATAGCAGCAGCGCCAGCCCGGTGTTGGATGACTAGGGACTCTAGCAAGAGGAACGACGGCGGTGTGGCCAGAGGGTTAAGACGAAAGAGGAAAGGGGCCGAGATACGCTGGAGGGCGGAGAAGCGGTCGAGAGTTGCCGGCAGAACCACCGATCCCATGCTATCGTCGGCAAACGTATAGCCCCTCCGCCTTTGAGGGCTTCGTGAAAAAGAATCGTATAGAGACGAGAGAGAGAGAGAGAGAGAGAGAGTGAGAAAGGGCGGGGGGAGGAAGAACCAGTGGCAAAAATCGTGCGGAAGTGCATGCTTCCACAAATAACCATAGTATTTTACAGTTCTCCTCAGTTTCAGCCATAACTGTCCGAGTCACATGGTGTCATAAATCTCAACCAATATTTCATCCAGCCTCGCGCCTGATATCGCGAAACAGTGTAAACTCTGGTTTAAAAATCCATTCCCCATAATCGTTACTTAGCGCAAAACTCGGTCTAACGTTACTTTGTCGCTCGTTTTACTTTCAACTGCAATTTCGTCCCTCTTTTATTCGCGCGCACACCCATTCCCTCCCTGTTGCCCTGATGGTCTTTCTCTTTGCGTGCACGTGCTATTAATGCATAAACGAGAATGTTGTTAGTTACTAATCGCAGTGACAGTCGTAGCGGAGAGTGTACGCGTCCGCTCTCACCTAGAGTGCTTAACTCAGGGGTGATTTTGCAACTTTTGTAGGACAAAGGTGCATTCGTAATTTCGGAAGTTGTAACGAGGCTGCTTTGAATTTTGATGAGCCACGGATCGGACAGCGTTCCGGCCTTTCGTTCGTTACCGACGCAAACTGCGATCCGACGCGCGACGTCGCGCTAATTCCGACCATTCGATCCTCTTCCTTCGTTCTATTCTGATTACAGTCATCGCTTATGTGTCACTACTAATTAACTCCTTGCGTATGCTATGCCGAGTGGCGAGGAGAAAAGGACGACTGACGCTTCACGACGTGGTTTTAACGTCAGGGCCGTCTTCGGTCGAGCGAATTTTATATCTCTTCCGTTTAAAGCAGCAGCATAACCCGGTTTGTTCGTCGCTGTTATATGTACCTATGCATCGTTTCCCGTCTCGCTGTCGAGTAATTTCAATCGACGAGATAAAAAAGGGAAGGTTTAACATGACGTTACAACGCGCTCGCGCGTGGATGCATCTACGAGCTGAACGAATCGCGTAAACTCATTTACATGAAAAGAATGTAAATCGTTCGGACAAAGCAATTTAGGCGGCGGCTATACATAACTCCGTCGTATCAGGCGCGTTTTAAAAGTAGACAGCTCGCTCGACTTCCGTTAAATCGCGCTCACAATCAGTCGTTGCAATCGACGAATTGCGGTTGCGCCGGCCCTGGAACACTCTTCGTGGGGGTAACTACCAACTCACCCTCCTACTTCTCCCTCTACACCTCAACCACGACCACGACCACACTTATCCAACGCTACTTGGCGAGATCCCGTATACGTGCAGGCATCGTCACGAGATACGGTTGTGGTAGTAAGTCGAGTGCTTCCGTATGTGTACGCTACTGAACTGGCCGCGATCGTGTTGGTAAGATTCGAATGTGTAGCGGCGATGTAGTACGAAGATCGGTCGGTAGTGGCGCCACCGTCGAGTCCGAGCGCATTTACGGCACAGACTCCGTAGAGCCGTGGCGCCATCGAGTTTCGCTTTTCGTTGTTCTCGGTACGTCGCTGCGGGCCGCTGAGCGCCGACTAGACGACAGTTTGCCCTGTGTGCCTGGACGGGGCGGGTGTGATTTTGATCGTTGTTTGTGACGTTACACGTTCTCCTAGCGGCATCGCGTGAGAAAAAAGTGACATTAACGCACGGTTCGTTCGATCGGCACGATCTCGGATCACGATAATCGTTCATACGCGTTTGAACTCGACACATGAAGGAAAAAATTGTCGGTGCAAAGTGGACGAGGAAAGAAGACAACGGTAGAACCGGCCACGATTCCAGGAATGACCCCACATGATCGTTTTCGTTCGCACGACGCTTTGACGAATCGCGATATGACGCGATGATCTTGGAGAAGTTTTGTATACCTACTTTGACTAGATCACGCGTGGATTTTTGCCGTCTTTTATCCGCTGTCTAATTAGTGTGTTCGGTGTGAAAAATATCAAGTGTTTCGAAGCGAGAGAAAAAGAGCAAAAGAAGGAAAAGTTATTCTTGTTTGTTTACTCGAGTTGGTTGCGCGAGAGTCATGGGTGATGTGTACAGGCTAGTTAGTGACCTGCTCGTAAAGGATACACCCACGGACAGAAGAAAAATCGACCTTACCCTGCCACTCGCAAGAGTAAGTCTGCTCAACTTATCTTCTCGTTAGTTTCTCTTACGGTACGATGTGTCTGTGTGTTTGTCATTCCTCTGTGTATTACATAGATTTGTGTTCTCTGCTTGGTACTGTTTCGATCTTGGGAGGATAGGGATGGTATCACGGCCGCAGGCTAAGAAAAAGGCCGATGCTAGGGATCGAAACAGAATATCGGAAGAAGAGAGACGACGACTATTGTGGTCACTCGATCCTTCTCTTTTTCATCGAATTCTCTCGATCCGTGCGCGCTCTCTTTCTCATTGTATTTCGTTATCTCTGTCGGATCAGTGCGCGCGCTTTCTCTTTATCTCTGTCACGCTCCGTTCTCCTTGCTCTCGACTGGCTAGAGAAGTTGGCGTCGTTCTCCGGTCGTTTTTTTCACCGTTCGGAACAAGGTGACGCCTCGAAGTTCGACGAATCGAAATGTGCACGCCTAGCGCGTTTAGATTATTACACTCGACGAGAGACGAGAGACCGCTTTGTGCCGACATTGAATCACGTACTTACGCGGATGAAAGATTAAAGACGCGCGCGCGCGCGACGATTGAAGTTGCATCGTCTTTTTGGCGCGATCGAACTGTCAATCGCAACCAGGGATAGAATCTCGGATAAAGACGGATCGAAAATGTCAAACTCAGCCGGTGGGGAAAACGTGCTTGAGAAATCTAAGACGATTCATCCATCATGGAAATACCACTCTGTTTGACTTCTCTAACTGACGGAACTCAACACGCTTCTTAATCGATTAACTTTTCACAAACTTGTCCTTTACGAAAGAAACTGTGAGACTAAATAGATTTCGCATTGATCACAGAAGAATTTATCAACGTTTTTTCTCGTGTTCTTACTTAACCATTAGTCGCATAGAGAAGTATTCGTACTTGACATCATCTCGCACACTTTCATCGAATGCCGTTATAATATTTTCGCAAACGTTTGCAATCTCTACTTCACTAGTCACGTATCAAGATCTCTTATACCTAATCATTATAAATTATATAACTGTTTAGCAAGTGTGAAATGTTTTCATAGTGAAGTATTTGGAGCGCTTCTAAAACATACATTTTTCTTACTTTCAGTCAGCTTAACATCCGCCATATACGTAGTATAATACGTACATAATTAAAATTAATTAAAACATAGAGTTACGAACATTGTACATATAAATCTAGTTACGTAATTACATATACATGTATACAGGATGTTTCAGACGGGTTAATCGCTATATCCATCAGAATCGATTTATTTTAGATAAGTATGATGCATTTTTATTACATAGGGAAGTATAAACGAAATATAGAAGGAATCATTAGGGCTGTGGTTTTGCAATTACGTTATTGTTTTTATACCTAATTAGAATTGCGATAATAGAAAGAAATATTTCATATTTGTTTTATTAAAGGAATATAATTGAAAGTTTTTGTCTAGAGATTATTCGAATGGACAACGAACCATAAAATAATAAAAGATTATCCAACCTAAGCCGCTCATCTTGTTGAATCAAAGATGTTTCGTCATCGTCGACTAAGAAAATAGGTTTCCTTGTCTCTTTAAAATACTTGACCTTAATCATCCTTTCTCGAAATTCTGACGGAAAAATTATAAATACACTATCTGGTTTCTTTAATTAATTAAGACTAATGCCCTATTAAAATATTGTTTTCTTATTCGTTTCATTGAATCGAAATTACGTTAGTCGTGAAAATGAGCGCGATTTTACTACATCGATTAAAAAACAAGTTTCTGTCCAAATGAGATTGTTAAAATTTTCAAACTATTCGAGACAATCGTTTCAAACATGAATTATCATTAAATCGTCAATTATTTTTTCGCAAATCTCATACGATCAAAGAATCAAACGTAACGAGAAAATGATACATTTCAAATTTTCCCGTTTTCTTTACGTTTCATTCGCACAATAACCATTGAGCAAACTAAACTGTATAAAATATTATTTAACACCGAATTCAGATTTTTTGTCGCGAATCATTTTAAAGATAAAACCTCGTCGTGTCTCTCATTCTCTTTTACCAGTACCTATCATTTTTTCGCTGATCGTCGTTAATTATCGTAGAAATTTCGATTTCTCGAAACCGCGATCTCTCGAGCTCCTTCTTTTCCCTTCGTGGTCGATATTCGTGACATCGGGAATAAAAACGATAAGTACAGGGAGCATAAGAAAGCATAATAGTTTCCATTAAGCGATCCGAGATTGCGAGAAGGCATGCAAACTATCTCGAGTAGCCCGAGTTATTCGAGGCTTACGATCGCATTTTCGAATTGCTATACTTCGTTCCTCTCGTACGGTCGCAAGCAATAAGAGGAACAAGAAGGCGAACATAGAGAAACAGGAAGAGAATAGGAGAAGAACTTGTTTCTTAACGGTGCATAATAATTATTGTGTTGTCGCACACCGGCAAACCTTCAAGAAGTTTATTACGTGGATGGGACGAGCTCGTTGAATATTCGACCAGGCTGCATTGAGAATTCCGCGACACGATCGTCAAAAATTCGACGAGCATGAACAACGTCCGTCCCGGGCTCTCGGAAACTCCGTGATCGCGCGGATTAAATATTAATCCGGACGGTGTTCGGTATTCGGGTAACAATAGCGGGGGATTCGCCTCGTGTTACATCAATATTAATTGCCTCATCAACGTGTTATCGGCACCTTGGAGAATTTCACTTGGAGGGGCGAAGACATACCCTGCGCTCCCTCGTCTCGTTGGCAACAACGAGAGGTAATTGTCACATCGATTATCGAATTATTATCGTATCGCGTTGAAATTCCATCGTTTCCCATCCGGCCATTCTTTTTCACTGAACGCGTGACATCAGGCTCGATAATTGTACACGCGACAAAACATATCGTTCTATTTGCTTGGTCCAGTTTTACATGCCAATTAATAGGCAAATATTCGGAGGATTTGTACCGAACACCCACGGGTTCGCACGCAGATGAATCCTGACGTTTATATCGAATTAATATAAAACGTATAGAAGTGTAATCGTCCAAGACAAATATTACCGACCGATCCATAACTGTGGTTGCCACTAGTGCCGTTTATTCCACACAAATGAACGAGAGTACAATTTATGTTTAGTTCGGTGATAAATACTGAGCGGTATTTAGTTAAATCGGTGTATACGTTCATCAGATCAGATAACAAGCTGGTAGCATGTCGCGTTGTGCCTCTTCTAACGTGATTTTCAAAGCGATGATAACACGGCTCGCGCATGTTTTACTATTTTAGAGTTTTCTTATCAGCGGCTTGAGTCGCGGTCTCGCACTTAACCGTGAATTGGCTTAACCGGAGACCAACTTTTGCTCCTCGGTGCGTTAAGCTAGCTATAATTGAATTAACAGAGAAGGGAGGTCGTGTCGGGGAACGAGCGCTCTCTCTTTACGCGTCCTTCTCGATAGGGAAAAATTACACCTGAACCTTAGGGGTAAATAGAAATGAAATGGAACGAAATGATGAAGCATTATCTTGCATTAACGCATCCAGTGGCACCCCGAGAAGCTAGGGGAGCGCGTATACCGCGCGCATATGTCACTTATAAGCTTTCCGCATAGGAGGTGGCATATATTTAAGACCGCACATGGTGCGCTCGTGATTGTCCTTTGCAACGCTTTTGTATCGCGTCGGAGCCACGCCGCTAATAACGCGTAATTAATAACACCTGGTTGACACATTTACTCCCTGTTGTTAAAGAAATCCGAAGAAATTGACGTAACGAGAGTCGATTATTTTTGACACAAGGATTTGAAATACGGTTTCCAATATCGGAGAGTATCAACGGTCAGCTAATGATATTGTTACGAATAATCCAGTTTGCACAGTTTATTACGGCGATATATATGAACACATTGTATCGATGTTTGATAGGTTCACAGTCATTTATCATGAGAACTCTGTATGTGAAAGATCAGCAGCCACGTACGCTGTATAATCTCGACTGGCGATTAGAGTAATCAAATTATCATTTAAAAACCTTTGATTGGTATTAACACGGCGAGTCGCTGTATTATGGATAGCGATTGTGGCTAGGATATGATGCGTACATTCGCGGGAAGGAAATACTACATGGTAGTCAAAACGGAAGCTTCTAAGTGTACTATATCGATCAACGTTAATCTCACTAGCGAACATGATGATTAATACGTATAAAAATCACCGTTAGGTTTATCAATTGGTAGGTTCCACAAATATATCGATAAACTCTGTAAAGCTGTTATCATTTTTCCACAACGTGCTAATCGACATGTTCTTGTCTGACCGCATGAGATATAAAGCTTTTAATAACTTGAAAAATCTGCTAAAAGATTATATAGTAATATCTTCTTACAAGAAAGCAGTACTGCGTGTTAAGCTCTTTAAAGTTTCATTTTCTTTTTCTCGGTATTGTTTCAGCGTCGAAAAATACGTTTACCCTCTTAATGAACGTTTAACATCGTAATAAATATCATAAATTAACAAATAAAGAATACTTTTATACGTTCATAAAAGATAATAAAAACTCGTTAATGCGCGTAAATGGCCTAAGGTTTAAATGAAACTACGTGACCAATAGTTGTAAAGGTTTCGCTTTTAAGAGGCTAGCAAGAAGCAAGGGATGAAATTATAGGGCGTGTCAGAGCGTCTCGGTAGTGGAGGACGAGATTCAACTTTCCGCTTCTGATTTGCTCGTTGTAAATTAGGTGAAAATAGCCAAGTAGAGAATACTTTTAGTATCCATGTGACTAACATAACTACGGCGTAAGACAGTCTGCCTACCTACGTGCCAAAGTACTCGCCGAGGACAAGCTAGACCGGTACTACCGCTTTTTTTCCCGTTCCCTCCTTTGCTTTTCTCTGTTCTCTGGGCGCAGGCCACACATACAGACACGCGTCAGAAATTCTCAACCATTCTTTCTTCGCCTACCTGGTCTCTTTTCCAAAGGATGGTGTGTTCGCGCAGTATGCAGAAGCCTTGCTTTCTACTTTGCCGTGCAAGTGGAAGGCATAATAATTACCACAGAACGACGATTCAGTGATGACTTCGATGTCTCTCGCATGCACTGAGCTGTACGCGTAACCAGTATCGTTGTTCTCTTCGGAACAGCATCGAGAGCGTATACTGCCGGTTTCGTGTTTATACACTCGAAATTGGTCTTATCGACTTTCAACGTATCATCTTTGATCCGTATTCAGGGCGCGACGTAAGGATGCAGGCGGTCTTGAAATTTCAACGTCACTCTGACCGCAGTATCAATAAGATGGTATCTCGGTGGCCTCTGTGAACGCGATTCGAATTCCACGTTACGTTTTAGTGCTCGAGTTTGCTTTTTATTTTGGGTCACAGTCGCGTTGATAAGCAAGTTGACATAAACTTATACGATAACCGACGCGCTGATATATTCGTGATTGACGAAATTGGAAACACCCCACGTGCAATGAAACGCGGAATATTTTCGGTCGCTATCTAAACTTCTTCTTTCGATTAAGTTATATTTTCTCTCTTCTAGAATAAGATTGATATTTATATGTTTAAATCAAATCGAGTTCAATTTTTCACCGTTATATCGAATTATTATTCGACGCTATTGCGTTTATACGTTGTATGAGAAATACGTGAGTTATACTATACAACGATCAGACATAAAATTGAAGCACCGAACAACTTATACCCGTGAAAGTATCGATAAATCATGCCGCGTTGGTAATATGTAGAAGGAGGTAAGGCATACATCGATGAAACACGTTGTATACGCGTCCAATCGATGAACGAATACGATAAACCAGCTGTAATGTATACAATCTTGAATGTGCTGCAGGCCGAGATTGCAGCTATTGAAGCATCTCTTGGAACAAGCTTTAATTTTTTACACGATTAACAGCGACCAATCCGATCGGCACCACTTTAATCTGTAACTTGAGTTACAGCGCGTATATACCATTGTGGAGAGTGGTTAACGATTCTAATCAACTGGAAATGGCGCGATCGTATTGTTACCTTATACGCGATAATCTTAACTTTACGCAATTTAAATCGGATAAAAGCTGCACACGGACAAGATCTTGAATATGGTATCATAATGCGGAGAATATGTATAAATCAACGTGATCTTCGATATGGGATCGTTCGTCTTTCTTGGTCGAAATAGGAAAACCTCGTTTTATTAGTCTTACTCTGTATATATCGAATTTCCACCGCTAATGTTAATTATTAACTTTCTATCTGTTGGTGTTTAATTGCATATGTATATCTTCTGAACGGGTTTCCAGCTGTCATTTACAAACATTTCTAATACTCGAATTTCTATTCTATCGAACTAGATTTTCTATTAACGTATTCTTGCGGCAACAAAAAATCAATGACGATCGATAAAGAGGGAGGCGAGAGTTTTACGGAAAACGCGATAAAATTTCATAGCTTCGCTTGATTGACAGTAGTAAAGCAGGAATTACAGTTTCTGACTGTTAAACGTTAAATAATTTTTCTTATTTTTTCCTCGTATACTCGCCGAACGAGTAATCCGTTTAATACTTAACTTTGTAAAGTATTATTTAGCTTGAATTTGAAACAACTTTCGAAGAATTTAGGTTTCTTACAATCACGATCAATTATGATAAACTTCGCTAATGGAGAAACCAACAACGAACGAGGATTTATTGTGAGCGAGTGACGGACATCGCGTTAATTGTAGTATACAATTGTAGTGTAGGTAAAAGAAATACCTAGAGATGACGAGATGCGCCAATTGCTGGTGGAAAAAAGTAGAAATTTCAAATTTTTAGATGGAAGTTATTAAAGTTCATCAACATGGGATCCGTTCGTCTGTGTAAAGACTTTGCTTCCATCCATTTCTATATTGGTTTCTTTCCCCGGCCTTTCGCAGCTCGTTCGTCTAAGAGCTGCGGTCTTATAGTGGGTAGGCAAGAAAGAGCAGTTGAAAAATTTGAATGGCTGAACTCCTGGAGCTCATAAATCTGGAACAATTCCACGATAAAGGAAATTCCTTCCTTTTCTTCCCTTTTATCGGTTCGCTCTTTCTCCTCGCGCTTCACCGGTTTAAGTATGGTTTTGTCGGCCGGGCAGACGCGAACGAACCCTTGAATAGCAAACTTTCGTTCACTTAACATCGAACGATCGGTTTCGAACTCGAAGGCGTTTTAATTACTACCTTTGCGGCGATCTAACGTCACGCTCGGAAAAGTTGAACGAATCATTCCATTGATAACCAACGACGTCTAAGTCGATTAAGAATTTTTCGATTTCACCGTTTATCGTGCCTTGGCAATGCTGCCTGGAAAATAAATTTCACTCGTAAGCCGGAACGGTTATTATAGATTTTCTACGATATTCGATAACACAGCCGTACACACACCGGGGGAAGACGTAAATTTCAACTCTCAACCTTTCTCGGCAGTCCCATTCACGACATCATGAAGAGTATTCACTTCGCATGTATACATAGATCCTGCAGTGAATATTTCCCTATTTACGCCAATCCTCTGTCCTTTCGCCTCGCCGCGCCGCACCGCGCCGGTTTGAACGCAGCATATTTATAGCTCTTTCGAATAATCCCGCAGTACGGCCGAAAGCAGCCGAAGAAGCCAAATGCTCCTGGTCCTGTATCTAGATGGGTCACTGTAATCTCGGATCAACTATATTTCGTAAACGAGTTTTAACAAGAAAAAAAAAAAAAAAAACAAGACGCTGCAAAATGAACAGTGCAGTTGCCTTGCGAACACCGATCGGTTCACGAACGTATCATAGCGTTTTGACAGTCCTCTTATCCTCAGATTAAATCGTTCAACTACTACAAGGAGGAAATCGAGTGATAAAGTCGGTGCAAAGATCGGTTACGACACGAATCCGTGTCTTTGGCCTGGATGACGCGTCCTCTAATATAACATGTCTTTCAGGCCTTCTTCTTCTTACTTTTCTTCGTTCCACCCTTTTTCCAGGCATCGTGTATGCAAGTGCTCCTATGCATGTACGTATATACGTATAGTGCGTGCAGGTCGTTCTGGGAGCTCATTAATGTTTTCAAGATGGGGATGTGGCCCCTTCGACCTTCTAAAAACCACTACACAGACGAAAAAGCAAAGCGCCAGCAAGTGGAGCCAGGGGAAAAAGGTAAAAGCACGTCTGAAATCTCTGAAGGACACTAGACTCGCTGCCCTCGGGTTCTCACGCGTACGCAATGAAAGAGTACGTCTTCTGAAAATTCTAATGACCAATGTTGTTTCCTTAATTAAACCGTGTCTCGTTACTGTCCGCGAGAGTGTTACGGGATTTGCCGTCAAGATACACCAAACGCGTTTGTTCGTACATATATGGGAAACTGTCTCTATATAGGGAGGAAGTCGATACACGGGACGTCAGACGTATCCTTCCGGTAATTGAAATGGAGTTTTACGATCGGAAGGTATTTGATGCATTTTCCGCGTCATTTGTAATGCAATCTCTCTCAGAGGCGCGCAGGGCGCGTTGGAAACAGCGTGATTCACGTAATACGTTATAGAAATACGGTGAAAATTCCGGCAAGCGAATTTTTCCAGGGCTGGTGGCCGTGATATTAAAGTTCGGCAGAATAGGGAGGAGGTGTTCGCATCCTCGAACGATTCGCCACAATTGTATCTCGCCAGGTATCCGCGAAGAGCCGTTTATTCGGATATACAAACGAATTTCTCGAATATCCCGTCGTCGATGTCAGCCTGTGTGTCTCGATGTTTCCCGTTTTGTAACCCCGCTTTATACGGCGCAACTGGCGAGAGGTATCTCGTATTTCGATCTTCAACGACCGCAGATGTCCCGCAGCGTTGTTGTTCCGTCTTTTCGTTCCTTTGCTAGCCGTGCTTGCAAACTGCGGAACCGCAGCCGTCTGAAAAGGAATCGTCGCCCCGGTTTTCTTCGATACTCGAAATAAAAGCGCTGAAAACGTGTGCTTCGCGTACCCGGATATTCTTCTACACTCTCTACAGGAATAACAATGCGCGCGTAATCCGGTTATTCGAGTAGCTGGAACAACCACGTTATCGTATCGATTTTTCGCTTAACGACGTTCCCCGTCCACAGATACGACGCGCTTTAAACGCCCTATTTTCGTCGATCGCGACGATCATCGCGTTTCTCCGCATCGGTGATTATTTCTCCGCAAAGGATCGCATAAATTACTGAACCATGGTCGGGTGTAACGGCTGGCTGCATGCTCGTCGATCGATGGACACGATGGTATCGGTAATCCATTTGGAGGTGTCGAATCCGATTCGCGGATTCTAATCAAAAGTATAGTTCGAAACTGGCGATATAAGTTGTTTGTCGTCATTCAACGTGTAAACACGTATATACGATACACGATGAATTCTGGTACGATGATCTAGCCACGATCTAGCCACGATCTCTAGCAACTACCGAACGATAAGGACGATAGAACTTGCCCGTTCGATATGTACAGGGCATATATCGCACGGATGTACTTGGGGCCATTCGAATACGCGGTACTTGCGACGGATACGAATATCCGGGTTTGAAAACAAGCGGATATTAAGAAGTTGGATAATTTCCGCAGGCCGAGATAGAAAATATCGCGGAACAGCGAGCGCATCGCGATAGCTCCGAATGGCCGAGCACTGGGCGTCGTCCATGCACTTCTATCGGGTGCGAGTTCAATAAAACGGCTTCGGCTCCGTGACCGGTATCTCAGGGACGCCGACCACCTGTCTCCGCCTCTCTTTCTCTTGTTCTGCCTTTCCTTTTCTGATTCGTTCGACGACTGATTGGAAGCACATGCCACCTATAACACGGCTGTCTCGACTGTTAACAATTTTGGCACGACTCCCTGGAGGCAGCAGCCCTCGTGTCCAGCGGCTCCCTTTTCGTTTGTTCGCCCGTTCGTTCGTTCGTTCGTTCGTTTCGTTTCGTTTCGTTTCGTTTCATTCGCCTACTGTTGTAGCACCAACGTCTGCCCGGGATACCAAGTTTCTCGTTCGACCAACGATAAAAACGTTTCATATATATTTCCGGTGTTTACGAGGTGGCCGGCGATGTTTCGAGTAATTTCATGTGTTGTTTCTGCACGATATCGGGTGGTACGTGAGGAACATGTTTGAGCAGAGTTATTAACGCTTTCGCGGTTACAGCCGCGGTTGCAGCCACCGTTTTTTGAGCTATGGAGAAACCTCTGACGTCGTGCCGTTAAAAGAATATCCTGGTTATGGCATTTTTAAATCGAACTGGTCGTTCTTGTACGCGAAACGAAGTAAGTTCTAGAAATTGTCTTTTTCAATTACCCAGTTTCAATGGTAATACGTTAGCTAATTAATCACACGGAACGGAATAATTATTATAGAGAGGGAAATAATATTTCCAATATTTAATATTAATGTGAATTCTACGCTATTTCGTTTAAACCATTTTCGAAGATCATATCGAATTAAAAAAAATGTTATTATTTTCGCTAAGGAAATACGCTCGAATAACGGAATATACGAATATACGCTGATCGAACGCGATCTTTGTTTCTTCGTAACGGTTGGAGACTGTTCACGGTTTGATTAACCAGAATCGCGGCAAATGTAAGCCGATAAGATAATTGGAGCGTGTCTGTAATATCTCTGTTGTTTCAACACCTGTCTTCAGCATTGTAGTTAGCGGATGTATTTCCAGCCTATCGAAATTCAGCTGCATTCAACGCTAAAGTGCTATCTTCGCTATCGCGTTATAAATTAGTTAGTGGAACAATGGGCACGCGCTCCTAATGGTTTTATCGTTCTCCGACAGCTTTTTCGCTTTAACAACGTGATTCAATGGGTCGTTGTAACGCGAAATTAAATAGACGACGTCGACAGGTTTTACCGCAGCTTCCAGCCAGCTAAAGTTCCGAGTGATTCATGCCGTGGTACCGCGGATAATGTGACTCGAAACCGTCACGTCCGCGCATTCTTGCGCGTTGATACCCAGCCAGCCGAGTTATTTTCCATAAGGATGCGAATATTCTCCGCAGAAGTTTTTACTCTCCGTTCGGAGTTGAATTTAGTTAAAACTTCGAGACCGTTAGTCGAGTTGTACCGGTGACCCGGACAACGAATAACTCGTACGTTTTCAACTCGACCGTTCAAAGAAAATTTTACCGTCGACTAATTTTGTTTAACGATCCCTCGCGAGCCTGAATCCTAACTATAATACCGGTCATTCCTCCGCCTTTGCCTTTTCGAACCGATAAACTAAATTAAACCTATTTAATTAATTAAACTAGGAAAACTATCGAAAAAATATCGTAGGAATGGATCTTCGAGCTTGGAGCAGACGCAAACCGAGTGGGATATCCTATACGTTATATGTACACGTTAGAGAAGGACAAATCAATCCTCTCCAATCGGATCCAATTGAATGCCATTATCGGATGAAATTAAGGAAATTACTCGTTCACTTCGCGCAAGGAAGCACGTTAAAATCCATTTTAGAGGCGCTTGGCGAAACGAGCAAACGTAGTAGACGACAGCAAGAAGTTTTTGCGATTGCATATTTCATGCGCGTGGCGTTCGTCCGGACGTGACTCTCAATCGGTGTTTACGCAATTCCACAGCGAGAAATATCGGACGTGCTTCTCCCGCTGATCGATTCAAATCAAATGTTTAGTTTCAAAGTAGAAGTTGTTCCGGGATGGAATTTCTTTCTAGTCGTTTGATTAAAAAGTATCGGATTAAAAAGTTTTCCTTTCTCGCTCTATCGCGACCAGCGATCACTCGGTAGAGTAACGTACACAGTCGTTAATCCACCAATACGTATAAAGTTGCTGCGTGATCCGATGAAACCGATTCTCGGTTATCGTGTGATATTCGCTCGCGTTCGTATGCACCACGTATGTAACACATAACGCTTATATAGTAGGTCAGTACCTCGTGTTTTCTAGGAATGGTATTCGGCGCTACCGTGTCGCTAACCTCCACCGAAACTCTGCGAAATTAGACATTGGCATTGTTCCAGCGTAACGACTCCATCGCTCGACCATGGCGCGCAAGAAAATATTCGCGACATTACTCTTAACAAGCTCCAGATATCTCAACGACGATTTGATCGGTTTTTCCCCAGCGAAAGATCTTATTCGCGTTGTATGAGAAAATTACCTGACCCGAATTTCCTCCACTTACATTCACAAGATATATCCAATATCAAAATTAACCAATAATATGCTATGTCGAAGTAAAAGCATTTAACTTTCATATAACTCGATCTCTAGATACCTGTGTAGTGTCTTCCAGGGTTTTACAACAAAATGTAGTCAGAAATTTTCGCTAGAGCATCCAGATGTAATGACTTCAGCGCAATTTTCGACGAAGAAGCGTTTCTCCACGCTATGAGAGACATTCTTGAGAATTAATCGTGATGGAAACGAAATTTTATGGAGGTGCGAAAACGGAGTAGAGAATGCACAGGGCGATGGGCCAGCCATGCCTATCGCGGCGAGTTTCTCGCTGAGAAACGGGCGTCGCGACGCTTTTATATCTCATTTCCAACTGCAAAAAGGAAACGCGAGAAAGCCGGCAAAAGTACCAGCTAACATTGTTAGCGGCAGTTGTAGCTGCGCACGCCATGCCGGCAAGACTAATACCAGCTCGCATTGTATCGCATTTGCGTACTCTGTTACACCTTTACGAACTTTTTGCTTCAAGGTTTATGCACCCGCTGTGAAAAATATGTTTACGCTCTTCGATATTCCGTGTTTCATATTTATTTTTCTTAACGCAGACAAGCGAACGCGTTTCGCGTTCGTTGAAAATGAATTACGATAACGCTTATCAGGTATTTTAAACAATTCATTATCGGTTATTTGTTCCGTTCCACTCGAGTTGTCTATGTGGTAGCGAATTTTTATAGCTTGCTAGCATGCCACAGATCGTCGACGAATTGAAACTGCCGACTCTCTTCCAATTCCGCATCGTATTTCCTCATTTTCTCACCTCCGCGATCTTACGTCGCTTTGCTTAGTTTCTGCTCATTATCTACCGATTCTATCCTCCTCCTCTTTCTCCTTTCGCCTGTTTGCCTTTGTTCTCTTTTTGTTCGTCTCTCCCTCCCAGTTGGTATCTCTCTTTGCATTTTTAATTTTCCTTTCCGTCGCGTCACCGCTCCTTGGGTTCACCCGCTCTTCTTCCTTTGCTTTCAACTTTCTCTGACATTTCACCCCTTGCCTCGCCTTTTTTCTCCGTACCCGATGCTCTTTGTGGAAAAGCGACATTAATTACGACTGTCCGCTGCATCGCGCACCGCGCGTCCGTATATCCAAAAGTTGGTACTTTCTGTGCCAGCAATTAACGACACGTATGCATGCAAAACCAGGGGCAAGGGAGGCGGACGCAAAGGAACGTAAAGGGTGCGAACGTTGGAGGAAGGTACGAGGCGACGACTGCAGGTTGCCGCAGGTTGCCGCGCTCAACCCTTATGCTTTTTTTCGAAATACGATGCTTGCGCTCGTTTACGTTTTCCTTTTCCACCGTTCGCTTCGTTGCACCGTAATAATTTGACGATGCGAAACAAAACGGCGGCTGGCTGCCTCTTTGAGTGCTCCTTTGTTCGCAAGGAAGGACAATGAAACGAGACTGCCTTAGTCGTTGTCTACGAGCGTCCTCGTGACACTGGTTGAATCAAGCTTTATAAGCATCCCTTTTAAATTAACGAAATATTTACTAGCCACGGGATCTCTCTGCGACTTTTAAATATTGCACACGCTTCGTCGGATTACCTAATAATAGAAGACCACCCATAGCAGAGTTTTGCTCTTTATTATGCGAGGATATCGCGATGTGGGAACACGTGTCGGCGAGCTCTTTTGAAATCAGTCGTGTCTGACGTTCATAAGGGTAGCAAGCGCGAAAAAACGAGAAGTACGGCGTAGTTGTTCCCTATCCCCTGTTCCCCACCCTCCGAAATGCACTTTCCTCCTATTACTCGTTCTCGTTTTTTTTTTTTTTCCACCACTGCATTACCGTAATTTGCTCGTACTGACATGAGATATAAACCGTCGTCACAGTCGTCGCGCCGTCATCTCTTTGACTATACCCGTCGAACGGAACACAGAAAACGTGAGATCTCGAAGCGACGAAAGGCGGAATTCTTCTAGTGCGTTCCGAGGGAACCGTACGACAGCCACGGACGCGAATTCTTGAGCATCTATGAGTGAAAATTGCACGTTCAACTGCGTACACGACTAAACTCGCTGGGAACTAAAGCGTCGTTACGGACTTCGTTTCCTGGTACTCGCAATAAAAACCAACATGCTAGTTCTTTCTTCTTTCGCTATTAGGATTCTTCGCAACAGTTGCTGGAATCTTCGCGTACGAGCGAATCTACGTTTACGAACGAACGGTACGTATATAGGAATTATGTATTCAATGCGGAATTTGAAAATATATCTATCTGTAGAGAAAATGATTCGATTTAGGTCGATGATTTTACGATTTTGAATATTTTATAATTCAAGCCTAGTTTGTTTAAGATTTATTTATAGAGCGTGATTATGAAAATGTTTGCATCTCAGTAAAGACGAACAGTCCATTAGAAACTTAATAAATTAAAAAGCGTGTAGATAAGTAGGTTCATATTGTATGTACGCTTCATAAAATATCTGAAAAGCGTAAGCAGAAAAATATGCTTCGCTGTAAAATTTTGATCGAAATATTAATTATACAATTTTATTTTACGATGGATTAGCGGTATAGAACGGACGTTAAAATAATAATGCCTGTGTATATTTGTAGTGTAAGTAAATGTAAATTAGCGACGATTCGTTGTGCAAAATCTATATATCATACGTAATCTCCGATGACACGAAAGATACTGAAATAGCGGTGAATAGATTTTGGACCTTAATCCAATTTCACATACAGGTTAAAGCCTTGTTTGCTTGTTCAGGGAGTGGCTGATTTGCAGAACAATACTCGCGGGAAACAAAGTTCTTACGCATCGTGTTGAAAGAAAACAGAAAGTTATTAGGCTATATAAATATTCATGAGTTACGTAAGAATAGGAATCTCCGCTGGGAGAAGCAGGAGGTGAGCGGTAGTTAGAAACATTCTGGCATTAAAAGCTGGAATTAGTTAGTCGCGGAGACCGCGTAGCTGGAAAGTAACACAGCGAAGTAAATAGTTCATGCGCTCTGTAAAATCGCGTAAGAACAAACATCAGCAATGCTCTAAAGACTGCAGTAAATCACCGAATAGCTCAAAAGACTAGCTTCCCTTGGCTGCTTTCTCCGCATGAATATAAATTACTTTGCAGACACAGATTACAGTTAGAATAATATGTTTGCGTATTTTCGGTGACAACGTGAAATGATACTCTCGCTTGAAATATAACATCCGAGTGAATAAACTTTTCTTGTATTAGCTATGAAAGTTACCAAGTTCTTTTGCGTTTGCTGGAAATGGCTATTTAGAATGCCGTGAAAAAGATCGAGTAACTGTTTTGAATCACGAGTAATTGTAAATCATGATAGAAGTTTCAAAGTAAGGTAACGCACGATACGAATGTTCAATGACGTGAAAATAGAGATATTTCACGTAGAGCAGATATCGCGCGAGATGATATAAAATGATAATATTGGAAAAATCGAATAACGATAGCACGCAGCGCAAAGTTATTTGATTCAAGGCGCGGTAGAAGCGCGATTTATTTTCATCATTTATGTTATTTAGATTTTCCATTGTTTCGTTAAAACTAACCAGTCCCCCCGTCTACTTTTATCTCGGTGGAGGACGATAAATCGGAATTACAGAGAAATTAATGGAAATTGCAGTTTAAGAGATTGATCGCGTGTCACATTAATTTTCCTGTCAGTGTAATGCATATTAATGTTTTTTATGAGTGAAAGTTACGTAATACCGCGCGACGCGATGATAATACCGGCAAGCGACCGATGAAAAAGAAACAACTTCCACGTAGAGTATGTATCGGTTTCTTCTTAGCGTATTCTGCTGCGTTTCTCGGCACAGTGCACTCGAGTAATTTGCGAGGTAGCGCGAAATCAATAAGAACAGGAAACTCGAAGAGACGAAGACTTACTAGTTGTTTTCAATTGCGCCAGCAACTTCCATTCGTAAATACGCTTACCTCTTTTCTCTTCCTCTCTTTTTCTTACCCGATACATTGTCCTTCCAGATTTTATGTTCAATCGCAAAACGTTCGCGTTCTCAGGTAAAATCTTCTGCTTTTCATCGTTAACACGCGTGAACGTTATTTTATATTCATTCGTGTGATACTGCCGTGAACACATTTATCTTTCGAAGAAATTCCTTTTCCAATTATTAGCTTTATGTCGTGTTGGTTACATATTGTACATACCGATATGGAAGCGATAAATTAATTTTTACTTTCGCAAGTTTGAATAAACTTCCCATTTTAACTTCGTATTATTACAATGAATTAAATGTATGATTAAACATACCCCATGTACTTTCGTATCTTCACAGCTACGCTTCGTTTAAAGTTCTTGAAATATTGAACGACTTGGACTTTTCCACAATTTTTAATCTGTGTTAGCGGTTAGTTGTTATATTATTTATATATTTCATATATGTATTTTTGCACGTGCCGTTACTAGCTACATTCCCTTTATTTCGTCCAGCGCGTGTTCCACATTTTTGAATGGAATCAAAACGCGTTAAAAATCGATATTCTTTTCAATATTTACTCTTTAACCGTTTGTACTAGATATCGTAGAAATCCAATTTGTTTTGTCCTATCAAATATATCGCTTGTTCAAATCATTAGATATTAACCGCACGATCGGAATTCACTCTGTTTGAGTATTTTTTTCCATTCGAATAATTTTTCAGCCAATAATAATCGATGATTTTTATTTCAACGATTCAACGTGACGAATACCAGTGAACAAAGGAAGATAAAAGGAAGAAAATATTTATTTAGAATACAAGCCAAGAATTCGTCAAATCCACGACCCGATTTTTCGAATCTTTCTCTCGTTGTTTTATCCTCTAGCGAATCGAAGCTTGCCGGTAGTCTCGTTTACTCGTCGATCAACGAGACACGTCGAAACTTTTAACCGGCGTCGGTTCGCTGGGAATAACATTAATTACTCGGTAGACAAAACTCTGCGACGCGACGCGATGCGATGCACGTTGTGTGTCGTCGGGCCGAATAGTTTGTACGCTTTCTATTTCAGCAATTAACATTTGTGCTGGATTGTGTCGGCGAACGTAGAGAGGCGCGTGTAATGCTCGTGAGGGTGAAAACGGGAGCGGTTGCCGCGGTGGTGGTCGACGCATACCTTTCCTCCTCCGAAACACGCTTTTTATCCTCGTTACTTTTTCTTTTCACGTCCCTAGCGTCTCCGATCCCCGTCCAAACCTGACTCCCTCCATCACCCCTTTAGCGTCAGTAATTTACCCGTAGCACGAAATAAACCACCGTTACCTTGACTACTCCCTTGCCGGATATTTCCGTGAGTTTCCACGGTTGCGTTTTTATCGTATTGTATCGTGCCGTGCCATCGCGACGACGACGGCCACGGCGACGGCCACGACTACTACCACGGATGACGACAACAGCAACCAAGAGGATCGTTTGTTTGTTTTCGTTTCCTTCCATCGCGACGCACCACCTTTTTGGTGCTTAGTCGGAGCGAAGGTGTGCGTTTTATTCTACTACCGATCTCTACCAGTTTTTACTATTCTATCCGCCAGGAGTTGCAGATAAATTGTACACCGCTGTTGAAACTCGCTATTTTCTTTCGCCGGATAGTTGCGCGACTTTGTCGCTGATAATAAACAGACTTCTCGGGAACAATTAAACGACACAGCTGAATACGCGTCCACTTAGATGTACGCGAAAGTGCTGAACGAAGGAAGATAGCTTTCTCGTTGATGCGTGTCGTATAACGTTTGATGCTTCTTGCCAATTAGACACTGATTGTTACGTCTGTTACGACGAGGAATTCTTACGACTGGTTAAGAAATATAGAGGCCGTGTCTGTCTGGTGGAGATTTGTAGGTATTGTTTATAGAAACGGAATGTTTCTCGGAGAATATTGCACGGAATTCTTGTACCGTTTTATTAGGAGGAAAGCATCGAAAGAAACAGTATCGATGCTTTGGTAGAATGAAAGCTGAAATATAAAATATCTCGTTGCTCAAAGCAATTGTAATTTTTATTCAATTTATTAACAAATTTATCTTGTATTTATTTGTATGTTTTTAAAGTTTTGTGAATTTCGTCGTAAGGTGTTAAGATATCAGGGTATCGAATAAATATGTTTCTTTAGCATTAAGCGATTTATCACTTGTTAATAGCTGGATACGTGAATCGGGGCGTTATAATATTGTTTTATCACGACTAGAAGGGCGTGATTAATATACTATGCCTCTAGAGTTTAATTACCACTTGATACATACATGGAAGTATGCAAATGGTTTTATATTTCTTTCGCGATAAATTACTTCTACGAACAAGATAACAAAAGTACAGGATAAGTAGCAAGCTATTCACGGTAACAAAAATGGTAATGATTTCAAATTTATGTGCAATAAAATATTTTAAGGATATAATTCGTTGGTTAGTGGAATATCACGTGTAAAATGAAAAGCTATGCACGCTTGTGTTACGTTATAAAATTTCACGTACATTCTGGCAAGGACAATTACAATTTGAAGCAAGTGTCGCAATTAGATCGCTCGGTTCTTAAAATGCAATTACAGTGTTGCTGGAAATTCACGCACTTCACCGAGGAGCAGCCACAATTTAAATCATCGGGTCAGGCTCAAACGTTTGCTTTTCTCTTGTGACATTAGCTGCGGTCGGGGTGTATTCGCGCGTTATTGCGGGCAAATGACACGTGAAATTGAAATTGGCCTAGAACTCTGATTATGCGAACTTGTTTGCATATGAAGCATTAATTCTCTGTAGCACGCGACCGTTGTGCAATCTGGAAATTAATTTTATTCCGTGAATCTGTAAACATCGTTCCGATATGGCACGCTTGATTTCAAGTGCATCACGAATGACGAATTGTTGTACGTTGCACGCGATAGAAGCTTCGTTACGACGACCAACACTGCGTAACTTATGTACGGAGATTAATGCGCAGATTAATGCGGAGATCGGAAAAAGGTACAGCGGAACGGTACAGGGGAAAAGGTGGTACTGCTCTTTATAGTCTCTATCGCTCGTCGTCACGCGTTCATCGCCACGTTGTTTTTGGTTTGGATATGTAAATGAGGTATGTGTCGGAAACAACCGATTCCAGAGGACTTCTTTCCACTTCCACTAGCTGTATTCATATATGTATGCTAGGATCTGTCAAGCATGCCATGAGAGAACGTGAACCTCGTTGATTAGCAGCACTGATCTTCACCACTACCTAATGGTATTGAACCGCGGCGAGCGTTTGAAATATGCAGGAGAAATTTAACGGAGAAACCATAATATACATAGATGCAACTCTTAATAGTTACGAACGAAGTAAATTAATTTAAATTTAATTTTAATTTAATAAATTCATGTTTTATTTTATTATATCTTATTATGAATTTAAACTAATTTTGTTAATTTTAAAATATGAATATTAATTTTAAGGTACCTTACAAAAAATCGGAATTCTTTAATGAAAACTGATGTTTTAAATTCCTCCTATCCTGAAGAAAGATTAATGTACTAGTAACAGTACATACACTCACTACCTCGAGTACGTGTATTTCACAATGATACTAATTAAATTCTCGGGTTAGCTTCCAAAAATAAACGAATAAATATTTGTTCACTTGTGTGAAGCAAATTCTTGGCATTCGACAGAGTACTAGATCAAATGATGGAAAAATAAATTCAGCAGCGACTGAAGTGCGGCTGAACGCGTTTCCTCGTTAAGCGGAGCACGGAATCACGCGACAAGATGCTCCCTATTGTCGTATCCGGCCGCACTTGCTGAGTGAAATGCGCTTCATTCCTAATTCATTAGCGGCAGAATCTCGCTTCGTAACATTTACACGTTTCCGCAGGACAGCCAAATGCAAAGTTTGGGGATGCAACCGTATTTTCATCAGGCCTGGAAGTAGTAGCAGCTGCCTGCTCGCCAGGTTGGCTGCTTTTCCACGGTCACGAAGACGACTACGACGACAACGACGATGGCGACGAGGCGCGACGTCGAGTTTCTCATTTGCACGATACACAAATACGGGCGCGTCCAAATGCGTAATTCCAACTAGAGAGACTAGCCTTCAAGCTTTACTTTTGCTAGTTTCATCCCGGTGGCATTAGAGAAAACTGTCGCGGCTGAAGAAAATATCAGTCGACTGCGAAACGCGAATCAAATTTGCGTGCACTCGTGCGTTGATCGTTTTCATTTCGTTTTCATTTCACTGATGGGAATGGTTCATTCGATAGCGTTTATCGAATGCTATCGAACGCTTTACAAGCGAAGCGTTGCGTGGAGGTCACTGGTTTTCATCGGTATTTACTGGTATTAATCACAGTTAACAGATCTTTCGGTGGTTACATTTATGTAACAGATACACGCAATAGTTCGTAAATGTTTCGACCATTCGATTTTTCACGAGTAATAAATTTCAATGGAAAATAAATGATTTCGGTGATTAAGGGATTTTTGATTCGGCGGTACATTCGATTATGCCAGCAGAAGTTCCTCATTTGAAAAGAAAATATTTGTCGTTTATAAGTCATAAATAAAATTTCCTATAAGTTGCTATCATCTCAAATAAAATACGCTTTAATAAAACGTTGTAATTATGAACAAAAATATCAATGCGATTATCTATCTCTTAAAGAATATCTTTAAACGCTCCAACCGTATTTATAAATACGCTACAAGCGAACATTATTTCTGCATAAGTCAGATTTATATTTTTTAATCGGCACAGAAGTTAATTAGCGGTGCAACAAAGATTTAACTATCCCTTTATTTATCATTAACGCACGATCATGGTGATAAGATTTTGTGTTTCGTGCTCATAAATACGATTAAGGGAACTAAATCGGAGCTAATTCAGACAAATCCCTGATGCTCATGATCAGCTTATTGCCTCTCGAATCACGCGGCTTTCGTGTAGGGGTAAGCGGACAAATGTACAGAATGATATATCCCGGTGGACGTAGAGCTTGCGTCTGATCAAAGGCCGGAAGGTCGACAGCGGTACTTTGTTTGTTCGATTTAACGATGCGCCGTTAATTAATTCAGTCTCTTCGATGCTAACAAGTACGATTTCGAGGAACTGGCGGATAGAAGAGACTCCGGCTGTGTATCGAATCATTCGGTAATGGTACAGTCGCGCCAAAGCTACGACAAAGGTGAATCTACGAAATCGAAAACTGTCTGCGATAGAAATTCAAATTTCCGTAGCTGGATCGTGATGCCTCTCATGCTGATAATTTCGCGTTATGATCATTGTACCGACGTCAAATGCAAGCCATAGTTCTCGGCGACTCGTCATTTTGTTTACAGTGTCTACCCTTAGCGATATCGGATTTTTTGCTATATCGTACACGTGTCTGTTAATCGAATTTCAATCGGAGAACACGCGCTGCACCAAAGCGTTACATCATTTCGCGAACACGCGTCGATAGCCTATTGGTTCAAGTGATTTGCGTACACAGATCGTCGTGGTAGGTTTACGCGATGTAGCAAAGGTGGATGTATATAGTTAACTTGTACGTACAGGAGGATGGAAGCGTGTATTAGGCGGGAAAAATCGGCCATACACCGGTGCAACGGCGATGGTAACTGTTTCGGTGATAACAGTTTGTATCCGCGTGACAAGAATTGGCGTTGGCTGAAACTACGTTGCCACACGGCTGGTGGATAGCTATGACACGAATCACTGGCACTTGAACGCGAATTGTTATCGTCCAAGTAGTTACCACGGTTGTTATCTAGGTAGCAACAAATCTTTTTCGTCGCGCTAGTCGTCGTCGACGTCGTTGTCGTTGTTGTTGTCGTTGTCGTTTTCGTCGTCGTGGATGCAGCAGAGTTGCGGCAAAGCGCTTTCAAGCGATACATATCTGGAAACGAGTTGGGTCTAGAGGTGTAGCAGGCAGGACGTGAGTCGAAAATCGTGTACGGCATAACTCGTCGTATTTACCGTAGAGATGCAGATATTCACGAGCAAACATACATCAGTCGCGCGTGCATGGGAATGTACAGACTTGTGTACGCGCAAATACATGCATGCTGGAACCGGTGGTGCACCGTGAAAATCGGCGTCCATGTCGATATATTCTTAGTATTGGCGAGTCGACTGTCTATCGGATTCCTCCTTCGCGAGTCCCGTGCGTTTGCCACGATAATTTGAATTAAGAGGAAAACAAGCCACTTTTATTTACCGTATTTTTAATCGCGCACGACGAAAGATGCGAGACGACGATATTCTGGTAAAATAGTGTTCGGCGACGTTTAGACAGCGAACTAAGCGAAGTTTCGAGATAAACGCGAAGGTAAAGTAGCGTTTCGTTTGTCGAGGATACTCGATCAAAATGTCTGAGAACGACCGTGTGTTGGTGTTGCGTTTAAGGAAAAAATATGCTCAGAAGGTACATGTGAATCGAAAATCATGGTATAAACTGCAATGGTTACCGCGCTGATACACACCAACTTGCACGTGATTGTATTTAAGAACTTAGATATATAGAAAGCATACTGGTGGTTCTTTGAAGCACATTGAAAGTTTATCCTTACTTTCATCCCTACAGTTCATCCCTACACTCAGGTGTATTTTTCCTAACACGATCGTTCGTTTACCGCAAACACTCGTTTCTCGTATGTTTCATCGTGCTTCTTTCTTTAAGACGATGTGGAATATTCTCTCGTGAAAATTATCGTAATACACGCGCGCGCATTTTGTTTATCGTTTTCTCGGAAAATTCTATACCTACGAATATTTTATATTTACTCGAAGACCATTGTTGTTTAAATGTATCGAGTATTATTTGACCGGACTAACTTTGCGATTTCACCAACGACACAGTGTCTATTTATTCGACGATATAACGATATGAAGCAGAACGGTATTCGAGAGCATGCAATTTAGAGGGACACATAAGGTGCTTGAGAAACAAGTTACAAACTGCATCGCGTCGAGTTCTCGCAGTATTTGCCGTCGAGATGCAGATACCCGTATGCAAACATGTGGAACCTGTAAACAGAGACAAACACACATGCGCAAGACTTCGAATTACTGGGCTGGTGAGTAGCCCCCATGGTGTACTTTTCCTAACTTCGTTATCCCATTCCCGATTGCATCGGCATACACGCAACTTCTTACTGATTTACGTAATCCGTAGGTTTTTGATGTACACTCGTTGCTCTTGGTTGCTCGTTGCCAAAGTAGAAATAGTGGGATTTTTATTGATTCCCGTTTCGATTATATTCGTTTGGAAGTTGAATTTGGATATATCTGCTTACTACTTTGGATTACTTTATTATCAGAAATATATAGTTTTGCGATTTAAGAACTTGTACCATTTTTATAAATACCACATATATGTAACTTATTGGAAACGTAAATAGGAAAGAGAATTCTTTACTTTAGAATTCTTTACTTGGAAGGAGGAATCGAAATACTTTTATCATTATAGATACAAGACAAATGAGAAAAATAGAAGATTCACAGGTTTAGAGCGTTAATTAATAGAGTGACGTTCAACTTGTTACGTGTACAATTAGCGGGAAATTATATAAAGGTATCCAATAAAGAAATACGTGGAAAGTCGCGAGACAGATTCGGAAACCATGCTCGAAACAACGAAGTTTCTATCGTATTTATCATTGAGATACAAATACGCCTGTATAAACATGCATTGCCGTGTAGACGAAAACAGAAGCGCGCACAAGAATAGTCCTTGAGTCACGCCGGAAACCAAGCTTCAATGGTAAGGTGTACTTTTCCTAACTTCATTATACCACCCTCAAATCGGGACCTCTTCGCCCTTATTTGTGTGTTTTTGTGCCAGTATACGCGCTTCCTCTCTCCCTTGTAATCTTATTTTCTGTTTAACTTGCGAAAGTAAGAAATCCCGAGTTCAGTCGAAATACGATTATTATCTTTCCGCTTTTGGTCAATGGACGAACGAAAGAACGTAATATTCTTCTTTAATTTTCCTTTTCCTTTGCCAACAGTAGCCTGAATAATTATCTTATTATCTAAATTCCTTTAAATATAAATAATATTAAGTTTATTTATTATTTCAATAAACTTTTGTTTATAAATTTGAAATTTATACATGGTTGTTTAATTGTTTAAATAGTTTATTAAATCGTCACCGATCGATCCCTTCTTTGATAACTTTGACCAGTAATTGCAATGTTTTGTATAATATCGATAAGTATAGTACAGACATATGTACAAGAGCGTGCGCCAGATGACGACGAATGAAAAAGATCGGGCTTACGTGCTATATAAATAGTACAACCCCTCTCGCCGAAGGCTTAAATATAGACTTAATCCATACCAATGACAAGCACGTACCAGGTCTTAAATATCACGTTCTCGATTATCCAACGTTAATTACCTATTCCAAGAAAGTTTCGTCGTATCGATAACTCTCTCGCCATTTTATATCTAAAAATTTCTTCTAAATTTCTTCTCTATTATCGCCATCTACGTCAATGTTAACAATGACTCGATCGAGTTAATGCCATACACGGCGATACCTGGTAAACGAAATTTAGTAACCCATTCATCCGATAATTAGCTATGTTCGCTGTATCGAGTGGATCGCGTGATACTTTTTGCGATGTGGCGCTTGCTTTCCCCCGTATTTACCCTCGAGATGCAGATACCCCTAGATGCTAACACTAGAGATGTAAACATGCACCATTGCGGAACACAGACGACGACTACACGCTTTGTATACAGCGTATACGCGCACACCAGCGTGTTCTTTCGAGTCTTCGAATCACGCTTTTCAAGCAGGCTTCACGGTGTACTTTTCCTAACTTCATTATAGACCGTCGCGGGTACCGACGTGCTTGTTTGCGCATTCGTTACATCGGTTTGCGTGCACCTTTATCTACCCTCCTCTCGCGACTTTCGCTCTCTTTAGTCAGTATGCTAACGCCGTATTTCGGAGTTCGTTCCACGGTGCAAGTGAATGAGGGAAGGAACCGAGGGGTGGCGAAAAAAGAAAAAAATTACGTTGTCGAATCGAAGCAGCCCACGGCCCTGCTGTTTCGTTATTGTGCACGCGATATACATAATACACGGGGATAATATTTGTCTGCGTCAACGAAACGATCCTTTTGAAGAATCCGTTGTTACGCCGATGTTTCCATACGCGCATTTTCTCCTTTCGTAGCCATCGAGTGTATTAATTTATGCGACGCCCATTGCGCACCAACTTTTCCACTCGTGTACACTATCGTACACGCGAACTCCGTTACTTTTATCGTGTTAGAATCTTATAGTTGGCGATATTTCGAATGCGATACCAACGTTTGAAGAACTAACCACGTTCAAGAATTTCGTACTCGTATGCTCGTTCAGTGATATAGTCTCGGCAAACATATAGCGGGGTCATAAAATAAGCCAGCAGTTAAATCGAACATGTTTAAGGAGAGATATAGAGACTCGGCCAGGATCGTGTGAGAAAATATTCAGTTCATTATCAACGCAATTTATACGATTTAGCGAAACAAAAGTTCAGACTCGCGTTATAATTTCCCTTTCTCGTTCTCTCCTCTCTAATTTACTTGAATCGCTTTCCTTTATTATCTACTGGATAGTGATAAAGAATTTTTTCAATCTTCGAAACACACGCTAACAAGCGTGGCTTTGTTGCATGTATTAACTTCATGGTGAATTAGTGGCTATTTAGATTATTCCAAATGGTAATTAAAATCCTCAAGCTTTCGTAAAGACGTTTAGTTTATCCGTTATCGCTATATCTTGAGCTGGACTATACGTTGTTTAAGAATCTGTCTCATAATTCTCATTGCGACGCAATGAGCGAGATTATTATTTGCTATGTTAACACGGGTGAGGTTTCACAGAAACACCGTTTCTTGGAAATTGGTCGGAGAACGGTGCTTACTGTTCCTGCTAATATCAATGTTAGAAAATGTAGCGTTGCAGCTCCAGGTTTTTCTAAGTATCGGCTCAAGGGCAGCGCGATGTATCTCTCGCTGTAAATGATCGCGAATACCTTGCGTAACCTAAATACCTGATTGGTATTCAGTTAGCAACGTGTATTTTCCTCCTGTAACTCCGTTTGTTGTATCAAAACCGTTAACGTCAAGTTTTTAACATTGAACTAAAATGCTTGTTAACTGTATGTTTTCAGTAGTTTTATGGTTCAACTATGTTTCAATGTTTTAAAGATCAAATATGATTTCACAATGAATAAACGAACGAAACGAATTGTTGAAAATCATGGTTAATTAAATGCAGACGAATCCTATTCGAATTTCAAATTATTTCCACCAACGTTATCCATTTCGTCGTATAGTGTGATTAAGTCTTTATCATGCGTTGAACTAAACTTACGTAGAAGTGTATCGTTGCTGTCACAGGAAGTAATTACAATTATTCGCGTCTATCAAGCACGCGAAAACCGAGCTTGGGTAATGCAATTGGCATGCGAATCATTAGCGCGGTTAAAAGACGCCGCGATCGTTTCCGCGAAATGCAGACGCGAGATCCATCACTGTCTCTCGAGAAATCGATCAATTAAAAGCTTCTACGTGCACGCCTGCTAAATAAGGCCAGAGGGAGTCGTGACGCATCGCTAACTTGGACTCTTTCTTGCGAAACGCGTCGTTTGCGTTACGGTTCCCGGCTAACAAGCCTTCCAGTCCTTCGGCTCGAAGAACGAGGCACCAGTTCCGCGACAACTGCATGATATTCACGAGCGACGTGTTGCGTTCTCAACGAACGTGTTTGCATCTCGCCGTATTCTTGCGTAACGATCGTTTGAATCTTTCATAAGAGCAAATCGAGAAAGGTCACGATCGAATTAAAATGTATGCTCGGAGCGTCAAAGGTGCGACGCGACGACGCTTTCCTGTCTTTGATCGGCAAACTTTTACAAACTGTCGACGTTAGTCTCGTGGCTTCTTTGACTTTAGTTTTCACCACATTATTAACGTTATGGTTTTATTCGGCAAAGTAACTGTATACCAGAATCTCCAAATTATTTCAACAATTTTGTTTTTAGCGTAGTTGAACTCTGTTACCAAATATTTAATGTTAACGTTTAGTGCGCAATTATTCCGTGCGATAGGGCTGGCGCAGAAAATATCTCAATAAGCGTGCCGACATTGATCGATAGCAGTCATTTGTGCCGATATGAATTTCATTTGATCGCTTTGTAGAAATTCTGTAAACGATAACTTTGCATACTGCCGCACAGGTTCGGCTGCTCACACGCGCGGTTCTATCGATAAAATTATAACGAATGTGACGCATGATCGCGTCCCGATAATTTATTTTAATTTCTCATCATCGAACCGAATTCGCCGAAAACTCCTGCGTACCGGCTTTTTTACGCTCATTGCGGATTCTCTCGCTTCGAAGATAAAAACTGATCGCAGTTATTCGTTGCGATAACGAATTGCTTCATCGCGTAGCTCGACGACGAATTAACGATTAATTGCTCCACGTTGGACTCTGATTACCCAGGCAGTGAGTACCGTTGCAGTTACTTGGCGCGAATATTACCGCGATAAGACGTTACGAAACGCCTTTAGCCGGGACACGAGAATTTTTATTCCCTCCATCCTGTTGAAATATATTCTTCGTCCAGGCGATATATTAAAGGCCCAATAGAATCTTAATTTCTCCGTCGTAAATTTCCACTGTGAACCAGCCTCGGTAACTTATCATTTTCGGGTTAAGTCTCGGGTCTTTTCGTTTCTCCGCCTAGATTCAAACGTTAATAACACTTTAACGGATTTCGGTTATACGTCTCGTAACCAAAGAACCTTTATCATGCTACTCCGTGTTTCTAATCTCACCTAAACTTCCAATCGTATCCGTTACTGTTACTTTCCACGATCCTAGTCCCGACCGTAATACGTTTTAATAAGTTTCCATTTTACACTATGATCCCTCGAGACGCAGACCCGATTTCCACAGTGTCAGAAGGGATCGATTAACAGCCTGACAAGCAATAACACGAGAATATCAATGAATATTCGAACTTAACTTTGCGATCGGGGTTTAGCATGATGATTTCGTTAACATACAGAGAGAAACGTGTCTCGTATTAAAAGCACAACTAGTATTGCTATTAAATACGTTTGAATATATATACCTAGTATAATACATTATACATATATGTATACTTACCTATTATATATTTAACAGAGCAAAGATAATTCAATTATACGTATGTATACGCAGTTTGTAATCTAATGTAATTCGAGTCCATCGTAAGAATCATGGAATATGCAATTAAAATCCGTCTACTAATTTATGGGACTTATTGTTTTTAAATTTTTAAATAGAACTTGATACGGATGAAGCATATTTCGTGTTAAAAAATTCTGAGTTGTAAAAAAAGAAGCAAACGATGTAATTCTCTCGTAGAAAATTGCTTGCGAGAGCATCGATTGCTACCAATCGCTTTATTTCAGTTTTTTTTTATGTTTATTTGGGTGTTAAAAACAATTGCTTAATTTCAAGATATTGGAAACTTTAATTAACCGAGAGAACATTCGTTTAAAAGTGTAAAATATCACCATTTAAAATTCGTAAATTATAATTCAGTTACATCTATCGGTAATATAATTTTCTCCAATTATACGAAACCAAAATTCAGCATTCCGAAACCATATTGTTAATTAATTTTATTATAATGCAGCGTAATTATTAAATTTAACAATCCATATAGTCAAAATTAAATTTTTCGAGCGCGTTCCTTGCTTTAATTTTTGTTTGAAAAATTAAGTCACTTAATCATTTTCCACGGACATTTTTCATACACGTTTCATACACGTTTTACCTTCGTTCGCGAACGTACTGTATTTTCTATATGAACTTCACCGGTAGTTGATTTATCCACGGTGCATCCAAGGAGGATCTATAAAATATACTTATCAGGTCACTACCATACCAACATCCCCTAATATTTCTCCTTGAAACGCAGTTTCGTACAAAGAGCTAATCCTATCGGATCAACTCGTTTCACGCTCGAATCTGATGATTCAATTGCTCGGTGACTTTTCGACCGGCCCGCTAGAAATACCCCGCCGAAAAGGAACGGAGCCGCGGCACGAGTAATTAAACGAAGAGCGAGTCGAGCTTTAAGGACTTCGAAAACTCCCGTCGTAAATTACGCGTACCTACGCTTACATCGAGTGCTTCGAACGAACGACGACTAACGCAGACACCGACGCCGACGCTGATGCCGTTTCTCGGCCCCACCCTCTTTCGCGAACGTCCTGACGAAGAAAAACGAGCCGCAAATATTAAGCCGAGCGCTCGCTGCTGCCCGGCTTCTGTCTAATACTGGGCATTTCGAAGTTCCAGCGGTGAGAAAGGATTACACCGGATCCCAGGGTGAGAACAGATATTACGTCCATCCGCGAAAATCCCGTGTTCGAATATTGCACGGGAAATAAAGCGATCGTTGCGCGGTTAGATTGAAATGGCGGAGTTGTGCCATTGCGTCTGCCATCGGGACGCGTTATGACCGCGGCTAAGGATTTTCTTCTTTGTTTTTATTTCTGGTGGCAGTGTTTGTTTTCTTTTATTTATTCGATCGCTTGATTTAGGCGCGAACTATGAGTAGTTAGCGGTGTAAGATTTATTCGTTGGCTGCACAAATTTTGGGCCGTTTTGGCCGAGACTCAAATGGAAAATTTATATCCTATCGGTACAAATATTTTCTGATTATTACTCGTTTGTTCGCTTGTTCGATTCGTACAACTGTTAAAATGTCCGATGCCCGTTGTTGCGTGCCACGTGTTAATAAGCAACTGTATGCGAGTAAACGAACGAGTTAGATATTTAAACGATGATATTTTAAAAACGTTTATTTCTACGAATTAATATAATTATATATTTCAATGTAATATTATTAATACGAATATAAAACAGAAAGTACGTGTTTCGTTCGTTAAAATAACATTGTGAAGTAGGATAACAAATCGATATTATTTTAAATTACGTAAGTACGTTTTAATCGAACTATTGTAATAGCGGGTACGGTGTTATTTTATTGTTCCTGCAGCTGTTACACGATTCGACGCGATGCAGATTAATTTTTTAACAATATCTGTTCCTCTTATTTCATTTTGACTTCAAACTATAAAATTGTTTTGAAAACGAGAGTAGGACTGAAATATAGAAATTCGAGAATCACAGTACGATTTAATCATCACTCGATCATCGATCAGGTTAACCGAAATAAAAGTTCCACATACCTATCGGTTTACTTACTATACGTGTGTGCACTTCCTCTTCGCTGTTCGTCAGTTTCAATGCCAGATCGCTATAGTCGATGCACGTTTGGTATAACCGTGTATTTTCGTACCAATATTTTCTCGACGTCTACAAGCCACTCGCAAAGACCGTCGTAAAGTCGCGCCCTTCGCCAAAGTACCTGATTCCATTTCCAACGGAGTTGGGACTGGTTACAAGAGAAATATTTAAACGAGAGAGATATTCGATTCTTTCGACTAGGATCGTACATTAAACGCAGCTTCTCTCTTTTTCTTCGATCGTGGTCAAGATAAACTGGCTCGTTCATCTACTCGCGTATATTCCGTCGGGATGGCGCGCGCCGACTTTTCTGGTAATGACTCTTAGCCCTTTCAATACGCAGCCGTTTCTTAGAATTATTGCTAGTGACGACCTAGCCGTGTAGGTCCCGGCGGCATCTCTGCCCAGCCCATTCCAAAGTAATGCATCACGCTAACTGTTTCTTCGATCCAGGATATACGATTCGAAAGGGTTAAATGGAACTCGGGGATTTGTGTGTAATCGGTGGATGTCAAAGAGCAGTCGCGAGAGGGTGGAAAAATTTCCTGACTACTGCGGCAACTTCTTTACTATATCGTTTCTAATAGGTTTCGACAGGAAGTCGCGCTCGTTTAGTACTATCCGTTCACATCGATGTGCCGCGCAATCGCCACTTTACTTTACACACCAACTTCCGAAGGTATATATTTTATCCGAGGCATCAATTTTTAACACGTTCACTGGCGATTGAATTTTTATTGCCACACCGCCGGTGTCCATACAAATTCATATTTTCATGAGCGCAAGTCAAGAAATGGAACCTAGCAGAATACTTCAAATATTTTATATTTTACGATCTACATAGTATCGTAATATACAATGCAGGAAATATCCGCAGTTTACTTGGTATTTAAGGTATTTTTGAGAATCGAGGATTAAGAGAAAAAATTGTTTCAAATGCCCGGTGTATATAAAATTTTTGACATTCGTCGAAAGGTTTCGATTACTTTTTGAAATATCGTAGAAGTCACGAACTTCTAGATAGAATATATAGAATTCAGAATATAGAATTCTGAAAAAATTTAATGTTTCCATCTGGAATATATATAATATGTATAGGCCATGTGCATACGTGTTTTATTTGTCTTCCCTCGGCCCTTGTCTGGCGTACCATATCTATTGCAATTTATCATTCTAAAAAAAAAAATTTATTGTTTCCAAAAAAAAAAAAAATCTCTCTGCCATGCGACGATATGAAATGTTAACGATATATTTTCGAAACTATAATTTCTAAAAATACGACGAGAAACTTCGATCTTTCGGATGAAAAAATACGTCCTTGAAGCACCGGTATCGGACTAACGTTCGCTGACCATAAAAACTAAATTGCTTGTATATGTTACGGCGTACGTAATTTTGCAAAGCATCCAGCATTTCAGACGACTGTTTCGAGTCGAAAAATACCGTTAAAGTTGCGATGGAATTGTTATAGTCGAAACTATTTGGCGCGATGTGTCGTGCTCGCTGTTGGATCTTTTATAGGACGCATCAAGCGGGAAATGAATTTTAACGACCGCAACTTATTTAGCGAGACATCGCCGGGTTTTACAACTGCTACTGTACCTATTGCAAAACTGCGAGAATAGCGAACTAGCCTCGGTGTAACAAACGACGTTTGCGGTTGACAAGAAAGAAACTGAATATGTATGAATTTTTGAATAAAGGCGGATATACAATTCTCTACTAGATTAATTGTTTTGCGAATAGTAGCAAATAAACAACGGTAAAACAAAGTTGCGTTAATTTATCGGATTTTCTATTGTTTAATATATACCTACGTAAATATATGATATAAATTGTGCGCTGAAAGGCCACTGTTATCAGTTTAGTTCAAACTCGAACTGTTCGAAATATCGTTTAATTAACAGCAATTGCTATATTTATTTCTAACGATAATACCTATTATATAATAAATATTCTATTAATAATATCTGTTTCATATACCAGAATAGGATCGTTGTCTAATATTGTATCGCGTTTAGTGTATGATGCTATGTCGTTAAACCTTTTTCAGAGAACCTAATCTTTATTGTTAACGTTTCAATTCGAAAGAAAATTACCTCAAGAAGAAAAAATACGGATACGAGATGTAAGATTGCGGATGCTCATCGGACATATTTCAACTTGAGTAGGCATATACGTGATATACGTATGTAGGTAGGTACATAACACACTTAACGGTTTAATCTTCTAGTGGTTAATGCAAAGTGACAGCTGAGCGTAGCAGGTCGATTAAAGCGTCAATTTTCGTCGATCGAATCGTACTCGTTTAAAGTAGGAAACTGAATCGACGGCATCGAAAGACGTAACAAATTGTAGGTGGTAAAGGAGCTCGTCCTCTGATAAATTTCATTTCGATGCCGTATCCATATTTGGTCGATCGAGCGAACAATTTCGTGCAATTGCCATTATTTTTGCGTACGTTGAAAGCGATAATTTAACGTTCACCGTGGCAACTTACTGCCATACCATTATCTGTTGACCTAGCGTTCTTAATGCAATGCTAGCAGCTTGTAAATTATGAGGGCAGTTTGTACTCTCTGGCGGGTTTGGTGGTACGTGAAACGGTTGATCATTGCATTTTATGGAAAATTTCTCCGCGCAAAGTAAGGATTTAAAACGATAAAATATACGATGACGCGGTTTGAAATTTCAAACAGACAGTGAATGAAAAATTCAAGGAACGCTTTTTTATTCATCGGGAAGCTTTCAACGCGTCAACCCATACGTGAAATGTTTCGTTATCTTTCGTATACCTAAATTTTGACTTTAATCAACTTCTGTTTAACGAATCCTTGTAAAATAGCGACTTGAACTTGACCTGTGCTCTCGTGGCGATATAGAATCTCGATTAGTTCTAAAATGATACAAAGGACGTAGTAGGGTTAAGAAATCTGATTCAATTTATCGATAATCTTGAAATCACGTATTCCCTTCATCGTTCTATCAGCCAGTAGAATAATTTCAGAGTCTTATCGAAGATGGCGAGACTTACTGTGCGATTTACCGTGTACTTCGACATGAGACAGAGATAGGTACGGCTCTTAGTTAGGCAAGAAACGCCGTAATTCGTAATTCTGACCGGCCGTGAATCTTGGAATGCACGTACGTCGCGTCCCGCAGATGTGCGGCCTTCTCGGAGCGGTGTGTTCCGTTCTCCGTGCATGGCCAGTGGCGAACAGGAACTGCCAGTGCGACCAACTTTCCAGGTATCTACGATCTTGTCGTAAGTACGCTCTGACCGCGGCAGGCACGTGTAAGACACGCTGTAATTGGTCTGTGCGAGCGCAGACGAAGCGAAGGTGTGGCAGCGGGTTACGGCGGTGGGGAAATCTTTTGGTCGGTTGCACCTGGCTCTCAGCGTGCCGTGACGTAATTGCTCGCGCTGCTTTGATGAATCAATCAGCCGACTGCAGTCGCACGGGCTCGAGCGCGCGCAACTGCAGCTTCTGCAATTCAAATGAGAATTTTCTACGGACGCGTGTCACCCGGCGGTGGCCGGGCATGGCGTGCACACAGAGCGCGAGCGGAATCATTAACTCGCGCCACATAGGACGCAACGCGTCCGATAAAGCGGCTACTGCCAACCAGGTTATTCCGTAACGTGCTCGCGCGTCTATTACCGACTAGCTAGGAGCTTCAATTTATGCCATTAACGCTCCTTTTTCACGTACCGTTCCGATCCGCCAAGCACCCTGCCGGCCACGCCGCACACTCACATTTATCCGTTGTATTGTTGATAATAATTTATTCTGTCTAATGGCGGCCGTGGGTGTATCAGGCTAACGAGGCGATGCGCCGCTGCATAAGAGAATTTCGACCAGCCACGGAACCGACGCGCCAAACAATCTGCGCTACACTTTCTGGCACAGGTCAAACGTGATGCATAGTCGAGGCATAACAGGTTCAACAAAATCGTAAATCAAAGCGTTAAATAGTTTGATAATCATCGATATATCTGTAAACTCCCTAGAGTTCATGTAGGATAGGGATTCTTTTTGTTTTACGGGTAGCACAACAGGCTGTGTTTCACGGACACAGCGATCTTCCTTTGTTTTACGGACGACCATTTGAAGAAGCACGTTTTTCCCAAACGGACGGACAGAGAGTTACATTAGAGACGGACAAGGTTACAGAATAGTTATTTAAGATTTTAAAGACTGAAGAAGAAAGATCAGTAGCTCAGGACGTTGAAAATCGATTCTCGATTTTCAGGTAAACATTGTACCAAAGACTTGTCATTTCCCGTTTAGATTATTATCGTTATTTATTGTTATAGACGCATATTAATTGTTGTTTATTTTTGTATTTTTAATTACTTCATGATAAAAAAAAACTCGATTTTCAGACTTCAGAATCGATCCCTGAATTATCCAATTATTGAACCTTATATATCTATTTGTGTCTACCGTACCTGCCGGCCAAGTAGAAATGAAATTTATAATTAGTCAAGCTACTGTTGTTGAAATATTTTGCAAATCCGTCCATGTCCTACTTTTTAACTCTAACTCGTTCTAGGAACTTCATTTTTACTTGATCAAGACGTCGCGTCATATTGAAATTCTTTGAATTCTAGACCGAGAAAGTATCTTATTAACCGTTAACCCTTCTGTTGAATCTTACGATCTTACTAAATTTCTTCCGCCAACTATATATAGCAGAAACTTGAAAGAGGTTCGCGGGGCCATTTGCATCGACGTTGGTCGCGTAGATACGCCGATCTGATTTTTCAGTCGTCGTTCGATTACGACCGCACTCGAGAAATTCGCGGGAAAGAAATGGAAGGAAAGTTTGGCGAGAATGACGTCTGCAAAGGAAATTTTTGCGGAAAATCGGAAACGTTGGAGGTAGAAAAGCGGTCGCGTATTCAACTCGTGGCGTCATGCGTTGAAAGATAAAAATGATTTAGCGAGCACGAGAGTAGTTGTTGAACGACGTGTCAAACTAGGTCTAATAAACTATTTAATTAATCACTTTTTTCGTACTTATTACTTCACCATCGTGAATTTACGCGTTTGCTGTCAGTCGTTTCGGTTCCTAGAAACGCGTATTTCCAAAATCCATTACAAAGAAAGATGAATAAACTGTACCCATACTGTTATGACTTTTATCTTTCCATAAAATGTAACAAAAAAGAATCAATTCGTTCTACGATAGAGGAGCAGAATTTTAAATATATTTCAAGAACGGAAAATATCCTTGATGATGATATAAAGCAACAATCGACCACGGTATATTTTTAGCAATCAACATTTTAAATGAAACGACGTTTCTTCTCTTTTGCCTACTCTGTTCTGTGGAAATGTATTTTTCAAAAGAAACCCGAGTAAGTGAATTTTAATTAATCTTTCTTAGACAGTTCTACTTTTAAGGAAAGAAATTGAAATCTGACGAGAAATAGAACGTGCCTATCTTCGCTGGAGCTATAACTGGAGCCGCGCGATTATAAATCTGTGGCCGCCGTCAGTAAGCTATTATCTTTTTGAAGAAGAGGCTAAACCCGTTTTAATGCACGATCAACTTGAAATAGAACATTTATCACGGATTATTAATCGCTTTCCCATTTTCTATCTATCAATGGAATTACACTAAAATCACCATATAACAGCATATATAATTCATTTATTATTAACGATAAATCCTTCCCTATTAAAATTCAGCGAACTATACACGTTACACGCAATTTTATATTCTGAATAGACATTTTTAAGTTGATACATTGCCTTGTGGAAAATAGGCCCCTGCTATTTCGTGCCGTTTTACTTCTCAAAAATATCTTTACTCGAGAATATAATCCGTCTAAAATATTTATTTAAAGTTTCATATTAAAATTTCTTAAAATGAACGAGCTACGACGAGAATGATAAAAAAAAGGGACTTAGCTTCTTGAGATACCGAATAGAGAACTTTTTGGCAAAAAAATGCGAAGCGACCTTATTAACAAATTACTTCACGAATGTTTCTCTCCGAATAAGAATGGTTATCATCGAGAGATTTAAAAGCGGTCGGCAAAATACGAACAGTTTCAAATTTTTGAAAAAATTATTTACTATACTCGATTCTACGAATCAAACTTTTTATCGTATGTCGTAGGACTCTTTTAATTGAAACCATTGCCATTGAAACTTCTATCGACCGGTATCTATTTTATCTTCGTTTCATCTTGGTGAACGCATTTCGACAAGATTACGCTTACAACCATGAGAAATTTCAGATGCAGGCGTACTTTCTGCCCATTCGCATGTAGATACATAGCTTGATTCGCTGTTAGACGAGAGTCACAGAGGTCACAAAGATTTCGGATCATTTATGTTAATTTTACTTGCATTTGCACACATCCGTGTTCTCTTAACTCCTTCTGTCTGTTTCCACGCAAACCTTGCCGATGCTAAGGAGCAATTACGCTATAATCGGAGGTTCACGATGGTGTAAGACAAGAGAACTCGACGGTTCGAGAAACGATTCGCGCAAAAATAGCCGTCGCGGGAGTATACTCTGCCGGTTGAGCGGACTACGTTCGTCTTTTGCATCTGTAATGCGACGTTACTTCCGAAGTGGGCGTTACACACGTACGACGAAATTTATGGTGTAAGCTCCTTCGAATCGACGTGCGCTTTGCTGAAATTCTCAAGTGATCAGCGCGTAGGAAGTTCGCCGGATATTCCGAATTCCTAATGCAATTCACGTAGAGACTAGTGCGCCTGTGGGAAATGTAACGTTGGAGAGCGTGCGCGCATGTATTTGTGTGTGCGTGTACGAGCGATCCACGGGTGTTAGAGAGCAGAGAGCTATGCGTCTTCTCTCGCGGCGCTTGCAAGAAAGCTGTAAAGCGGGGAATAATCATTTTCGGGCCGGTGATAGTCGGGATTCCGCAGTAAAAAAGTTAACCAGCGAGAAGGACTGAGTTTCCCCCCGTTGTTACGATCCCGCGAGTTATCGTCGCGAGCCAGTTTGAGAATAAAATAAGGGAGGGATCCTGACGAGCTTCCAGACGCGATTCAGTAATAGGGTGTTGAAATATCACCGGAGCGTTCCCGCCGTGAGATATCGCGAACACGTTGCTCCGATAACCGGAACGCTTTTCCTCGAGGATACTTAGGAGGGGATCGTTTGCGGTTTCAATCGATTAAAATATACGAGGGACGAAATACTGTTCGACGTATAGATTAAACGTTCACGATCGAATTTATTAGGTTGTCTGGAAAAATATTGGACGTTTCAAACCGGTGTGGCGCGGCAGCGGTTTATCGAGATGGAACGATCGATGGGGAACGAGAAGAGACGAAAGGTATATTCATCGTAATTAACGTCAAAAGACGTTTCGAACGAAGAATCGATCATTTTGATAGGCGGTTTGAAAGTAAATGGAAACGATGCGAATAACATTTGACGAAACGTAGCAAGAATTATTAATTATCGTGATTTACGTATTTCGTTTATATGTTTGTTCTTTACTCGCACCGAAGAATATTTTATAACTATCGATAACAACGAAAAAGACAGATGGAAATGTACGAAAATATGTACGAAAATCTAATAGCATCCACCTATGGATCCGGCAAGGTTCAAGGAATATACGAAACCAAAAGGGTGAGGGTCACGGTTGCCCTAAACCGCAGACATAAAAGTATTCTTGAACAGTCGAAACTCGAGCCTGGCAAAAAACTTTTCCCTGACGCGTATTAAGCGTATAATTTACGCTAAAACCGAAACGACCGCCACCGAGCGAAATACGAGGTTAAGTTCTGTCTGACATAAGACCGCGAAAGACGTTGCCGAACATTCGTAGCAAAAAGTTGTTTTCTTGAATGTAGGTCGTTTTTTTTTGCGTTATTTACGATCAGGTTGGAAGCTGTTGACTGCTTTTTCCTTTCTCTTTTTTATACATTTATTTCTGTTCGGTCGGAAAATAAATGGGTGTTTACGAGAAACGCTATTTACAGGGGGCGATTTTTTTTCCGCGTTACGATTTTATGCGATAGCGAAAGAGTAGCGCGCGGCCATAGAGAAAAGGAGAAACATTCTTCGATTAAAAGAAAACATCAGCAACGGAGAATCAACGAGGTTTTTCTCGCAAAATATTGAGCCGGAACTCGGTTGAAACGAAGAATAACCACGATCCTTGAGAGGGCACCGGTCGTTAGTTAAACTGAAAGCACTCTGTACGTTTCCTGTCGGTTTATTCTCGGAACAGAGGACTGACGCGGTTACTTTAAACAGAGGCGCAGATAGGATCGGGGAGAATTCCTTTTGCATCGATCCTGGTGCAGCTGGCAATCATAAAGAATCGAAAAGCTCTTCCTGACCCTGCATTCGTTGGTCGTCCCTTCTAGAAAGAGTGAGAGAGAGAGAGAGAGCGCAGCGACTCCAACTTACGTGCAACGGAATCGAGCTTAATGGATTCGGGTAATTACTTTTCTCTCTCCCTCGTTCTTCGACCTTTCTAAAGAGACGTTAGTTCGGAAAAAGTGCCGCATAAAGAGCCGATTTAGCCGCGAGCGAGCAGCTTTCGGATATGCCCGTTACAAAAGCAGAGAGCAGAGAGAGGAGAGAAAGTGAACGCGTCGGTCGGGCCCATTGGGGCGTGCCTGAAACCGCGAGAACTGGATCCGCCGTCCCTTAGTTACCCTAAACCTAAAACATCATACGACGGTGGCTTTCAGACGACTAGCGGCCAGGCGACGAGAGTAAAAGGGATCGGGCCGGCGCGGCGATAGGCACGCTCGTACGCCGTGTATAGAGAAAAAAAGCGAGTATAAAGCAAGAGCACTCGGTGCGTTTCCTGTCGGGGCGGTCCGGAAGCGCGAGACGCACACGCTGAGGCGGCAATGGCGGCGAATACTCGCGTGAATTTCTCGCGCGTGTTAGTACACGTGGCCGTTCTGATATAAAGGGCCGTGCGTTGTGCAGCCGTTTGAAAAGTCCTTAAATTTTAATGCAAAGCTCTAAGTCTCGCTGTTGTGCCGGCTATAGGATTAAACGAGGGGAGAAGGGATATACCGTGGCTATTATCCCAGCACGCAGTTGCGTTTGCATTAAGCGAGCAGCGGTGAATACAACGCGGTGAAAAAAACCGCACGCGCACACGCATAAAGCCCCTGGAAAGCTGTAAAGCTGGAGAAGATGGGATATTGCTATTGCTATTGCTACTGTTTGGGAGGAAGACGGGCCGACGCGACGGCGTAGGGACGAAGACGAGGATGCTATGAATGGCGATGAGTGTCGGATAAGAGTCGAGGATCTTGCGAAATGAACCCTTGGAAAGGATCCAGACAATTCCTGGCCACGGATCGAGTTTTTACCGGCGATGCGTGGAGTATCATTGGTGAAAATTCGTGGAGAAAAGATCGCGAAGCGATATTCTCGTTATTTTCGTGCAACTTACCGAGTTCTTTAATTTCATTTAATTCGACTTCGCTTCGAAACATTTTCCATGAAACTACTCGAAATTTCTTCAATCTCCACCGATCGTTTCTTTTTTCCTGTCTCAAAGTTTAGCAGTTGCCTCTCCCCCTCTATTTTCATAGCACGATTCACCGTTGGACAAACGAATCTACCTTTCACGATGATTCTCTCTTATTTAGTTAGGATCTGGATTGCGTTTAATTAAACGAGCCAGTGATCAGTAATTGACCGGTGTTCGATATGAATCGCGCTCCGGTCGATTTTCTAGTTCGAGCGAATCTAACGATCGAGAGCACCGTCCAGAAGTACCGTCTACGATCGAGGTCACATTCAACCTTTACGTTCGCTTCTGCCGATCGAATTAAATCCAATCGACCGTTCTATCAGAATTCGAGGGCGGTCGCGCGAATTCATCGTCCATAAAAATCGCATTTCCGCTAATTCTTACGGATCGCGGAGCGCGAAAGCGCGAGGGGAATCGAGAAACGATTTTCGCGAAAGAGCGATCCTCGCGACGTGCAGCTCGTATTTACGCTGCTTTACGATGCTCTTTAAACGCGGCAAGCGGAGATATAAAAAAGCGAGACTCATCTTTATATGGATTCCGATAGCAACTCCCTGGCATTCAGCTCGTTCTCATAAGACGATTATGTTCGGCTTCCGCATTCCACCGCACGGATTCCTCCGATTCGAGCAACGTTCGCGCTCGAAGCGACGCTCGCGAAACGTTACGACGACGCTGGTCGCGTGTATTTACCGTCGCTTGTTTATAACGCCAGTGTCGCCAACGGTGTTGGAAAATCTCGCCACGCGGTCCTTAAAGTCCTTAAACGATATCGCTTTCTCGATTTCGCGTTAGCACGCGACGATAGCGGCCACGTCTGTGTTTCCACGTCCGCGTCCGTGTCTAGAATTCCTTTGTTTCTTTATAACGGCGTATCCACGCGTGTATCTGTGTAGCTTTTGTTCCGAAAACGTTAGGCGTCCAAGTGCAGATCTTTTATTCTCTTTTACGAGGATCCATGTAGCATAACGAGCGTGGATAGTTGACGTACGGTGTGCACTCTCCACCCCGTCGGTCGGTTTATCCAGCAGGATTTTCGTCGGGCAGGTTTCGCTTCGCGTATTCCCGTTGTTGAAACGGCAACGCGGACCGCTGTACGAATATGCTCGTACGAGTCTCGCGAAATCTTGCTCGTTTTTAATTTACTGTTTTATCGTTCCACGCGCCACACCTTCTCCCCTACCAACCCCTTATCGTTTCGGCTGCTTTTTAATTTCCATGGAACAAATGTTTCATTCTATACGGCTGTTTACGTGTTTCTCTGTATAAATTTTGTTATCTTCTGCGAGGCGTCTGCGGACAAATTGTTCCAGCGCCGCTGGATATTTCATCGCGAGGTCAACATGTGTGTACGTATCTCGTATCCCGCTGTTTCTCCGCGATAATAGTTCATTTTGAACAATTGCACGGATTAGCGCAATTGAATGAAACGAAATTTGAATGCAAGGAATAACGATAAATTGGAACGGGGTGCAGACAACTTTAAAAATAACGCTTCTTTGTATCTATATCGGCAACTATATGGAAAGAACATTAACGAAGTCATAAAATACCACCGCTTTAAATCAAGCAAATAATGGAACATCTTTATCAATGCTTCATTGATTTATCGTTATGATATCCCTAATGAAAATTATAAAATTAATTAAAATCGAGGTTTACAACTTTCGCTAGACAGAAAGATATAGATTTGTGCAATCTTCCGTGTACCTAACTAATGACACGCTAATGGCATATGAACGACATTGTTGCGATCACGTTTCTAGAATAATAATTAGAATATATATATGAATAATATGAAATATAATGGCACATCGATCGATAAACACAAGTTGCTTCGATTTCCAATGAAGTTTTTTTCTCTCAATCGGCACAAAACATATTTGCATATTTGCTCGCGCGACGTTAAGGTCTCTGCCTAAATGCTGGTAAAAATGTACGTCGTGGATGTCTCTTTATCAAGAGACAGGGCCGTTAGAATACGAAAGTAGAGCATGTAAAATTTCGGGCTACGTATATCGATCGAATCGGTGAAAAAATATACGTTCGTTGAGGATAACTGCAGTCGATGCCTGTATGGGTGTACATCGAACGTCTCTCCATTATTAATATGCATTCGTACGGACGATTAAACGCGGGCTCGCGTTGGCCCAGCCAATAATTATTTGCGGCATAGTTGCGTTGCCCCGATTTTCCAAACCGCATTCGACGCTCCATCGTCAGCTGTGTCTGTCGCCGTACCATGCACATCGTTCGACGATATTATTCTGTCGACCCATCCATCTCGTTATCTCTTTTCCTGTTCGTCAAATCGTACGATTTTGCCACGATCGCTCGGAATTTGAGCTGCTCTCCGCCACTTTGGACAAAATTTTCGATTCGATTCGTTGCCATCGTCCAGAACTCAATCTAGTCGCGGATACACCGACTTTCGTAATACGAGTAGCGGCCGCCGTCCTTCGATAACGATCTAATTCGATTACCTGGAAACACGTACGCGATTATTCTAAACGGCGCGCCGTGTAATAATAACGCGTTCGTTCGAATGCAACAGAGGAATACAGGGGAACAACGAAATCGGAAACAATAATAGAAGCTTTTTACGATCGGAGATCCTTTGTTTAAATTCAGAACGGTTTTTTCTCTTTTGTTGCATTTAGCAACGTGTTATTGTTCACGCGTTATGAACGCACTGTGTAAAATATTCGTCGGTTTTGCTGCTGGTTTTTCCGCGGTTCTCAGTTATAATTTGCGCCTTGCATTGTTAACGTTGTACCAAGTGACGAATGATTTCATTGCGAAGCCGCCCGATCCGCGAGTCGAGCTTTTCTGTTACGCGTATATTTTATAATTAATTATCGAAGTACGTTGAACTGTCTTCAACGAATGGGACCCTCTAGCGGTTATTCGAGGCGCGTTATCGGCAATTTCGCTTTTGCGCGTTCAGAGTTGTTTGCTTTAAACCGCTTTCGTTTAATCGCGTTCAACAAGTTCGATTAACATTGAATTAATACCCGAACTTCGAGGGAAAAACTACGTTTACGCGCGTTACTTCGCGTCCAAGCAATTCTAGACCCAATTTCAAAGGATTCCAGTTCTCTTCGGTTTTCTTTGTCATCTAGGTGCACTCGTTCAAAGCGAACGGTTCGTCCTCAAACGGGGTCGCGAAAAGAAAGAGGAAGAAGAGCTATCGCACCGTAAACGAAGCAATTAACAAACACCGCCTCTAATTAGAAGAAGGTAGCTTAAATCACTGTCCGTAGCTACAATACGGGTGTTTCATAAACTATGACGTCGCTCTATTTACTCGAAACCCTGTTCTTTCCACCCTCTCGTCCCCACCGTCACAATTACGGTGGCTGGACTCCCCGCATCTCGCCGCTATCATCCCGCCTATCTTCTCTCTAACGCACTCTCACCCTCTCTCCTCGTCCTTTCCCTCTTTGTCCCGTGAACGAAGGAGCCGTGCAAAAAATTTCTTTAAACGCGCGCTCATTGGTTATGCGCCAATGAGCACTCAAAGAACGAGAGGCAATTCACCAGACTCGTTTCTCTACCCTGAAACCTCTTCCCTCGCATCCCACCCTACGTCGTCTGTCTGCCAACTAAGAAAGAATCGGGGTGGAGAAGAATCTTCCGCGGAATGTCTCTCGCTGTGAGTTTGACGACGGTCTTATCATAGCTGCACTCCGGACAACCATTGCGCGACTTCGTTCACAGTGCGTCGTATGCGGCTTGCTCGAAGGGGCGCTGCCAATGACGTCGCCCTCCGCTTTCACCCTCGTCTCCTCGCGCTCTAGTTCCATCTCCCTCCATCTCTGTTTCTTCCTCGCGTTCTATCTTTCCTCCAGCGTGCACCCCGTGCTTGTGGAAAGGGACCAAAACACGGCACGTACTAATGCTCCGACCAGCGACTAAAACGAATGATTTGCGAGGGTGGCTTAAGCTTCGTTACCGCCGCGGCTCTTCTACGCGGTGAGGCAAATGGAGGCGCGCACACGATCGAAGAAGGTTGCTTTGAAAGGAGGGTGAGCGAGCGAGATGGGGGATAGGCGAGTATGCCGTGTGCGCTGCCGTGCTGTCGAGGAGGCAAGTCCGAGACGAGACCGATACGAGACTCGGGGCGAAGGAACGACAAGGAGAAAGACATCGGTGAACGAGCGTGTGCGATAGAAGAGAGATCTAACGGTTTTAAACCGAGGAGTGACGAAGAGAAGCTGCTAGAAAGTGGGAAGAGCAAGGTGACATCAAGGGGGTGAAGAGAGTAAAGAGGCAGGCTGAGAGGGAGAAGCAAAAGGCGAAGAAGAGAGAGGATAGAGAGGAGGTTACAGTCCCGTCTCATCTACTTGATTGCATCGGCCGGATTACAGCCGGGCTTTAACGCATCCCCCTCGGGACGCCTAGCGTGAAAACAAAAAGAGAAACGGTCGAGGCTCGGAGGGACGGATGGAAAAAAAAGAGAGGAAAGGCCGGCGAACCACTGCTTCTTCTTCTACTTGTTCCTCTTCTTCTTCTTCTTCTTCTTTTTCTTTTTCTTTTTCTTCTTCTTCTTCTTCCGTAGGCATCGCATCACAGCACCGGGTGTTCGAGTGAAATTCTCTGAGAATAATTTTCACTTGTATCTCTGGCGTCGCTGTTCAACCCTTCTATTCTAACTCTCTTTGTTTTGTCTCTCTCGTTTGTCCGTTCCTTGTCCGTCGTTCATTTTTTCCTCTTGTTTCTTGTCGGCCTCTTTGAATCATAGGGCTAAAGCTTTTTTCCCTCGAATGCTAAGCAAAATCAACAACACGCGAGATCTTGCGACTGACGCTAATATAATACACGCGCGATTTTTAAAAGGAGCCCTCTCTCTTTTTCCCTGTTGCTCCGTGTCTGTTGCACACGGCCGTCTTGGCCAAGCAGAAGAGCGAGCGGAGCTGGAAATTGATCGCGAATTAACGTTTCGTATTTCTAGCGAGCTACCTATTCGCGCCGTTAAACACGACGAATTTTGAGTGTCACTGGTAAATGTTTTAAACGTTTCCCTGCACATGGTGTTTTCGATCAAGCTATTAATCGATACTCGTACCGTGCAGCGTATGAGATTAACTTTCTGCGATTATATAACTGCAATCCCCGGTTCGTTCGTATCGTATACGATTTAAAGCCAATGCGATTTGAACGACGACGTTGAAACTGCACTTACGCCAGATGATGTTAAAAAATATAGTATGAATTTACCAAATATTAAACAAACGAAAGTATAAAGTACGCGTGATATATAACGATGTTTGTATTAATTGATTTGAATTATTTTAAGTTATATATCGTGTTCAGCGTTTATTAACTTTTTCCAAGCACTCTTAATTTTTTATTACGCTTTTTACATATTGTAAATTTGTAAATTCCTGGGTTTGATTTTATTAGAATATTAGATTTAATTCTAATTTCAATTAATTGTAGCGGTACTCGTCGGTAAAATTCATAACGGTTTCCGCCCAGTGAACCCGCTACACAAGAAATCGTGTTTACTGAAAGATGAGTTTATTATAGATCCGACAACCTTAGGCGGTTACCGATCGTTAATCCAAATCCGTCGTTTTTGTCGTGATCATAGGCCCTCGAATCAACTACCCGAAAAGCCAACAATTGTAAACAAGGTCGAGAGTTCGGCGTCCGTTGGGATGTTTCGAGAACATCTTCAAAATTCAAATTCCAACGCCTTTCGTCAACTCCGACGCATATAAATATAGCGAACAGGGTAGCGAGGCATTCTTAGTTATCGAGTGACACGAGCAGTAGCAGTTAAGCGATACTTCTTTGCGCCGATCTATTAGTAACCGCGAATCGAGACAAGAAGTGTATTATACGACTAGTGTACACATTGGGTATATTTTAATAAACTACATAGTTAGGTATACTCTTGTGTTTGTTAAACCTAATCGCTACCATACCACCTCATAATTATTCCCTCGTATATTACACGTGAATTTTATACATTGAACAACAAAATTCTCGTCAAGATCTATACTATGATATCCATATCCTCCAAGAATTTAACGATTGCTCGATGTCTTAAATAATAACGTCTTAAATTTAATAACGTCTTAAAGTTTATTACTCGTTGCTAATTAAACTGCTAGACTGCGTATTTTTATAGATTTATGGCAACTTGAAAGATGCAACGATGTACAGAATATAGATTATATGCGAAAATATATGAATGTCCGAGGTATAAGTATTCGGAATAATATTTAGTAGGTAAGAATTTGCATAACTGTTCGCAGTCTACGTATTACGCAAGATACTGAGCGCCATTTCGACGATCAAATTGTTCCAGTAAATTGATGGAACATGAAGCAGAGGCTTGGAAACAGGATTTTTTTCGAAACTGCAAGATTCACGCGCGTCCATTTAGGTCGACGTATTCATGGCGTCCTTTGCCAGGCACGTATCTATTTGCCTAACCGTGGAATTGTTTTCGAGGCAATGCCAGTGTGCGCCTTCGTTCGTGTAAATCTGCTCTCTGTTTACGATCACCAGCAAAGATTAAAACATTGCGCGTGTGCCAAGTGGGACGACACGCGGCGCACAATATCGTCGCGAGCAACAGTGTTCTGCTTCTCATTCTCCTTTGGATTTCGATGACAGTGCGGAGGATCGATCGTTGGAAGCGCGATCGTTCTTCTGCCCGTGTTAACTAACAACTGATGTACCTTCGACTGGTATCGCAGCTGGATCGTAAATAATCATACGATAGCGATGTAATTTAAATTAATTAATTTTAATCTGTACGCCATGTGGACTTTTATCGCCTAACAATCACATGGTAAATTGGTCTTTATCGCGTAAAACATCTTACTTTATAAACTTTACTATTTGAGCTACTCCAAAATTCCAACATACGTGTGAAACGTTAAAGTATCTGTTGCCACGTCGACGTCCGATTCCGGCGTTGCACCAATTTTTCCCGACTAATTAAACGTCTCGTTAAGCGCGTTAATCCACCGTGTCGGCAATTCATCAAGCTCCATTCTTGGATGCACGACCATCTTCTATTTCGATCTTGGGTAACCTATCGTGTGACTGAAGTAGCTGTCTCTCGTTCGTCTAGAATTCGATATCATCGCCGTTGCTGCCTGTTATCCCGCGAGCGAGACCGAATATCGAACAGAATGCCAAGGATCGGTCGTTGTAAGTTTAGCAGCAGCTGCGCCTGTATTCGGGATAACAGCTGGATGAAAGTTCGCGTCTGAACTTGAATATATCATGTAATAACGCGACGATGCGCGCGCTCAATTTTGAAGAAGAGTTTGCGCAGTTGGGCTCGCTTCGTTTTATGGCGTTTGCTAAAGTCTGCGAAATACGTGTCACAACGTACGAATTATTACGAATATCTAACGCGCCAACGAAATATTATACTTTTGAAGGAAAATATTAATTTGCCTAATGTTTATCCGTATCGTCGTCAGTAACGTCACGATTGTTCCTACTGACAATAAGCGGCAAGTACATCGAGTTTTTCCACGAAATCGATTTTATTCGTATGAGCAGCCTAGGCGGCAGAACAGTTTCGACATCGAAAGCGTGACCTCTTTCTCCCAGACCCTCGATCGCGCAAGGACGTCAACAAAAATGTCCCGACCAGCTTCGAATCGACTAAATGTCACGGCTGGTTGCTTCGCCGCGATTACTCGACGGTTCGACAGAGAGCGACTCGATTCACAGTTGAAATCACACGGTCGGAGGTGGCATTATGCGAGCAACAACGCGGATAATCATCTCGTTCTCTTTCTCTTTGCTTCCGTCTCGGTTGACTCGCTTTTCCGTCCAATGTACCGCGATAAAAATTCGATGGGTCGATCGTCGCAGGTTCAGCGACAGCTGTGGCTTCGTTTTAGGACGGACCAACAGCTGGTGCGAAAGCTTGCGTGTAGGCACGTGCACCAGCGTGTTCGACTCCTTATGCACGTTTATGGCAGATGGTGACCTGATCGTCGTGAAATGCACCGCTCTCGACTCTCGATGTCTCCGCTGGCTGGCGAAGTAAGCAAGCCGGCGCGAAGCACGTTACGCTAGCAATACGTAATTCGAGTCCCACAGACGCAGACGGTCCTCTCACGATAGACGGCTGCAACGCTTTCGAGAAACTACCATATGTCAAAACGATGTCGTTACGGCATTCCTGAAACACTTTCGCGTCTACGCGACGGGAGACGCTGCCTCGTTTGCATGCAATTTCTAGTTATCCGATGAATTATTTCGTTCTGGTTGGCGAACGTCAAATGTTCGAATAGGGCGCGGTTGTTCGATACTTTACTCCGTGCATGTCATTACGGCAGTGTCTGAACCCTCTAAAATTAGTATTTCGTTTGTTTTCGAAAACGAAAACTATAGCCGGTTACAGATCTTTAGTTTGCTCTAAGATTTCGAAGCTAATACTCGCCATAAATATCGTAGATTATTTGGTGGTAAAATAACGTAGACGTGGAAACGAATAATGTAGAAAGTGGGTTAATTCTCGTGCAACTCCAAACGAAGTAGTATTAGCTTTATACTAGGCAATTTACGAGGATTTTGTATCGAAAAGAGAGTGTCAAGATAACGCAAGCTCACGCTCATCTAATTTTATCGTATCTTACATTCGTGATGAAAAATTTTTATAAGATCGTATTTTTCGAATTTCCGACACGAAAATTACCGCGAGTTCCGTGAAAAATAGTTTTCGAGATACAAGCTGCAAGTTTAACGGAGGAGTATTATTTGATATTTTCGGCTTTTACGAACGTTAAATACTATTTTGGGCAGAAAAAATGGGAAATGTTGTCGGAAATGGAAAATGGTTTTTCTCGGAAACGGGATGTTACCCTTAGAAAACAATACAACATTTTTTAAATACGAAATACGGAAGGTACGTATAAATGAAACACGATTCGTGTACGTTTGGATACTACGTCCTTTGAATTTAGGTCAGTATAACGTACACGCAACGTGACTCGATTAAAATTTGTTAGATTAAAAGTATGTTTCTTTCTCCATGGAGCATTTGCATCTATTATTAACCGCGTTATTCGAGCGTTTCCTGTCTTTTGATAAACTTTAGATCTTCAAGGTGAAATTTATTTTTTAAACATCTCTAACGAGATACAAAAAGACAATTTAATACAATAATCTTGAATAGATAGGTAATGGGCAAAAATACTTTTTATATAATACTAGAATATACAAGATGAAAAATTTAACGCTCGTATCGTACCTCGGCTATTTGTTTGCAAATACCATACGCCGTACACGTCGAATGGTTTCCCTTTGTTCCCCATCATAGGTAAAAGATGCAAAATTAATTTTTACTCCTATCTGCTACTTTTTAGCGCCTCTTTATTTTCGTTAACTTACTATCATATTATTGCACCCGGTTCCGTAAGTTTAAGCTACAATACAGTTGTGTACAGTTTTCTTAAAGCCATCAACGACGTCAAACCAAGGGGAAAGTGTGACAAACGGTTCCAAAGTGGATGATTTACTTTCCCTTAACACTGAAATCGGACGATGGCAGAGCCAAATCGACACGGCAGCGGCCATTAAAAACACAATATCGGGATAGTTGTGCTGGAAACGGGTAACAAGGTGTATTACGTATACCACGTGTAACGCTGTATGCTTTCAAAGGACACATAATCGCTGGCCATGCTTTCACGAGCTCGTTTAAATATTTATATTGATCTTAACCCATTTCTCGGGAACGATGTTGCTTTGCCGCGTGTCCGCCAGCGCGCAACCTATTTCCGTTGAAAAGGGCCATTGCATTTTAATTCCCCGCGGATCTGCTGGCTTTTAAAATTCAGCCAGAAAATCGTGCTCTGCTCTCTGTTGCACTGTAAACAAACTTCTCATACTTCCGCTATCGGTGACCGCGTTTCTCTAAGATTCGCCTGAACGACCACATTCTTCTTAGGGCGTCGAAAATGGCAACTTCTCTCTGAGAAAGTTTAACGCGTAGCAGGAAACAGCGTGATCCGTCTCGAACTGTCGCAACACAATTCCGAAGAAGTCACATCTTTTTAAATTTTAAACTTCCACGATGATTAAATGACATATTTGTGGCTCTTCCGGTTTCAATCGTGTTTGTATCAGCACGTTGCGTCTTGTTTCGACGTTTTTTGGTCTAAAAACTGTTCTAAACACACGATTAAAATCCGAAGAAACCATTACTCAAGATCCGAATGTTTTATCAATTTTTGATATACACGTATTGATAAAAATACCAAATTTCATTTGCTCGAAGAAGCAGTCTCGTGCCAATCGCCAATCGAAATAGTCTTAAATTCGAACGCCGACCCACGAGTCTACTTACGAACGACAAACGAGAAAGTAGAAGTTCCGTATCGCAATCGAGCCAGTCGAGCGACATTAACCAAACTATCGGTGAACAAGCCGAAACTTCTAACCAACGTTCGGAATTCCTACCTCGTAACTGTCTTCGATTCTCGTAAATCGATCAACCGTTTCCCGTCATGATCTAACCTCGTGAAATAACGCAAAACGGCGCAACGTACACTATTCAGGGGCGCCGAAACGATCTTAGCGCTGTTTTCAACCGATCAAGATCGTGGTACGCGCATACACCGAGATGATGGCGCGTGTCCGTAAGAAGGCGGTCGGGGATTCTCGTTGAAAAAGCTACGATTCCGCCTGGCAGGCTAGCGCGCAGGGTTTTGCTGCCCCAGCGAAAGATCTTATCGACTAATTGGAGCACCACGCGACCGGCAATAGAGGGTTCCCCGAACCTCCTATTCCCTTTCGAGAGCGGTGTCTTCCCGGCTTCGATACAACACACCATCGTCTTGTGACCTGCTCACGAGAAACGACAGCTACCTAATTACGATCTCTTCTTCTTTTCGCTGGAATTACCGGTCTAGCCAGGGAAAGGTTACGACAAGGAAAGATGTTCGGTCGGTTGCATCACCGACGCTTGCATGCGAGAGCTTGTCGCTGGCTTATCGTTCGCCGCCGTGCTCCTTTTTTTCCCCCCGTTTCTTGTACGCCTCTTCGATGGAGGATACCGACGGCTTCCTGCGAGATCGTATCGATTAATTAGGGGGTCGAGCAAAATACCGGACGGCTTTTACGGAAAGGAAACGATACTGTGTACAGTTTAACGGCGGTGCTTTCTGTTTCTTCCTGTCTTCCTATTCTCCCTTCCCCGGTGAACCTCGACGATGACTTTGCTCGTGTTTCACAGGCTTTGATAAAGACGCGCAGTTTACTCAGGATTTCGTATTGGTTTCTTCAAGTTGTCTAATGCCCGTATTAATGGATAGACCTGCTCGTAATCGAAGCTAGTGCTCCGGTACCGTTGGGATTACAGCGTTCGAACAAGGAATCACTTTCCACACCGAAGGAACCATTTTAACGATTGGCCTTGACTAAGCACGTTTAGAACTGGTCGTTCTCTCATAACATTCTCTCATAGCAATTCTCCTTTACACCTTCGCTTAATTCGCCTTTTCCTTATAAATATAGTAATTAACAGGAATAACGAGAGTTACATCCTTTCGCGCGAATCCTCGCTGTTCTTTCATTTTTATAAAGTTTCAGCGCACAAGGCAGTTGTGGTTGACTATTTAAAGAAGCGCTGCGTCCCTCTGCATGGATATAAATGACGATAAATTGGAACGCGATACTAGTCCTTCCTATCATTTGATCGTTGCATCGTGTCATGTGCATTATCCTTTAACGATGTACTTGGAGGGACAAAAGGTACGTTCGAGAAATATATGATAAGAAAACCTCGGTACGAGTACGTTTAACTGGGAGAATTGAAATGCATTTTCACGTAAAACAGAGGAAGCCCGCTAATGAACAACGTGATAAACATAAAGCGCACGAACCGCGCAACCTTTTCCTTTTACCTTCTTTTTTTCCCACCCGAGTGGGAGAATCTCGCCGCGTGAATGCAAAACAGTCTTCCGCTTGGGTATTACGTTTCTTTCGTACGCGATCCTTTGCAGTAACTTGCCGCGCCAGTCTCGTTGCTGTAAATAAACAAACTCGAGGATTATCTCAGGGACATTGGGAGTTTGCACGTCGTTGTCTCTAATTCTATACATCTCTTGGATTGGAAATAGTTGCGTGCAAATAAAGGCCACGCTAGACAGAGAAACTGGCACGAGTAACTAACTAGTCGAGCACGTCCAGCATCGTTATGTCATACGTTTGCACAAAGGACGATGCATCGGGTCTCGTATTAATGCGCACGTGTCTCATTAAAGTTTCGCCAAATATTTGGCGACTATTCGAAATTGCCTTTCTCTCGGTAATTGGTGTGCTTTCCTTTCTAACCTGTGCTCTCCTTTAGAATGATTTATCATCCGATGTCATTATTTGTTCTAATTTGCATCTTTATTTCGAGATTGCCAAAAAAAATAAATGCAAAGAATTTGAACACAATAATATTATTATCGATAATATCAATGATCGTATGTTAGGATTAAGCGTGGTTTTGGTCACTTTTCAATTTGTACCTGTAAAAATCTTTTTACGATGAAGAATAGGTTTTTAAAGTTGCGTCGCTTTTGTTGTTAGAATCTAGTCTATTCCAAAATATCAACTGACCACAAAATACCAATTTTAGACGATTTTTAAAGTTGCGTCGCTTTTGTTGTTAGGGTTTAGTCTATTCCAAAATATCAACTGACCACAAAATACCAATATTAGACGATTTAGAGGAAATGTATATTTTTTAAACGTCGGGTATCTCGTCTTATTTTTACAGCTGGGTTCTTTTTTCAAATAAATATATCTCAAAATTTCGTTTAAAGATCAAGCATCAAGACAAATTCATCGCGTATACCTCGTTCAAATAGGAGGTGTAATAGCTCTTTTTCCGATCCAGTTTCAAAATCACTTTGCGGCGTGTAATTTGCCGGGATCAGGGTCTATTGTTAAAAAGAAAGGATCCAGTTATGTGCGGGAAGCAAATTGAGGATCCTGGGCGGGTCATAAAGGTCCTCTATAAAATTGTACGACTGGGTTACTCGAAAACCCACTCGTTACCGATCTCGGGCTGCCCTCGAAAGATACTTGTCGATATTCTTTTTGAACTTCTGTGACACTTGCACCCAGCTAACCAACACTATGTCGTCTCGATCTGCACCCGTGTCTGAACCCTGGGCGAGAAAAAGTGAGTGAAATTCGGTCGGACTATCGTACTGTCGTCGATTCTGAAGCACGAACACGTCCGCTCATAAGTCTCGATGTGGAATAAGTATCTACCAGCGTTCTTGCTGACCACCATGATATTCGAGCGAGAGAATGGTCTCACCCTCGGATATACCAAAGGTTATGTACTGTAACTAAGACCAGATACACTTGTCTATGTATGTTTGCGCGTACATATACGTGTACGCGATCGCTGAGAGGCGGAGTAATGTTACGATTATGATATACCGTATACATTGTGTACAAAGTGAAAAATAACCGAACAAATAACTAACTGAAATACGATGATCGATCGTTTTGATAGTTTCTATATCGCTAAACAGATTTAGTTGCGTACGACGTTAGTCGTGTCTGTATATATTTTCGAAAATGTCCGTATAGTACCGCAGACGTTTTACTTGGTTTACGAATTAACCACGAAAATGTATCCTCGTTATTTCACGGAATGTCCTAATTAACATATAAAATATTCGTACGTAAAATATCTTACAATCCTTTCGTAATAGCGATACTCGTTTTACCACTTTAACAAGCGCAACATTTCTTGTCCGCTAAGTACTCCCTTTGTTATCTCCAATTGCGAACGTCAACGACACGCGCTCGATTGATCGGAATTACAACGTTTCGCACGAAACCAGCTTTTATTCTTTTACTGTCCCGTAGAAGGACATTTCCCTTTGCGAGGATGGTGCAAAGTTTCATCGTATCCGAGCACGAAATTACGCTTTCCCATTGGACGAAATTGTATTTGGAAGAAAAGGAATGCTTCGATAACGGGCTACTCGTTTTTATTTGCGGAACGTTAAGCCAGGGGAAGAAGGCACGTACGAAATTGCGATTATTACGGGATTAAAGAGACATAAACAACTACGTTATGTTTTTAGCGCTGCACTCGCGAGAAGCAGGGAGCACCAGACGCTCGTAAAAATGCTGAAAACACGTGGAAATGTTAAACACCCGTGGCTAGGTATTTAACAGCCGAGATAAAGTGAGTAAACTGGAAATATAAATTGCGAGTAAGTTTGTGTGTACTTTCGAAATAATAACATCGTTACGACGAACGGTCCGTTTTTTCAATCTATAGGTATTACGATGAGTTTTTCATAAAGTAATTGGTAAAGCGATCTAAATTGCGCTTAAAATTAGCTCTAGCTTGTAGAACTAATTGCGTTAATTGTTATGCCTAGCTACATGAGCAGATAAAGTCGTGCTTTGTTTCTACAAGCGCAATTAATTAAAAAGTCATGCTCCTTTATCAATTCGTATCGATATTCGATCGAAGCGTATCGCGTTATTCGTATCCAATTTATAGCTATATTAGATTTAGAATTAGAAATTATTAGAATATGGAAATTATTAGAATATTTAGAAATTATTAGAATATGGAAATGTTATTCCGTATGACATATTTTCCAGCTTCAGGTTTCATTTATTGATAATAAGACAGAAAAAACACGAGTTACTGAACAAAAAAAAAAAAAAAAAAAAAAAAAAGGAAAAGAAAGGAGAATATCAAAAATACGAGATGTGGGGGGGATCGGATGATTTAAAGTTCCCAATTCTATCGTTCGATTATAGAAAAATAAATACGAATAAAAGTTCGCTACGATGGAAAATGAAACGACACGGCGAAGAAATTGGTCGAGATACGTCACGTACGGAAATATTCTTCCTCGACTATTCGTTGCGCCGATGGTAATCGCGAAACCGCTCACCAAATTGCCAAGGTTGTACGTCAGTCCAACGACGATGCCCGTTTCAAAACATCACACCGTCTCTCGAGTAGTCGAAAGAAACGGGCTACGTCTACGTTATTGTATCGTCGACAAAGGGCCAGGAATATCGGGCTCGACCGGTAAGAAAATTTCTTAAAGTCGCAAGAAAAGACGTCTGCCGCTGCACTGGCTGGCAAAGCACCCCCGAGTAACTGGCGCGCGCGCCAGTTCCGAGTGACAAAAGAGGCATTGTACTCGCACGTGAGATTTCTGCGAGGCCTGGGTAACGCCCGAATCACGCTATACAACCAGGGTGTATAGTTCAAGCTAGTCGGTGTACATACTCCGTCGAGCCGTTCGTGCTTATCGCATCGAGCCACGTCGACCCGTATCTTCCTCTCCTTCCCGAAATTCTGAAACCTGTTTTGGCTGCTGCCACTGTCGCCGACTCGCTGATGACTCCTCGTTCGGATAGAGGCGAGCGATGCGCCTGCGTGCATCGCGAGTTTCATCGGAATGCCGGTAACGAATAAAGGTGCTTTCATAGCGTCTAAGCAAGAGATCTCGGCAGGCGCTCTATTGTTCCTCTTAGGATCGACCACGATCGACCACGTCTGGATCGCAGTTACTTTGCTATGCTCGACCCCGTAACGGTGACACGACACCGAAAGCCGAATTCCGCTGGACGCGGATTCCTCTTCGAGTTGTATCTCGATCGCCAGCGCAACTTGCTCCACCGTGATAACGCACGCGTACGCACGAAACGAAGCAAATAGGAAAAATAAAGTAGAGTGTTACGCGGCAGGCAAAGCATACTCGGTGAAGTCGTTGTTTGTTTTATTTCGTACGATTAATCTATCTTTGGTGGGACGACTAATACGTATTGCTAAAAACAGAAATAGAGATGCCGTAGAAGAACACGTCAATGACCTTTGTAGCGCTAGCCAATTAATTCATGATGTTCGGTTGTGCGGTCGGAGAAGCGTGCGATCAGCGAGTACGCGGGCCAACAGCTAATATCATCGGCGTTGTATTCTTGGACGTTGAGGATCACTTCGGTGTCCACTCGAAACGAAGCTTAAAGTGTCTTTAGCCTCGGGCGACCGCAACGGGTTACCGGGAGAAGGTGAATCACTGCCAAGAACTCGTAACGATGATCTTCCCGAGCTGATTCACGCGGACACGGATCCGGTTCGATGGAAGCTGCGCGATTGAAACACGAAACAGGCCTTCGAACCGGAAACCAAGCCGAAATCAAAAACGTGCGAGCGAGAAAAACGAGGAAAAATGCGCGTCGTTACTCAACTCAGCTCGGCGTTACAACGTGTCCACGCGTAATGTTTGTCGCGTCCAACGAGACCTGGTCGACGTTGCATCGTCGAACGTGTTTTATCCCCCGCATGACGATAAATCATGGCGAATTTAACGAACTTCAACACGCGGCCCACAATAATACACATATTTCCGGCGAATTTACGCGCGCGTATTGCATACCGCTGCCGGCAATGCGACTCGTTTTTATTACACGCCGTGCCGCTGGCTCGTTCTTTTGCGACTTTTAATTATTGTTTATCGCGACTACGCGCGCGACATCCGGCACGTCTCTTCCTGCGCGTTTTCGCATTTTCGAGCGGAGGATTCCACGTGCATGAGCCGGAGTCCAATCATTTAACCAATCCGTGACACGATGGTTGTGGTAATGCGAGCCAGCCAGTTTGGCTTTTCAGTGGCTAGACGCCACCATTTAATTTTATATTTGCGTGATTTCCGGAACCCGGTGTATTTCACCCTGTACAATAGTTATCTACGCCGCGTTTCGTATCCTGGCGTTCCGCTCGCGGCGATACATGCTTTTGCGTTTTGACGGTTTCATGCTGGCGGTTTGTAAATATCCACCTCTCCAGCAATGGAGAACATCGCATATATCAGTAGGCAATCGCGGCAGCTGATTGTTGTTGAATCGTCGATCGTACCATCAAATTGCTCGACAACCAAACTCGAGTCGCTCGAACAAACGAAAGGCAAATGATCTTCCAATCGTGAAATCTTGATTTCATCCGTGTCGAGTTTTTGGTCGGTTGAAACTTCGACCACCGTGTACTACCCTATTTTCGCGTTGTTCGTTTAGCACGTTTTAAGCGATAGGCAATTCTAACACGACAGTTTCGGGTCACGGTCCAATTAGTAAAACAAATTTCGGAAATACACTCGTATCTCGCATCGTTGCTCGTACGCGTTTCCCTTTTCTCTCCTCTTTTTCCCTTTTTCCTTATCTTATCTTTTCTTTTATTTTATTGTCGTAGCCAGCTTTGTTCGCGTCACTGGTGTTATACACCGTTTTTAGTCATCGTACGTGCCTATTCCGTAACCGTGTACTTTTTTCGCCCTTTAATCGTTTTAATTACTTTGCTTAGAGACGAAACTCGCCGACTTTAGCTCCGGCTGCGCGCCGTCCGAATTATGTCGCGCATCATTAGGAAGCGTTCGCAGAGTTTGAATATTGTTTCAAGGCTTTCAAGCCGTTTTCCATTCTGTATCTGCGTTTGTTAAATCTGTAACGAGGAGTTTACATTTCCAACTTTTACGAACTGGCCAGCGACGATAAATCGCCGACGAGTAGGAAAAAAGCCATGCATTTATTATACAGTAACCAAAGTTGATCGATAAAATCGGGAAACTGGGTGCGCATATTGGACGGGGAAAAAGATCGTGACGATTAAACATTCAACGATTCATCGCTACTTTCGCTGTCTCGTACCTACAGCTTTAAGGTGGTACTCTCATTGAAATCCCGACTTTGCAAAGAGGTTTTTATTAAATCTTATATTTATATTAATATTTATATTTTAGTTACGTATATTCCGGAATCCGGTTGATCACGAAAATTATAATAACTTTGCAAGATTATAAATATATATCCATTAGTTTCTCATCAATTTTACGCATCTTATTTTGCTACAAAATGTTTAGACGCTTCTGGATAGTAACGTAGATGCTATACACAGAGGCAACATAAAATAACATTTCCTCAAATTTTCGACACAGCTATCGCGACACATTGTCAGCTAACGAACGTCAAACAAGTTAATCGTAGAAACTTGCAGGGTTTCCTAGGATTTCCATAAAATCACCGATCGCGAATGCGTTAAGGTACACACGTAATATGGTAAATACGTGGGCATAGAATCTGTTATAAGTAATGGTGTGCTACGTGTCTTGGACGTGGCGCAACCCGGGATCGCGAAACAAGCAGTATCGGGCATCCTGTTACGCGCTTGATGCACTTTGAAAACAACCTCTCGGTATCTCTGGTGGCGGCTTTTGCAAGTTAGTCTTCGATTATGTTCCCAGAGGAGCAATCCATGGAATAGCTCTTGGCCGAGATCTTGCAAGTAGCTTGAACGACGGTTACCGGGCTCGTTTGCTCGCATTTAAATCGAGCAAAACAGCGCCTCGCTAAAGTTTCCGGCTACTGCGTGTGTTCGCTAACAGACCAACGTTACGAACAGTGCATTCATCCGCTTAAATTGCATTAACACTTCGCAGACCCTTGAAAACCGGCAGCCGTGATTTCGGGCTGCATGGTCACCGCAGTTAAATTTTCTCGCTTGCGTTACTTAATCCGTTTCACGATTTATTTTAAGATTCCCCATCCGTAATGAATTTGCCATAACGCGAGACGAGTATCTTCGGCATGATTGAAATTTTCATCGACATAAGCTATTTCCATGGTCGCTATAATAGACACAGACGTTGCACTTTGGTGTAAATAAATTTAAAAACAGAGGAAAAACCACGAAAAGAATACGGTGAAATTCTAAACGCGCTTTCAATAAACCGCCCTCTCAATTTTATCCATGCAAGTATATCCGAGGATCGCTTCCCGTGGTTCGTGCGCAAATTACGCGCGTTTCTGCTTAAATCGACACTTATCCTTGAAGGGTTCGTCGGTCTGAAGTCTGGAGGGTTCCTGGCTCGAGGACGAACGAACGCCGTGCGGCGTAGCCAGCGAATATCGTAAGAGAGTAACGAATAAGGGGATCGCGACGACGAATATGTTATCAACCTTAATTATCGATCGATACTTGCTTGCTCGATACGAAGTTTAACACCGGCGTGTTAGCAATTTTTTTCAACCGACACTGGCTTCCTAACGGAACGCCACTTAAACAGTTTCTGTTTTGCCGCTTGTAAGCGCATTAGCCGACGTTCATCGAGCCACTTCCTTCGGATTACCTTGATCCCCTTAGGGAGCTTTTAATTTTTATGTATACCGATGAAGCGGAGGCATTCTCCGTTATCTTTCTCCAACGATTGATTCTTGTTCAACGTTGCATTTTTCCTTTGTTGCGATGATAATCCGTCTGTTACAATACAAACAACGTTACGAAGTCCGAGCAGGTATTACTCCGTCATGCAACTATTATATAGACTAATACTTTCGTTGACAATGTGTAACCTCTTTCCACGAATCATTAGATCATTCTTACAACCTGTTTCGCGAATAGCAGGTACAGATATTTCGGCTTCGATTGGCCCGATTGGTACGTTAGCGCGTATGAATGGTAACTTTCAATTTTTGTATCGACCATGCTAATAAACTGAACACTACGAAGGAAGATCTTGTTTTATCGCTTGCGACAGTTCCGTAATCTTTGTTTACAGTTATTTTACCGCGGTAATTCGAAAAATCCATATTTTTGAAATTACCGCAGCCTGAAACGAAATTGGCCAAAAAATATAAAAGCTTATATAAAAACCGAATTAAAAATATAAAAACCGAAAAGATTCTCTCGAGTGTAACGTGGAAAATGTCATAGTAAACTGTAGCAATTATTTTCTTAAATGGCAGCTTCAATTCGGGATTATTCTCTACATTTCGAATAATATTAATTAATTATGTATCGATTAAACGATCTATATTTTAACGTCCTCTATCATAACGTGTGGTTGCGAACAATCATTGATTTCGACGGCAGATCTTCGACAATGAGCATCTGACGTGTGGGAACCCGTGTTCAATCACAAACGTCAGTTGTGTTTGATCGCCGCCTATACGCGTTTACCAAACTCGATTGTAGCGATTTAGTAACATCGATACAAAGGTCAGGCGTCGGTATTAAAAAGAAACGACTTTTGCGAAGATTCTCCACAAAAACACTTGAAAATTAGAAAAGGTAAAGGGCGCGAAATTCTCCATTAGAATTTATAGATCGATAAAAAATATCAAAGCAACGATTTCTAGAATATATAAAACCAATATCGATGGTTGGCGAACAGAAAGATCGTTTCTAACGCTTGAAATGAAATTTTTATTTTCCCGTAGAGATAGCAGTGGCTCCATAAAGCGATCGTCTCGGTGAATCAAGTCACTATTGGCTCGGTATTTTTCCGCGGTAATTCGAGAAAGAATCATCGAAGGTACGTTTCCTTTGTACTATCGTGAAACGTGTTACGCGAAACTCGAGAATGCCACCCTTTTCTCTGTTCCTTCGGTTCTTACGTCACCGATGGAGAATGGAGACTCGCGTAGATCCATGCAAAAGCGTCGGACGTCTCGGTTGTTCATAGGGGTTCTCGCGTATTCACGGCGTCTGTCATCGGTACTCAGAGATTCAAATAGAAAGAGGGACGAGTTGGCGGAAAGTTTTATTTACTTTAAAAACGCGGCGCCAGGGATCCTTGAGCCAATGCGAAGGGAAAATAAAGTTCTGGCGGGATAGTGAGGCGTCCTAAGAAAAAGAAAAGGGGGAAGAAGTAGAATAGCGATAGCGGTGGTAGAGGCAGAAGAAGTGAAAAAAGTGGAAGGAGTAGTCGACGGTTAGCGTTCTTCGTCGGCGAGAAGAGAAATGACAAAAAATCGGGACGAGTTGAAAAAGTCAATTATCGTGGCAATCCGAGTTACTGCTTCGTTTGTTAGGAGCTTGCCAGCTTAGTTCGACCCGACTCGCGCTAGACACAGAGACTACAAAAGCCGCGTAGCGTGCTGATTGCACCAAACGCGAAATCATTTCGCTAGAAGTAAATGGGTTATCCAGAAAAAAACGAACCGTGCCGTGCGCGCTCTTTGGCCGGATCCGACCGCAGGCCATCGTGAATTTTCACGAAAATTAAACGTCGTATTTCGACCTTGCTTGTAATTTGCACTCTGCAGTCTGAGCCTCGACGTGGAACGAAAGAAGGATTTGTGTTCCCTATCGGCGATAACACTTATCAATTTTTCCTATATCGTAAACTTTAACCAAGTTCTCTGATATTTCCGTAAAAAGTGTAACTATTTCGCTAACAATGTACGAACTCGTAACTGCCAATGTAATTCCAGTATATACCACTATTATCCCGTTGTGTCAATGTTGTCTCTAGAATCCCCTGGTGTCAACTGCGTCGTATGTCAAAGAGGCGTTGACTCGGAGTTTCGGGGAATTTCCAGCCATTGTTGGACCAGCATTCCCAACAAGATTCGATAGATACAATTTCATTAGGAAACCGATAGAAAATTATAGAGATTTTCCAACGAATGTTTATCATACGTTCTGTATAACTTTTATACATTTCGATAAAATTTTTAGTACGCCGAGGCTATCGACGCCCCGCGCGACTGCTCATAATCGAGACGAGGCGGGAATTTTATTAAAATGCGGTAGAACGTATCGAAACCCGGTGAAATCTGGCGGCTACAAAAATGCATCGAATCTCGCGATAAACCATTTTCCAATTTTCTACTCGATTCTACCGACAAGGTTTTCTCTCCCGCGCTAAACGAAAATTCTTTTCCCTAAGTTGGAGTCCACGATATCGGAGGGCTGCACTCGCGATAACACCAGGGACGTAATGTACCAGATGCCGCCCCCTTCAACATCGCTTTCGATTTTCCGCACACCACCAGTGGACAGATGGCTCGCGACTCGTATCTATCGTCACTCGACAATACCGCATCATTTTTCTCCGCTTTCATTTTTCCTTTTCTCTCTCCGCCGCACTTTCTTCTATAACTCTTCCCCAGAACTTGCGTTATACGTATACCATATACGTTATGCAACTGCCATGTAGAAAGCCATATTTTATCAGTACGTGCGTACACTTACCTCCGCACAAGGTGATTACATACATATGTAGATTCGCGGACCTAATAATGGAAATTACGGACCCGTTTACGTACTGCGTAGCATAGCGATCCGCTTGTAGGTTCCCTATAGGCCAGTGCTGTCCGAGCGAGTTTCTTCTCGATGGCGATATTCTATAGAAACGAGCGGAAAATGAAATTTTCCGGGTGACGCACTTTTCTTTGCAGACACGTTCGTCGCTATCGAATATAATACTCTAGTATCTGTTTTAGGTCTATTTTAAGTTACAAAATAAGCGGAATAATTTTTTCATATTATTATTCCATCCTCTACGTTATTTCAACAGCTTAAACTTTAGAAGCTTCTGAGTGCATTTTGTTTGCGTCGATCTTTCATCGAACGCGATACCCTTCCACGTTCATCCACGTCCATTCACGTCCATCCACATCCCTAAAATCCATTTACATCTGTATATATATATATATATATACGAAGACGCATTAACATAGTAACCCATTTATACAGACCCTATGTTATATAAGCATATATGATATAATATACATATATCTATATGAGCACACATACATAAATGCATGTGTAAGACGATGGTCTGCGCATATAAGCATCAATATGTCCAATATTCGAGCCTACGTAAGTAAATACATAGCTATGCACAAACAGGCAACGGTATTACGTGCACCCACCGACCGATATAGGTCGGTTATAGGTGGAGGGTAATATTCGAGGATGCCGAAAGCACGTTCGAGCGATCGATCTCTCGGTCTGGCCCACCCTCTTAGCGAGTCTTACACCAACACGAGCTCCTTCAGTTCGCGGTGCCGGTTGCATTCGGGGCTCGAGACTTGAACGTCGCAAGGAGAGAAGCGCGACCTGCCTCTGCAAGAGGATAAGGGCAGATGAAATGGAAAGAGAGAGAAGCCGAGAGAGAAAAGCTAAGGCGAAGGGTGGCAAGAAACGGGGTAGAAAGGGGACGGAGAAATAGAACGAGAGGGAGACGAAGGAAAGGAGAGAAGGGAGACTCTCAGTAGGTATCTCAACTTACGATTGCCCCGGGGGCGTGCACAGAAGTGCAAAGCAATCGTCTCCCAGCTCGACCCCACGGCTATAGGTTCTGGAAATGGTAACGTATCGAAATACATGCGGCAGAAACGCTCGGGTCCCGCGTTACCCTCTACTTTCCCGAAGCTCGCGTTACATCGGGCTGAAATCTACGGCCCATAGAATTCCCGCGAAACTAGAATTCGCCTCGTCTTTCCCTCGATCTTGCCTCTTGTCCCTCCATCCTCGCCCGTTCTCTTCGACAATGCTACGATGGCCCGTGCGCTTTCGCCCTCGACGCTTCCTCTTTGCCCGACGCGATCAACGCTCAACGCAATTATACGGCGAAAGAAATTATAATCGCGCGCGTTGCTCTCTCGCGATACGCTCTGTCCGCCTGCGCGAGGTTTAACCGCTTGTTTTCTTGGCGGAATTTATGGGAAAGTGCAAAACAGTTGTTCTCGGTGAATTTATGGCTGTAGATTTGTTGCGGGGAAAGTCTGCCGATGATATATCGAACATCGGAAAGGCTACTGTCATAAATAAAAAAAAAAAAGGCGGAAAAGGGTACGTAGTTTGTTATAGCAGTAGAAAGGTGCGTTCTTTTTGTAACATGCGATCGGCGATAAGGCGTATAGCGTATGCTGATCTTAATAGTCGCGATTATTTTATGCAACGTATCATGAATTATAGTAATCCGTGCTGTTACACGCTAAGTCTGCTTTCCGCGATTAGTTGGACGAACATGTACTTATACTTATCACGGGACTATAACACGCTTTATGTAGCATCTGAATGCTACGATTTTTATCGCTGTTGGGTTGTGTTTCCTTTAACGTTTGCTGACTACGCGTGCAAGAATAAAACGGAAACAGATAGTTGATCGAAAATTTTCCCGCTTGGTCATTACCCCAGTTTTAAGGGTATTTTGGTTGAGAAGCGTCAAAGGAAAGTTGGTTAACAACTACACGGATAACGAGATATTGGCAAAAAAATTTATGACCCGACATAAATCCATAAACCCATTTACTCGGAAGCCATAAATGGAAAATAACGTTTTCCAGCCATGCATGACTTCTTAACCATGTATTTTAAGAGAGTCGAGGGTCTGTTAAAAATTCGGAGAAGATCATCGTCGAAACTGTTTGTGGCTTTATGGTTGTCTATGCGAATTATCGACTTCGATTACAAGAGAAAACTTGTCTGAAAATAATAGACCGTAGATGATGGAACGTACGTACAGTTTCACGTGTTAGAATTTAATTTCCATGGAAAGTTAAAGATGCGCGTATATCTAGTCACGATGCATCCCCTTAAAATTAAAGAGATCTTCAAAAAAATGTAAATTATTGCACGTAACGCGTGCAAATTCTTACAAACTGAAAAGATTGGCAAGCGAGTTGCAACACGCGAGCGATATTTACAGTTCAAAGTGTTCGTCACGGTACATAGTAGTTTCAAAGCCTGTTAGTCAAACAGTATGGGTCGAATTCTGCGGAGAACAGGAAGTTCCATTGAATTTAATCTTATTACGATTACTCGAGTTTGCTCGACACAGACACACGTTGGGAAACAAAATAATCGTCCGTCGACGCTATAGGTTTTCGTTGAAACGTATCGAACTACAGAGCGAAGAGTAGTAGCGAAGAGGGTGGATCGAAGCGGCATTATCCTTAGCTTCGGACTCGTGTTACAGCGTCTACGACTTGCGGAATTTCAGAGGAGGGCCGCTGTTACGTTCTTTCTGTCTTCGTTGTTCGCGAGGTACATATTTCGTTGTACCGGTGAGAAGCGATAGTAGAAGGCATGAAATTTACAGCAGTAAACTGGGTTAAGTTCAGTTAAACTAAGTTCAGAGGGAAATGTTGACTAAAAGTTAAATCGCCGCATCGTAACACGTTGTGAACTACAATATTATCGATGGATTTCCCAACAAGGAATATCGTCACTTTGCTGGGATTTCTCTGACCATAATTCTGCTTCTTTTACTTAACTCGACTTTTCATATAATTTGAAATTGTTATTATCCAAAAAGTAAAATCGTAGAAATGATATGTACGTTTTGTATTTTAATTTAACCCTTACCATGTAAATGTATTTATGCATCTTTAAAATACAGATAATAACAGTTTTTCGCAGATATTTTAGTATTATCCAACTTTATGTTAAATATTTTATATCGAAATGCGACAAGTTATTAAAATGAACGCTGTTACAATGATCTTTTAAGAAACGATCGTCACGCGAGTGAAAACGGAAAACACTCGCGTTACTATGTAATCCTGCAAACGATAACAGATTATCTTAGAAACCTTAGATGCAGCGACACGTAGAAGAGAAAGAGATTCTCGTTACATCCTACCCTCTTGCTCAAATTACAACGAGAAAACATACGACTTACGGAATCTCTTGAACTTGAATGTTTTCATTCTCGGCCTTTCATTATCTTCGCGTTCTTTCGGTGTGTTATTTATCGTTCGCAGCTACGCTATGCCATTTCACAGATATTCCATAAACAAAACAGTTTGTAACTCATTCGTTTATAATATTTTATGATAATTATATAGAAGAGGGTACACCTCATCGATTTCGATGATCTTGAAATATGTCGTCGAGGTCCACGTCCTGCACAACCTTTTCCCATACAGGTTACCGTGTCTCGGCCTCGTGGAAAGCTTCGATGCAATTTATGTCACGATTACGGTTGATTTCGAAGTAGGCGGACGCATTTAACAAACTTAACTCATTGATAAGAGAAATAACCATTTTTAATGTCGTATACGTAAAAAAGAGAAACGAATGGGTTGGACTGAAGTAGCATCCGGCCAACAATAAAATTCGCTGACACGAAATGATTTTCAATGCATCTATCGATATACGAAACGTTGCAACTGTGTCTTATCTGTTTGTTCGTCGCGTACACACTAATAATTCAAATCAGCAGATACGTGTGTACATGTGCTCCACTCGTAACCTAACGATAACCGATAACAATTTTTGGGCTTTCGCGACGGACTTGTCTACATTTCGCGTGAAACTCACGGTCAATTATATCAAAAGCAGTTACCATTGATAGCATTATTGGAAACGTCGATTCGAACGTCTATATTATATAATTTAACAAACGATTAATATGTACGTAGATATATGTTCGAAGATATTTCTAAATTTTTACTAAACTTAGCACATATAGATCGTTATAATTAAAGTGGTAACAATTAGTGTAAGTTAAATATAATAATAATATAATATAAGCAATAATATTAATAAGCGATAATTAAAATAAATACGTACGTATAATTTATGTTTCCGTGCGAATAGAAATTGGAATTAATTTTACCAGAAGTAGTTGTTTTCTTTTAACGATAATAATAATATTAAATCTGTTTTTCTCTGGAATCTGCCATTTTGACAAATTTCTTAGTTCTCGAGTTAATGTACTTTAATAGCAATTCACGTCTACGTATATACGTCACGAAAATCAATTTACGTGTAATTTGTAATTTTCAATGAAACATCGGTGATAAATTGTTTAAAGTTGTCGCGTGCCTATTTGATATCTTATATTTTGTACGTCATAAATTAATGGCGGCAGATAAGATAATGAGAAAATTAAATGGAAGAATCGAATTAAATGATTAAAAGCTGACCAAAAATGGTAGCCGAGATTCCGATTTAACGTCGAGAATATATTATTCCGATGAATCACGCGGTGCGTTTCCACGACGGCGAGCACGTCGGAAACGAGAGAATTCAGCGGTGAAAACTCTCGCAGACCACACGAGTAATGCATTTTTTGAGAGAAGCATCGACGATCCACCTCTCCTTGCCACTGCTCAATTTTTCAAAGCGATTCGCTGGCAACGAGTAGATACTAATAGTCGAAGAGGTTCGGTAAATTCAGCGCGAATAGAAATCGATCGGATGCCAGTCAGCGACGCTAGCTGCAACAAAAATCCTTAGATCGAGGTCGCCGCCACGTTGATCTTCCGCTATATACCAAATGCTTCGAATGGAATTCCGGAACATTCTTGACGTCCGTGACAGAGCTATCGAATTAACGGTGTGTACAATCTACGGCGAGACGGTGGTTCCCGTTCTATTAGCCGTAGTTGTCGGTTTTACTGTGCCAGTTCGCCCTTACATAGCTGCGGCGCACGGTGTCAGTTTTGCAGCTTTCTTCGGCAACTATTCCGAACACTCCGACCGAGAATCAGCTCCGTCGATTAGATGAGTCCTGCTTCCCTTCCTCGCCCCTTTCATTCTCCTTCTCCTCCATCTCGCAGCCCCACTGTACTTTCTTCATCGAATTCCAGCATAGACACGGAATCTCGGTGCACAATGAGCAATGACTTCGACGGGGATTTGCGATTCTGCAACGTCTTGCGATTCTGCTTGATGGGATAGCAGAGGCAATACGCGCGCAATAATACCGACACGTAGTATCGTTGAAATTGTGTTCGTACGAATGTGTACCGAAGCTAGGCGGTATAATACGATAACAAAAGGTAATATCTCAATAAAATGGAAGAGTACATAAATGGTAAACGCGGGCAAAAGGTATCTATGAACAGAATGCGTTAAATATCGGATCGTAATGCGCACTGGATCGTTCGTTGCATCCAGCGGAAGCTTTTAATTGTATATATATTTCTAATGACGGATAGGATAAAGTTGCGGCTGTTTTTAATTAATTTCGTTCAATGCACATCGCAAACCGTGCAACTTTTCATTCTTATTCAGTTCGTACTCGATAGGTTTCCTTTGCTTCGCGAGATTCGCGAAGAAGAAACAAGCTTATCGATCACCTCACCAACGAACGCTCTTAATTCTTTCTTTTTCCACCGTGGAAAAAAAATTTCCCTTCGATTCGGCCATTGAAACGCGATCTTCGTTCGTTACAGATGTTCCAACGAGTTCGAGCAACTTTTCACCCCTCTGCCCGTTAGCTTCGCAGTTTCAAACAATAAACAAACGAGGCTAGGAACCGAAGTTTTAGACGCTGCTGCATTTTTTCCTTTCTCCTCCTCGGCTCCTTCTCATTTTTCCCCTCTGCAGTTTCGCGAGTTTCCAGCAAATTATTCTCGACTCCGCGGTGGAGGATGACTTCCGGCGATTACAGGAACCGTGGAAATCCGAGCGGCACGAGTAGAAACGGTTTCTTTGCACGGAAATTCGACGATGCAAAGGGGTACTGGGCGAGCAAGAAGCGACAATAACGTCGGAGAGATAGCATGTAATAAGAATAATTGTCAGCGATGTTTTATGCATCGCGGTGATTTCGCATTCAGCTTGCTAAAGTAGTCGCGTTTGCTAAACTTTCTTGCGGTGACAATCTTAAATCGTTAACGATGCAATTTTTCCATCTCACCTGGCCTCTCGTTCTCCATGAACTTTTTGCCACGGTTCGCGTTGTGCAAATTTCTTTTTACGCGCAAAATGATTCTACGCCATTTCGTGCTTCGCCAATACATCGACTCATGTTGCCTTTCCTCGAACAGAGGCGCAAAACGAACATTTCTACGTCTTTGTGTAACGAGCGCTTTCTTACTCTCGGTGGTTTTACGAGAGAATTGCGCTTCGTAAAAGATGAACAATAAGAACTACGCGCATTGCATAAACACCGGTGTTGTTATGTTTTCCAAGAAATATGGTAAATACATTTTTCAGCTTGTAGACGCGAATTTAGATGAATTTCGTGAAATATAGGTATAGGACTCGTATTCAAATTTTTGCTCAATTTTTTTTTAAACACTCTGTGTCGTAATCAAAATTCTAATCGGACCGCATAAAAAGCGTAATATCGCTTCTAACGCAAAGTCCGTTTGCTATAAAATATCGTATATATGATATACGTGCGAGCGCGATTAGTATATCTTTCGTGAACCAAAATCTGAATTTAAATAGCGGACTAATTAATTGTACATGTCCAACTGTACGAACAGTTTCGCGACGGAAAATGTTCTAAGTGAACAGTAACGACGATCTTTTGATCGTTACTTTATTGCATTAAACGTCGTGTACATCGTTCGAAAACTAGATCGGCAATGTCTGCTTTTTGCTTTTAATTCAGTATCGTTCTTAATTCATCAGAAGCGATAAAACCGTATCAATTTGTAAAAAACAAGTTCCGATAAACGTTTAGTGGTATATGCAAAGTAGAATGACACGCGACAATCGATATCCAAGTCTACCGAAAAATTATGCGTTATACGACGTGAAAAATACGAATTTGCTTAGAATTATAACTTCCTGCGGTGCTTACTGGATTCTGTCTCGAGTGGCGGCACTCGGCGCCCCGGTTCCTCGAAATCCCCCAGGCTGCAGATCAATCTAACAAGCACCCGTGGTTTTGTTTCAGATGAATCACCAAAGCGAGTCATCGGAGCACCGTTCGTCGACCGATTCGCAACTACGCTCGTCACGGGTGAGTTTCTATTTCGATCTCCGTACTCTCGAGCCTGATTACTATTTAAGAACGCGTCGAAGACGTAGAAAAGTTTGGAAAAGTAGGCGCATGAAAGCTGCGCGAAAGAGAACGTGCTGCAAGAACGACGATAACGACGACGACGTTGATGACGGCGAGGGTTCGAGTTGGTTGACCTCGTGCTTGGCGACCCTCTTGTGGCTCGTGTGTCGGATATCTTGAAAATCTCGTGGGTCAGGGCGTGGTAGCGAGCCGGTCCGCAATCAGGTTAACCTGCCATGTCGCTCGACGAACTTCCCTGCCATTCGCTCATTCACTCGCCAAATGCATTCACCGTCGACGAGACTTTCCCTTGCTTCTCCCCTCGCCCTCTGTCACGTACGCTCGGCCATTCCGATTAGCTGCAAATAATACCCGTAACAATAGCCGCTGCTCGATACAGCTCGTTCCAGCTCGTTCTCGTTGCACTTATGCCCTCTGTCCGTGTCCATAAAGCTCGTCCGCGGTGTGTTCGTGTTCTTAATGCGGATGTACGTGTAGCTACGGCCGGTTTATCGCGTGTGTCCTCACACAGTTGATATATAGGGTCGTGTGCGTGCTTCCCCATGCACATGTGTCTCTATGATCTATGCGCCTCCACTTGGCCGCGTATACGCCTGTGTTCGTGTACGTTTCGTGTTACGCGTCCCGCACAGATTCACGATCCTGTGTGAGTAGCGATTCGGTCGGGTGTGCGTAAATCAGCGAGCGTACGCGCGCGCGTTTGCTCGCTCGCTCGCTCGCCCGCCCGTCTTCCCTTGCGATATCCATCTCGCGCAAGCGAAACGCCTGTTCACCCGTGTGTACGCGTGCTGTGTACTTTTGCGTGTGTCTAGGAGTTGTACGCGTTATACACGTCACTCGGTATACCGTGGGTAGAGTACGCGCACACGCGAATTACGTATATTAGGATGCGCGTGACCTAGGGATATACGCGCGGCGCAATGACGCGAAGCGAGCTAACGTGGCTATGTAGGCGATACACGCGTGTTTACCAGCTCTCCGTGGTGTGGTGTGGTGTGGCGTGGCGTGGCGTCGCGTCGTCGCTATAGTCACGGAGGCACAGTTGGCTCGGCCTGAGCGAACCAAGTCGCGCGCTAGTCGACGTGTGCGTGATTGCGTGCATGCGTGCATAAGACCCTTTGTGTGCTCGGGATTCGACGAAGCTGCCTTTACACCAGCGCCAAAGAGACACGAGCCAATCAATCCCCATCTGCTTTCGGTTTCGCCTACCCTACGTGCGCTCCTCTACCCTCGTGCTTCTACGTCTCCGGAATTTCGATGATCTTCGCCTGGAAACAGATTTATCTCGCCTGCTTTCCTTTCTCTTCGCCCAACAGTAGCTTTCCAGTTTGTTCCCTCCCTTTTCCATAGATTCCACGGGGATGTTGCTCGCCTAACATTCTGGTCCCCTGTGTGTTTCTATCTATCTCGAGGATGTATCCCGTACCGAGGCAATTTTATTCCGCTTGCACCCCGAGTACGGTCTCTCACAGTGGCTGCACGTTCGATTACCGTCTATAAGGATCGTGGCAAGGTCCGTTATCGGAGAATGTCCTACCGCGACTCCGTCTCTCTCTCCTTCTCTCTTTTTCTCTCTTTTTGCTCGATCAACCGGGTATACGTCTTCGGAGAACCAACGAAGATGACTCCTTGGGGCTTAGGGTGTGCTTCCATCGTAATATCCTCTTCTCCAATACTGTTTTTAATCTAGTCACCTAGTTTCGAAGGTCCTTATCTACAGAGAGATCCGTCGTTTGTCATCGTGTCAACGGCCGATAGTCCGTGAAAGCCACCCTCTCGTTCGGTAAAAGTTAAATAGCTTTTTTGCCGTTGGTCTGTATTATCAGACTTATCGTGGCGGAGATTCTGCGTTCAAAGGAGCGCGTCGTTTATCTTATGGGAGTCAGATTGGGGTTACGGCCGGATCGAAGGTTAAGGTCGAACTTTCGAATCGTCGAGCGAAGCACAGCGTTAACGGAGAAATCGGCTAATTTCCACGGTATACCGGGTGCCGAGTCTCTCGACCCTTGCCTCGCTTTATCTTATCTACCCTTCGATTGGACGAGACGGGACGTTGTACGGTTGGAAATTTACTACCTTCGTCGTGGGCTGCGAATCTTCCTCAAAGACGGAGATAATGATTTGAATTACAGACGCGATGCCTAGGTGACATCGCAGGTGTCTAATTGTGAGCGATAGCTGGTAATTCGCAGGTTGCCGCGCGCCATAGGTTTCGCCAGACCCGTCGCCTGCGGATTCGACCTGGTCGACCGCGATAGCTACGCGAGGATATGAGACCGGAAACGAGTTGCAACGATGCGAATAACCTCGTCAAATTCGACCGATTTACCTCGTATCTTCTCCCTAAGAACTTTTGCCATTGCGGCCCGCCCTTTCCTTGGTTTTCTCGAGCGCGATTTTTCTTCGGCCGATTCACGCCGCGTTCGCAGTAACATCAACGAGCTACTTCGAAGCAGGTCGATTTCGAAGCAACGTCTGAATCGTGATACGTAATTCGCAAACAGCCTCCGCAAGCAGTAACGCTGTTTCGATGGGGAAGATGCGCGAACGTCGCATTCGTCGTCGAAAACGATTTATATCTTGAATCCAGAGCGTTTCTGCTCGAGTAACGGTGAACGCGGGAATAAATTTCGCGAGATGTCTGCCAGCGGTGGAGACTTCATTACGGGCGACAGCGGCTTATTAAAAATGCCCGCTGAACTGGTTCTCTCGTCGAGCGCGATTATGGACGACGGAGCAGAGTGTCGTAATACGAACTGGAAATTGTGGCGCGTTGTTCGTTCCAATCTTTACGGTTTAAAATGATCGATCGCGGTCTTTCTTTTCACAATTTGTGGCTGGCAAAGTGACTTAAACTAAAATGTTTGCACACCAGCAGAGAGTCGAGCGATTTTCAAAATTTTTCTTACTCCGTAATAGTTGTTATTACGTTTATTTTTACGCGTACATAAGTAACGTTGTTTTATTCGTCGTTCAAAGTTATCTTCTAAAAGCGCATAAATAACGTATTATATATTCAGGAAGGAAAGATACGAACGACTCGACTGAAGAAACGTTAGAGTATGAAGGTTGGCGCGGCAGGAAACGTCTAAATGTTTCATTTTATGGTTTCCCTTTGATTAAAAATAATAGCTCTCGATTAATCGTTATGAAGTTTGCAAACCAATTTAGTTCGCGTAAATTATCCCGCAGGTGTATGTATATGTGCGTGTATAACCTATTTACCGTTCAACAAACACTTAAAAAGAAATACAAGCGTTCAACCGTCGAAATACCGCTTAACGACCGACGTACATGAAAAAAGTCGGATGTTTCTGAGGAACAGGCGCAATCTGTTTTACGCTTCAACTTTTCTCGTGGAAACAACAAAAAATGGGACAGAAATGGAATTCACCGAGAGTTCGTTAGAGGCACATACCTATGTAGATACTTCGATATAAATTCGCCGTGCATTCGGTTGTGGTGGTAAGGAGGGCGGCGACATCCGCGCGAGAAATATGTGGATGCGCGTCTTTCAGGTTTCGTGAAAGATTGAACGAGAAGCTTAAGTCCACGGCCTCTGAAAGGATCAATAGCATTTCGCGCTTGACAACGTGATATTCGACGAACGTCAGATTTTCAGCGGAGTTTTCCTCGCGGCCCAGATTTCTTCTATCCATTCTTCGCTCTATTATTCGCGGTATGAACGGCTGAACAGCTTCCCAAACTGTGCGTTGACGCCGTCTCGCGAATACGCGTACATCCACAGGCAATAAGGTGCACGACCTTATTAAACGCGTCAGGTATCGCGTCACGTCCATCTACACGCTTTAGTCTACGAGATATCCAATGGATATATGTATCAGTAGCGAGCTATCGTTATCGACATTCGATCACAATAACTACTTGCGAATTTTCCATCAAAAATAGAAGGCTCGTACGGTATAAGCCAGAGGGTATCGCAGAAAAATCAAGCAACCGTCTCCCGATATCGATTCCCATACACCTATAATTCTCTACGTTCGATTTTGCGTCACCGCATACAGCGGAGAACTTTGCGCAATTAATCTTTCATCTTTTTGTTTGCGGCCTAGTGCAATGAATATTAATACACTCGTGGAAACAATGGATTACACGTGAATAAATTACGGCGCTACCAATAGAGAAAGACGATTTATCATTCGCGTTAAAAGATGTACATTTTTCATGACGAGTCGATGGAAGATCGATCGACACAGCGATAATACGAAGGATTTCCTTTTCTTGATGCGAAACTTTTCTCTCGAAACACATTTCCATTTGCCAATAGCTCGCTGCGCCGGACAAATGGTAGACGTTTTCTTATACATATCAAAATGATTTAGGGGAATTATTCCATCTAGAAAGTAGTAAAAATATAGAATATAACGTATTACTTCTATTTTAAAATATCTTTACGATCCCTTTCACTTTATTCATCTAAATACAGCAACGAACGTATGGAACAACGACGATACTGAATTTAGTGTAAATAACGCCACCGATACACTGCAATAATATCGCGTTTCCGTAGCTTAAAACTAAATATAGTCGGTTGGATAGAGAAATCGATTGTACCCACGTTGCCAGTAAATCACATCTATCGACAGAAGAATCTGGTCCCTTTCGATGCGCTGTTCTCTGCCAAAGATAACGTCGTAAGGATGGTTCGTAGGAAGCGTTAATCTTATTAGTCACGTTTTTCCACGAAGAAACCGGTAAAAACCTGTTTTTCGTGGGCATCACCTTGACACCGTTGATAAACTGAATCAAAGAGTTATTACTATAAGACAAAAAGGAGAAGAAGGTACGAAGTTTCTGAAACGGATTTCGTTAAATGCTTTATTCAACGAGAGAAGATTTTACAGTCGATATAATTCTTAAGGACAAACGTTCGATCTTAAAATACGCGAAGCACAATTGTCGTATATCTTTGCGTCATGATGGAATGTTATATCGATCCTAAAGCCAACAAAATCTTGGAGAATGATTATTTATCACGGGGTACTTGTTACGTGAATTATTACAATGTAATAAATCGTAACAAGTTTAATGCAGTAACACGATTAATCGGCATATGTGTTATAATGCGATTATGTATTTAACGCACGTGTTCCACGGTATCTCAAAATTACTGGGTTTTTTTTCTTTTAGAATTACGCTTCGTACGAGTAAAATATTATTAATATAAATTATTTTACTTCAGATTATTGCACAGTGATGGATTATACTAGTTCAACGTGCGGCATTCTCTGTATATGATTAAAGTATCATTACACATTTGTTCGTAATGGTAATAATAATTATTTAGCTTTAAAAATTCAAGTTTTTCGATATTAGATCCTAATTAAATATAATGATTATATATGCGCATCGTTATCGAACAGCTAGCAACATGTACATTCCGTAACGAATTTTCGATCACTCATTATCCGTTGTTAATAATTATTCAACGTAGCTCAAAAGCCGAATAAAAAGACCACCCTTCCACCATATATATATAATTATTTTTTAACTGAAAGTATGTATTCTACGATAAACAAAAAGTTAACATACAAGTTATATATATATTCTGTTAACATACATACATATATATATATTTTTTTTTTTTGAAAAAATATTCCCCTAATAAATAATTTATTGCATTAACTCATAAAAATAATTTACTATATTATTTTTATAGGTTAATGCAATAAATTATTTTAAATATATATATGTATGTATGTTAACTTTTTGTTTATCGTAGAATACATACTTTCAGTTAAAAAATATTTATACGACTAATCTACCCGACTAGTGTCTTTTCAAAGAGGTTAATCAATGCGTGCAAACGTTTGAGGAAAGGCATGATTTTGTTTTCGTTGGAATTAAGCTTAAAAGCGACAACATTGTGCTGTATTAACTCACCTAGTTTCTACAACGAGTGTAAATGGTCGATCGACTGAATCGATGATGTCAGGATGTAACAACCAGGTCGAAATGATAACGCTACGTATTTTCCTCGACGTCACATTTCCTCTATTCGCTGTTACAGGACAACGAAACACGGACCTTGTTCCTTCGGGTTTAAATCGTTTGCGATCACGGTCACGATCGCGTGCGATCGATCTGCCACCACGCGATGGACTTTTTCTCGTTTCTTCACGGAAGCACACAGCGCGAAGCGAAGAAGCGCGAAAGCTGATTCCGCCACGACGCCTTAAATCACCGCTAGCTGGATATATAAAAGCGATTATCGAAACTTTGTTAATGCAATTTTCTTGCCTTTCGCTCCGTCGCCTGATACGCCGTGCATTAACCGGTCAGATATGTAACAAATTGATAGAGAAGCACGCGCATTCGATAGACATTATTTGCGCGCGAAAATCATTATTACACGGGTTACAGAAATTTGCCACGCCACAAATTGATACCTAGCACCGTCTAAAATTGATACTCAATACCGTACGTTCAACACGCAATCGATACAGGATAATTTGTTGTACAAGTTTGATTAGAGGTTATCGATCAAAGGTGAATGCATGTGGGAAAGTCGAAGGTGTTTGTCGTTTGTCGTTGATTCCTTCGTTGTGAAAGTATTTTTCGTCCGAGCTTTTTAGAGCACGGACAATTCTATTAAAAATCGTGCGTTCACCGTCAGAATCGATTCTTCGTTATTGATTTTTATTAAAGGTCCTTACGCTCTTCGTTCCAAACGCCAACTTCGTATTGGTCTGTATTCGACAACTTTTCAAACGTGATTTTCTCGAAAATAAAGCCTTAAACGAACAAATTTTAGCGTTTGAAATGTACGGGATTTGCAGATTTACAAAATTCCTGTTTCATCATAACGATAAATGGATTTTAATAACTATGGAAACTCACTATCGTGAACTTTGTTCGTTAGATAATTTACTATTCCTGAAATCTTATTATTATTTCGGTATTTAAATAAGATTATACTTGGTAGAAGAAGACCTGGTCTTGGTGAACGTACATATCGTTGGTTTTTAACTTTGGAAAGAAGAAGTTGGCGCAAACAAAAGAATTATAGCGATGATACAGTTACGACTTCATTGTTCGGTGGTCAATTTACCCGAAGCGGTAGAAGAAGAAACGAGAGAATAAATGCGATTATTAACAATGAAATATCCGCCTTAATTGAAAGAAACGCTGTAATACACAAGAGAATAGTTAACTGTATTAAACAGCTTCGTATAAATTAATCTTTTTATGAACAAGAGAATTTTATAATGATCGCAAAGCCATTTAATTATGACTGATTTATCGCAAAGAATTGTAACATGTATCTTTCCTTTAAAACGAAAAAATAATTCTTATAATTATTAATCCTCGGAAATGAGAAAAGAAAGAGAAAGATATAAAAAATGCAAAGAATACGAAGAACAGTTAAGCGTTCGAAAAAACTTGCTTCCCGATGTCATCTTTTGTCCCAGTCGCATTCCAACAATATGCTTCATGAATAAATGAATAGTTTTAAAGTATGTGTAGGGCACTTTGTTAAGTCGTCGAATATTGTTCACAATTATCATAGTGAATCGATAACGATAAAATTCATTTTGATCTTTTAAGTTGTACGATGCCCGTTCATTCAGATTGTTGACTTTGCCAATCGAAGAAAGACGACGTATTATAGTTGAACGATGAACATCCATTTTTATAGCAAACTCTTTTCGCGTTTCACGAGGATCGTTTTCCTTCAGTGCTTTTAAAGCATCCTCATCTACCGAAGTATTAGGTATATCGCACAAATCGTTTCACAGAGAAGAATCAGAGAAGAACGGAATTTTGCAAAGGACGGCTGTATTTTTCTTTCTTAACGGTGTTCCCTTTAAATATGTTGTTTGTATTAACAATGGCTACACTACCGTAATTTGCATACGTAGAAAGAAAAAATCGCATGAATTTCAGTAAAAGCGAGCATTTCGGAAAATATACCGTAAACCTGTGTTTATGGTACAATGTGATACATTTTACAAAATGTACCGAATTAATTATTTGCTTCGACTCTCGCTCTCTGCCATCTGTTTCGCATTATCAGATACCAAGAACGATTACTCTCGGCCAAAACTAATTAGTACAATTTGAAATATGTATATTACAGGATCTCCGTATCTGTTAAAACGTTCCAGTCACACCCAGCACTCACGCTAATTCGTACACACCTTTAATATTCAGCCGAGTAGGAATTTAATACCGCGTCTTTCTCACGTAAACTCGTCGTTCACGCCAGCTGTACGAATTCGTCTACAGCTTTTCTCTGAAACACTTACTTAACTAATTTCAACAACAGAATTGCAAAAATAGTAGATTTAATGTCGTATGTATTATATTGCATTATCCCATCTACTGGGAATAATTTTATACCAAGATTTTTGCTAGTTAAATGTTTCTTCAACTTGCTTAATTTTTTTTTTTTTTTAGAAATATATCAATAATAATTCTATAGGTATGCAAGTGCGCATAATATGCGCGTTTCTAGCTTCTTCGGTAGTTTCGGATAATTCGGTTTTACCAAAAAACGCATAATTCGATACGTACGTGCAGATTTTCGTGACCGGCTGTAAATCAGATCGGCTAAAATCGGCCTACAGGAGCACAAGGATTAAGACAAATTTCAAAATACAGCGTCACCGCAATTATTCGAACACGGCCGGCGATTTTAACGCGCGTGACATCGATATTTAACGGAAGCTCGGCGCGAACAGTACTCGAGGTTAATCGCGATCGATTCGATTGATTTGTTATTCGCACTCGAGTTTCCACGCTGTGGCCCAGCGATATCTTGGTCGACGCGAAACGCCACGGAAACTCGATTGCATCGACACCGTCAATCACGGTCTGGAGCTCGGATAAAAATGCGATTGTTGAAACTTGGCTAACGTAATTTCAGCGGCGCGATACCTCGCCGCCCGTCATTTGCACTTCAATTACGCGTCAACGAAAGCACCGCTATAAAGGAGATAATAACGGACGGTTATCGCGTAAAGATACTATAGCTACGCTGGGAAAATGCACCGCTCGGTCCGCTGCAACGAGTTTTGCGTAAGTGTGCGAAAAGTGGAAAGATGAGGAGACATGCATTGAACATACATATTCATGTATTTCTTTTGCTAGCTTTGAAACGATAACGAAGCTCGACGCTGAATTAAACATATTGCCCGTTTCGCGGCGACATGTCCAAGTATCGCGCGAAATGTGATTTCCGTGTTGAAAAATTGATTTTAATTTTCGCGTTGTTCTATCTTTATGGCTAGCGAACGTTATTGAATCAGGACCTGCAAGTAAGAACGTAACTGATGAGAAAGTTGCGTGAGAATGAATGGAAAGATTGTAGGGGAGTTAAACGTAATTAAAATTGCGAATTAAATAATTATTAAGAGAATTATCGCAAGATATCAATTATCCGAGCTGATATTACCGTTACTTCGAAATAGCATGCAGATTTACTTCGAAAGCTAAAAAATTTCAATTCCTTTGCGTTCCGGCTGTTTCTTCCATCGTACGCGTGATTTTTTTTTTTAAATTTCTGCATCATGACGCATTAATACATGGCGGATACCGCGTACAATGTAATTAAATTTTAATGAGGTTTCTGCATCAGGCAGAGTTTCCGTTTTCCGTTTCAGAAATAGGCCACCTAAATAATTTTCCGCGAAATTGATAGGTAGAGAAACGAGTTAACTCCTCCACGCTAATAATTTCCGTAAGCTCGTGAAGATAGAATTTGCTCTGGAATAAAGTTGTGTTGCCCGGAAGTACGGTGCTACGTTAAAATCCACCTATACATATACGTATTCACGGGAAAATTACTTCGAAAACAGAGAAAGGCGAAACGAACTTAATCCGTTGACGAACAATTTCTCCTCCTTTGATTAACCAAGAAATGATACATCTCGCCTTGAATCCGACCACCTTATTTCGACTACCCACGACAATAACCAACTGAATTTCCAAAGCATAAGTAAAAACAAAGAAAAAAGTAGACGCGAATGGAAAGTCTATCTCGTGAATGTATATAATCGTGGAATCAGTTGCGTGGCTGTAATTCACGACTAGTCGAACATTTTGAACAAATCGAGGCGCGATATCGCGACAGGTCTGGTAGTCGAGTCTGGAGTTAAAAAGTCGATTTTGCAACGCGTAGCGATATTTCCCTGTACGCGGCGGAAAAACTGATTGTGTCGACGCTGTCAATCACGAGCGGCGGATATAAAAGCGATTACCGAAACATCACTAATGTGATTTTCCCGACGAGCAGAGAGCAGCCTTTGCGGTGTATCAGCGCGACATCGGTGACTCTTGCTTGCTTTGCCCGAACGAGGCTGAAATTCATCGTTTTGGAACTAAACGAACGAAAGCAACGATAAAAAAGAGAGAGAAAGAGAGAGGAGGAAAGGGTGAAGGGAAGAAGGAACGGGCGAAGTAAAGCCGGTTGTCCCTTTGCAGGAGGCAGAGCATCAACAGAAACGTCATCTCGGTGTAACGTGATTAGCGTATCTCGTTCCGTTTCGCCGATTCAGCAGGTATAGACACAAAGGTGTACGACCTGTACTGTGTACGATAATCGAAACTTTTGTTCGGGCTATCGTAAGGTTATTTACCTGAATAAACCGTTCGATAAAAGAGTGCGCGGCAGCCAGTGACCACGTGAGACGCGGTTTAATAATTTCACAAGCTCTGTGTACAATTGGAATATCGCCTCGTGTGTAACATCGTGTACATTTTTCACGACGCGCAACCTGATAGACACGACAAGCCTGTTCTACGGATCGTTACACTCACCTCGGATTAAGTATACGTTGCCTGCACGAGAACGATGTGTTCCGAGCTCGTAAATCATTCCCCACGGGGGAAAACATCATCGAGAGAACATTTGCTAGAGGAAAATGTTAATTTATTTCGAATTTTCTAAGTCGTAAATCGAAAGTTGAAACAGCGAATTACGCGTCTTGGTGGGCTTTTTCACGGATCGTTGAAGCGTTGAAAGTTTTGCAAGTCGAATCTATACTCGCTGCTCCCTTGCCAGTTATTATTTACAACGAGGCCAAGCGAACCACGAGGAAGGAACGTTCGATGGGATTGAATTTTCCAGGAAAGCGATTCCCGACTTTGGTTCGCAAAACGCATCTTGGTTAAGCACGCTTTCTTCGTGAATCGACCGACCGCCTTTAACAAAGCGAACAAGGAGCCACAGGAATTCATCGCTACACGACTATTTCCGCGTTGGTTATGGTTTCCGTTAAACGAAAAGTCGAATTTTGCATGTGGTCCACGTGGCGTAATGAAAATACCGGCGCAACTTGCTAAATTAACGTAATTACCGGTCCTGCCGGCTGGCGTGTATCGTCTCTTACCATTAATTCCAGAGTAATAATTAAATTACGAGACACCGGGTCCGGAAACAGTCTTAATCACACACAATGCGTGCGCTGGTTAGTTAGAAACTCCTTCGCGTAATATTTTAATAGTTGTTCAATTTAGAAAGTTGTTTGTACCTTTAATTTAAATTTATATTTATGTGAAATTCTAAACGATGTTGCTCGTTTATCTTGTTCGAATAATTGTTTTCCTCCCAGAGTCCGCGTAGTCACAAAGGAAATTTTCGCCTCGCGTACCGTGAATCAAACATTTCAACGCATGTATGACTTCGCTCGGAATATTTGATGTTTCAAAAGTTGTTGTTTATCATTACCAGTTTCGTCACGGTAGCTTATCACGACAACTACGATCGTAACAACGTCCGCGGTTCCAGTACGAAGAGTTCGCGTGGCACGCTCTCGAGCTTATTACTTCATTGGTGTACTACGTGACGCTTTCACGAGCATAATTATAATTAATGCGAACGAAGGCAGAGCTTGGGGCGTCATTTGGAAGAGTGGCCATTATTAAGGGCGCAACGCGGTCACGCCAGTGTCACTGTCGGTGCGTGCTCGTTGGTAATTCTGTGGCGTTGATAACCGGCGCGCCGTGCCATTAGGTGGTAGATTTTATTGTCCACCCCGCTCCCGATAATCATCACGATACCTTAGCCCACACACCCCTGGCTGAAACGCGCGTACGTGACGGAAATATACGTCAGTAATCAGTGTACGCACCTGTGCGATATACGGGTGCTCTCCCAGTTTATCCTGACCATACCGAATATCCCCTCGTTTCGTGACACGATCGAGCCTTCGACAGAGAAATTGTTTCCTTCGACCTGATTCATATGCCCGTTAATCGAATACAGAAGTCCTTTGAGCGACTGCTTTTAGAAATCGTGCTTATTAGACCTCCCTGTTTTAATCAAATTAAAGCGCAGCACGAACGTTCTTCCGCCGTCTGGCTATCGCCGTTCTTTGCTGAATCGGAAATCGAACGTTCAAATGCTCTAACCGTAAGGATAATTGTAATTTCTTCTTCGCGCATCGAGTGAAAACTCTACCGACTATTTACATACATACAGTTTAATTCCAGTTTTCAAATGGTATGTTTCGATTATACAAGTATCGTACGGTTCGGCTATGCAGCGGAAGGATTATGTTCCTATGGCGTCGTTTACGTTTCTTCTGGATCTTGTAAGAATTTAAGAGGGACAGAAAAAAAAGTTAAACGTATATGTGTAGGAGAGAGAAGAGTGAGATAAATAAGAACAGGAACATGTTGTCCTGCCTGAATATATCATATTCACGCAGCCATATCGAACGCACGTGACAGAATCATAAATGCGGAGATTATTTCTAACGTCTCGATTTGTTAAGAAGGAGTGTTTTGATGACTATCTCTCGCTTTGACTATGCGAGCAGTATTTAAAAATAAAAATGCTAGGATATAAACGGTTGCCCGAAAGAAATAGAAGGTTGTCCTATGAAGAAGAAAAGTGATAAGCGTAGCATCGCATACGCGAGTCTCGTGTATCATTGTAGAGTACACATTTTCAGATGTTGCAAGTCTACAGTATCTTTCTCAACTTAGAAATTGTAAGAACAACGAGTTTAATTACGAGAACCTTGTATTTGCAATTTTTTGTCTCATCAAACCAAGTCAGACTGAATAACACTTTCCCTTGTCGGACGAATGCTCCGGTCAATTGAGCTGGTCGGATGGATCCTCTCTCCCTGTGTCTGATATCTGGATGGTTGTCGTCTACGCAAGGTCAGCGACATTGTTCTTTTTAAACGAAGCGATACGTCTTTATCAACGCGATGTCATGGCTAATGTAGGAAACAAGTTCGACAACACACGGCACGCATGGAACGTTGAATGGGACGACGCTCCGAATCACGGTAATAGTTTCTAGTATAGCTGGATGTCACGAATATTAGTACGGTCGGTGAAACATCTGTTTTCTATTAAACACTAGTGTACGGCTTCCTTAAGAGTAAATTACATGTGCCGAGTCGATGCACTATGTTGCGAGAAAATGTTAATTTATTATAACCGTTCCTTCGTAACACGGTGCGATGAAACGACTTTTTTATCCATTGCATTCGAACGCATTTAAATATTAGAATTATACGTTGTGTAGAATTTTGAAAGTAATTTATCATAAACCTGGACAATTTATTTCCCGTTTGTGTTATCGGAAGATCACATCTACCGGCTACGATATATTTTTCAGGAACTATTTATTTCATATTTTCAAATTAAATGTTTCGCGCACTGAAAGGAGTAAGGTGTACAAATTTCAGAAAATATAAAGAAACGCGTATCGGTCAGTTTACGATAACAAATGCAAACAGGAATAAACGATTGCTCCGTTTAAACAAGTTGGAATATTTAGCTTTTCAGCGGTGCTGTTTTAAAATAGAAATCTGAAAATCTGAGAGAAAATCCGTGCTTGAATTACCTTGTTATCTGGCAAGGGGAAACGTTGATTACCGAGATTTACGGATATTCGTGGATTATTTTGTGAGTTTGAGTTCCGAGAGTTTCTTCCTAGATGGTTTGCTCGACTTTTTCGAGGAGGTTTAAGATGTTCTGATTTAGAACGTTTATAGTTGTGCGTAGGTACGTGATTGCCTGACATTTCGAGTAATTTATTATACTCATTCTGTGAATCAGAGAGAACAGATTGTAACAGAAGAATCCGTTCGAGATCGTACAGAATATAATATCGCTCTTGAAAAGAAAACAACAAGATACCGTCTTAATACGATCCTAATATGAAATAATAATTCAAGCATAGAGATTATATCGATCGAAGGAAATCGTACGTACACCATTTCCAGTTGTGAATTCTGTCGGCTGAAGATATACATTTAGCTTCGAATCGAAATTTGTATATATCATTAAAACATAAAGTATTTCCTTTTTATGATTTTGTATCGCATAAATATTTTTCAAGAATACGTTTTATTCCATGTACGATTATCACAGTGTAAGCAGTTGCCCTCTTAAGGGATATCGCAGACAACGAACATCGACCACGTAACGATCGTTCGTGTACCATGTTTATTATAACTTTGGTAACGTATATTGCGCGAATATAATATCCTTTAATTACCAGTTGAGAAAGCCAGCAATCTATTCAAGTTATTGTAAACACCAGCATTACGATCGATGTAACTAATACGATAAAACGCATATTGTTACGGTAAGGAGCCGTACAACGCATATTATTATCGTTTCCGCTGATACGATCTAAAACTTGGGCGGTAATAAATAGCAACTGGTCAGTCGGTGGTTGCTACTGACTCGATTCTCGCCCATTTCTTTCCTCGATGTCGACCATTATTTTTGCAAGATAATCCGCGTGTGGTTATTGCGAACACGTAAAGGCTATACATCACGGAACGTTTCGGAGCGTTAAATATAAAGCCGGAATTAGAATCCAATTATGGTAATGTTTCGGTAAATATAAAGAGCGTAATTACGGCTTAGAGGCATTCCACGGAGTGGAAAATACAGTACAGTTCATATTTACCCTTATCGTGTCCTCGGTGGCTATTAATCATGGGGTCAGAGTCGATCATTACCTCTATAGCAGCGAGGGTTATCGCGAATTTGTAATTATAGCCTCCTAATATCTTCCTCATCAGGATAGTAATCATGGTCACCAAATGTCCCTAGTTGATCGAGATTGTCCCCAATTCCGATATTCCCCATCCGTGACAGATGCAGGCGAGCTTTAGGTAGATAGATGACGCGTTTGTTCGTCGGATCATTTCGCGTGCACTCGTCAGCGACGAATGCGTATAATAAATAATTGTTTCAAGCTTTTAACCCCTTAACCTACGATTTACGTTCGTGAATTTTGGCCCGAAAATGTAAACAAGTTCGCGCAGCCTTCGAGCCATTCGCACGACTTGTGTAGTACGTACTACGGGCTATGCCTGTAATATTTACGTTTGGCCCGATCATCGTACTACGGGCTATGCCCGTAGTTGTAGATTAACCCTTTGAGTGCTGTGAGCGCATATAGGTGTCTGGCGAAAGCTATCGGTGTGGACTAAGGACATATATATGCGTTTTCTGTAAGTGCCCGGCATGGACTAAGGACGCATGTATGGGTTTTTCAATTTTTCCGAACACCTACGCAGAAGTAATACTATTACGTTTGTGTGAAATAAATATAAATGCATTCCTTACGGCAGTAAACAAATGCCAATAGTGCCTCGTTATTGTCGAAGTGGTCACCACTTGTAAGAAAACTCTACATCTGGTTTTTTTAGTTTTCTCAAGCACTGAATTTTTCACACACAACTAAATTATTAACTTGTGTTAATATTTACTAAATTTAGTTTTCTAGTTTATTGTTTTCTAGTTTATTACCCAAATTCTAGTTAACTGTAAATTTCAATGTTTATAATAAATAATTAAAAATAACTAAAATATAACGCTCTTGAATCATTTAATCTCGTGCAAAAGAATTACTATAACTTATTACGATTTGCGCTTTGAATAGTCAATCAACAGAGTTTAGTCTAACGAAAAAGTATTCCGTCCACAGCGATCGTCAGCGCTAGACGCGCGCCGTCCTTACGGACGGCATAGGCCGCGAGTATTTAGCACTCAAAGGGTTAAGGGGTTAACGTCTAATCGTAATTTGCGAAATCAAGTCGGTATTCGTGCTTATTTACACAATGCCGTTCGAGCTACCATACTTTTGGATCTACAGTCCCTAGATGCATTAGAAAGTACGAAATTTAATCGTAATTCTACGTTATATTTTCCTTAAAATATATCTTCTTTCGCTTATCTCCGTTGTATAGCTTCTCAAATTTAAAGCGTTACCTACACAATGTTATACGTATCATCGTTAAGGAATCGTTTGTTCGACATTTACAAAGGAACTAAAAGTTCCCGAAGTGTTAAATTAGCGTCCGATTTAAGTTCGGCTAATGTTAATATTTGCGAGAGAAAAGTTACATAGCTTACTGGAAGGCTGGGCATATATATAGCGAATGTATGTAACTAGGTATGGGGGTGTGTTCCCTGTACCAGACAGTTCGAGTACTTTAAAAATTTACAACGAGAGTTTGGGAAGTGGAACGCGTTTAAAAGGGAATGTATAATCGTTATTGATACTTTCCTTACCTAGAAAGATATTCAGCGCGTTTGTTTTAATACGTCTATCTAAAATTGAATTAATTCCTAAGACGGCGAATATGTTGTAAAATTGCCAAAAAATGTCACTTTTCCTGCTCGATTCGCATGTATATTAAATTTCTTATACCTTGTACCACCATGTCCACTTTTTATCTCTGACTCAACGAATATGCGGGCTACCAAGCGAATCGAAAGTGATTCGATGTCGCAGTATGCCAAAGAATCGATGATTTCACTCGTGAAAAAGAAAAAAAAGAATCGCGTTTGCTACTTCTCCGATCTGACACAGTACAGTTGAAAATCTCGGCGTAAAAACATCGAGACTGGGGAACGTCCTACACATCGTTAAACAAAATCCTCAACCACTTTTCCCCCAAGCGACAGAGTGCGTGGCCGCGGGTAATTGTGTGCGTGGTCGTGTTCCACGCCCGTTTTCTGAACCGAGCTGAGCCACCGCGACTGATCCCTGACGTCACTTCCGCCGCTCGCGATGGCTCCCTCTTTTAAGATCCGACATAGATTGGGGGAGCAAGAACGAACTGTTCGTGCATGAAGTTTTACGGTTCGCCTTTGTTTGTCGTTCTTACGATCGCAAAACGCGGTCCCGCAGGAGGAAACGGACAAAGAACACGGAGAGTAGATACAGAGAGTAGAGAAGAAGACGCGAAACACGGATGAAAAATTTCACGTCCGACGTTTTTATCCGTTTCACGCGGCGTGCTTCGCATCATCGTGCCGAGAGAACGTCGCGCGAGGGGAAAAATTTCATTTGCAAAAACGAATCGTGCTCGTTTCCACTTTCCGAAGGCACGCGGTTTCTCGTCGATTTATTTCGTGCCTACTAACTTGCGTGCGGCCTTTTTTCTCTTTTCCTTCGCTGACCCTGGATTAACACACCAGCTTTTATGGGTTTCCCTTCGGCCGAGTTTTATGGTAGTCCGCGACGCAGGGGCAACGCCACGTTGTTCCTGTTTGTATGGAAACTGTGAAATGTGAACGAGCGAATAGGATAGACAGAAACGTTAACAATCGTGGGTATATTCCGGCAAAGATTAACGCGGACTCGTTTGAAAACAATTTCTACAAGCTGTTTGCAACAAAGCTGGGAAAACTAGCGAGATCGCGGATTACACCGATCGCTTAAGCTTAAATTTTCAGTAAATAGTAAATAAGAGCAAGAGTGAGATCTCTGTAATTGCAAACCTCAAACTGCTGCGAAGTAAATTGTAGACCTTGGAATAATGGTTTGCTTTTCTTTAATCCTTTGAAGAATGGGTCTAGTTTTAAAGTACGAAACGTTACAGGGCAGAGTAAATTGCTCGGGTTAACTCTCGCGTACTAAGTCCCGAAAAATTTTTAAGCGGTTAAAGAGCAAGTGGTATTCTTAAAAAGGAAATCGTGGTTGCAATAGGATCTCTTCGTCTACGCTAAGATTTAAATTTGCATACGAGTAAAACTGATATCCCGTTTAATTTCACGAAAGCTGAGCGAGTGAAGGGACAAAATTTATTTAATTGATCAGACATAGATCAGAAGAAAATTTCTTTCCATTCCTTGGTTAGTGTGCATATGCGTGTATAAAACTGCAGTCTGTATACGTAGTCAGCAAATACATAGTTTTGGTGGAATACACGTATGCATGCGGTTCGCGATAGAAAATTTCATCCATTTTTATCGCACTGACTGGCGCAACAGCGGGTAGATACGCGTCTACAGGATCGAATTAACTCGTAAAGCCTGAAAGTGGATTTTACGAAGGCTTTCGCAGATCAACCTCAAAAAGTAGTAAAGAATAACAATCGAGGTTTATGCGTAGTTGGTACGTTCCAAAAAAGCGCGATATAAAATGGCAGCTCTTGCGGTCCTCGTTGAAACGACTAAAGTACGTCGCGGTTTATCGAGCAAATGGGTCAGCGCTTGGTTGTGTGGTCCAGAATTAACAGAATTTGACAATATGTCGTAAAAGACACTGTTACGAGTCCCTGTTTCCTGTATGTAACATCAACGAGGATGAAATGTTCCTTTGAAGAAAAAGTAGAAAGTACGATAATGATTAAATACCGAATAATTCGAACGGCGATTCTCCAGAAACAATTGCTGCGTATTCAGCCTTCATCGGCGAAATTAACGATAACGAATAAACAAGAATTAAAGTAAGAGCAAAAAAGAAAAAAAAGAGAAGATATCCGCGTCTAACGTTCTGATAGTAACGTTCGTGCATATCTAACTGCTTCAGCAGCGATGTCTTTGATCGCGCAGAACGTCGGAAACGACAGGACGTCTGTTTATAATTTAAAAATTGAAAATCAACGACAGAAGCCGCAAACGAAAAATCATTCGAGTCCGCACTTTTCGATCACCCGTGCTTTTCATCCTGCGACAACCACGGCTAATTTTTCAATAGCCAACACCGCTGGTACGAAACCTGAAACGCCTACGATGAAATTTCGACAGCATTCCCTGCCCCTTTTCCCCGGCTGTTTGATCAAGCGCTTAAATACTTGCGTCTACTTTGCGCGCACATGCACTAATACACGAACGTTGGACCGCTCGGAACGCAGCGTTTGTTGCGGTCCAATGAAAATCACATCGCACGGTAAATTCGAATTCCCTCTAATTTCCCTACTCATCCGGGTATGACATTATTGGAATAAAGGCTCGAGCCGCGACAGGAAATCGAAGCAACCGGACAAATATGTGACTGAAAGAAGAAAGAGAAAGAAGAGAAGAAAGGCGGAATAAAGTCGAGAAACTGAAAACTCACAAAGAGATAGAGGAAATATAGGAGAAACGGAAAAGGAAGAAAAGAAAAAGAAGGAAAGGGTCGAGTGGAAGACGCGGAGGAATCGGAAGGTGCATTGGAGAGGTTGCAGACGGTCGACGACGCGATGCCCGGTGACTGTACGAGAAACATGGATGCACGAGGGTGGCTAAAAGGGACGAAGAGTGTCGGCTGACTGGGGAGCAAAGGCACGAGGGAACGCCGACGAGCGGCACGGAAGAAGAGGCTCGATATATACGTAGTACGTATGCAAGAGGGTGAAAAGAAGCAGGGTGGAGAGACGTGGTAGAGAGAAGGGAGAGAAAAGGGAGCCGAGACGGAGGTGGAGAAGACGGCCGGCTTCAAAGGAGATAACGATCTTTGCTTACGTTAATTACCGTCTGACAAGGATGAACGACCGACCAGGGTAGATCCCGATCAAAATTGATTGTCTCGAGAAGAAGGCCGTGACTGAATGTGACCGAATCTGCGACTACCTGTTCTTCGATAAATCATCCGGCGGTAAAGTAATCGTATTAATCCAAATCCGATTGAGAGGAGAAGCGTAATTGTACGTGGCGTATATAGAGCAAATAGTAAAATAACCGGGTAAATTATGTCGATCGTGCCGGGGACCAACAACCATCGTATCGTCAGAGATGCTTGATAAATTGTTTCCGATAAGGCGACGCGGCCGCCTGCCGAACGAAATTGTAAGTGGAATATCGTTCGTCCTGGCCGGGCGGACTTGACACTAGAACGATTAAACTATCGATATTACGTGTTTCCGCGATAAATTCGTTGCGCGTGAAATTTTCGCACGATCCCGAATGCCAGCGAAACGCATTGCACCCAGCTGGTAATTCATTCGTGTTTACCGTACCCTGCTACCGAGGCGGATAAATAGCTTTCCGTCTAATAAAACGAATCTTTCATTGCTGCCTGTTAACGCATAAAGAACAGTTCACGAGTATTTTTGGTTATCGTTGCGTGAAATTGAGATAACAAACTTGCCAATACAGAATATGAAACACCTTTCTTACGAGTAATGATCAAATTTCGTGCAATGAGATTTTTATATTGCAATTATGTAACTTGTTATCGCTCGAACGTATATTTGCGCATATATAGAAATTGATTTCGATTTCGAATTTCGATTACGTAGTTTTTTCAAGTGGACCACTTCGGTAAACCTTCCAGTAAACGCGCCTATCGTACACTGCAAATGGATTAAGTAAAAATCACTTGCTTACAAAATTGTTTGCGATTGTAATGAAATTCGTAAATCATTATGGACTTGTTAATTAATTAACGTAGCTTCGCTGAAGCGCGTAATTCAGCATAATTTGCTGTAATAGTAACCGTAGGCACTTTTTAGCTATAGCAATATAAATACGTCAGTTTACGCTTTCCCTTACATTTTGAGTGTAAACCTATTCGTATATATTATGTTACGAATCACTTCGTTTCAATATCTATAATCACTATATTTCTTTCTTTTTTTAAAATTCCAACAAATATTTTCACACATACGTTTATATAATATTTAATCGACTTATTCGTAAAATGTAATAAAAATCTGTTTATAAATATCTGCTGCATTGTATTTGACAGCTATTGAAGCTATTACCTGGAAAAACGTTGTTTCAAGGCACTTGTGCAATTTCATCATTTTGCGTTACACATCCATAAACGCGTGTTTAAATAGTATGTCAAATAAATTCCTGGTCGATATTATTACGTGTGCTTCAACGAGGCTCGATCTCATTGTTATATGCACCTATATGTAGCTGGCTCTTATTATTGCGCAATGATACGTGAACTTTCCTGAAAAGAAACGTAGCCTGGAAAATGCTACAAGCGTGAATAAGAATTCAGGAGCAGCTGGGAATTGATTTGTTCGGGGTGATAGTCCCCGAACACGGAATACGAACGGGAAATGAAACAGCAACGTTTGCTTCGCCTAATCAAGCATTAACGAGGAACGCGTGGATCGTTTATCAGTTTGTTGACAGCGATTCTATAAAGATAGGAAGGGACTTCCGAAAGCTATCAAAATTTTTACGACGACCCTTTGTCGATAAGTAAGCACTCGTCAAAGGGGAAGAAAAATTACACGACATTGGTTGGAAATTAACAACAAGGTAGTTTCTAGAATCCAGGGGATCGTTAATCGCCCTGAGATGAAACGGAATTCGCGAACCGTTTAAATAATTATTGCACGCCACACTTGATGGGCCATGGCGAGTTCGAAGCAAAAATAACTCTCGCGTAATTACTCGAACTTTCCACGTGAACTTTAAATACAAATTAAAGTGAAAATCGATGCTCCGATGAAACGAGTTATAAAATGACTGTGCATTTTCTTGCATAAGTCTTTTTCAACGGAAAGCTGAACGATCGATGGAAAATAACGAAGAAAGAAATACTAATTAATTTTTAACATTCGATATCCTATTACAAAAACGTTTAATTTCGTGAAAGGCTATGAAACTTGTTTAAATATTCCGAAACGATCGTAAAATTTCTTGAAATGGATATATCGAAATTTCTCTAAATACTCGAAAAAGATCGATTTCATCGATGCGTATTTATTTAAAAGCGAAACTCCAAGCGGCATTCGTATTACATCGATCTGATTCTGCCGTCAATGGTAGAAGAAATACTCGAGTGTACGGAATTAAAAGCGTATACATAGATTAGGTTGTGCGCGTTCTACGGTATCGCAGGCTCGCGAAGCACCGTTAAAGACCCGGTACGAAAGGTCCACCTCGAACTGATTACCGTTCTCCTCAAACAAATTACATCGATAAGCCACGCTAATCCGTGAATAGAGAGACGCTCTTATACGGATAAAAGGGTGCAGAGGCAAGGCAAATCTCGGAGCCTCGGAAAAACAGGAATTGGGTCGATCGACCGAACTCTTTAGTCTTTACCTCCGGTGAATAATGCCGCCGCCGCTCGAGAGGCCTCTTCATCCCTGCTTTAATGGAAGAACTGGCTACCTAAACCCCATGGAGAATCGTCGCTTAACATACCCTGGGACGATAATCAAATAGTAACGACGCGTAATTGTTGAGAGCCGCTAATACGAGACCCGAGCATTCCGCGTGGCTTTCGATAAATGTTTCACGACTCGACCGTATCGTAAACGCCAGTCAACCAGCCGGAATTTCTCCTAAGAACGCTACTGCGCCATGTAATGTTTGTTCCGACACCGGCTAGTAAAATATTTACTGGCCCGTATTTTCGTAACGACCAACGCGAAAACGGAACCACTGTTACGAGCCCCGCGTCCTTTCAATCCGAACAACTGTCTGTAAGAACATCCGTGACGAATAATACGATGGTGGCGAACAATGCCGATTCTTGTCCTCTGTTACGGATTTTTCACACACTCGGCCGGTTAGCCAAATATCGAATATTCGCTCGTCAAATTCGCAACCATTCGAAAACCGCAACTTTACAACGGAGCGGGTAACTTTCTTGACCCGTGCTCGTACTCGCATCGAACGCGGTTATAAAAGCGTTGCGTTTCCGCGTCGGTGCTATGTGGAACGCGTTTTACCGCCTTCTTTTATTACCGTAATAGAACGTATTGCTGTACGTGTACGTGAAGTTCGCGAGAACACACCGATGCTTTAGCTACGACCGGGCGTCGTTGGGGAACAAACGGCCAGTTTAAGGCAAACATTTAAAAGTTCCCGTTTTAATCGCGGAAAGAGCGTGGTTAGTGTGTGACTTTGATGGCAGCGATAGCGGAACCAGCAAGACAGGATGGTCGAGGCGAATCGAATATTACGATCAATGATTAACGAAGCGTGATAAAGATTTTGGTGACAGTGACGTTACCGATCGAAGCTAAAACGACACGATTAAAATTAATGAAATCTAGAAATCGACAAGGTCCATCTATAAAGATATACGAGTATAGATACCGAATGAAGCAGGTGTGTGTTAACTGAAATTCAGAAGTCGAGATTTTAATCGTACAAGCTGATCGTACATGAAATAAAACGCAACCCGTATTTATATGTAATTTTTTTAATTGAGTATAAAGCGTTCTTTACGCTTTACAAGTATTTACCATGGCGCGAGTACGTATCTCGTTAAAATTAGCTCTATAACTATCCCATAGGCAAAAGAAGGTAATTAATTCATAAGAATGATTAAATGTTCTTGCACGTATAAATACGAGGAACGCAGAAATAGCTCAAGCAGCATCGATAACAAAGAACAAATGAAGCGTGGAAATTATTTTACGTTAAAATAAACATATACATACGTAATTGATATAACGCGTTAATAACTAAAAGAAACGGTCGTTGCTTACTTGTGTTACTACATATTATCTCGTGCAATTTGCAGCAGGTTATAAATGTAAATATCTCGTACGATCGAGTCCGTTAAATTTGTTAAAATTGCGATTAACGATCTACGGGGATCCGTCATCGAAAATATTTGATAATTGAATTAAATCGGTAAAGTAAATGGTGAGTGAAAAACGAAGGTACGAGATGCACAGTTGCGAAAAATTGCCAGCTTGAAAAAATGAAATTATAAATGATATTTTTATTTTAAAAACTCGACGATAGTCAATAGTTAAAAGGTAACGTGACACTATCGCGTCATCTATTTTTTTCTCTATTTGCTAAAAAATTGAAATCTGTTTGCAGGTCGAGTATTTTTTGACCGAACATCGTATCTACTACATTCGCGTGAAATTCCAACGATAAAAGTCCGCTATTACGCACAACGAAAACTAAACCTTTTGATCTCGCTAAATGGCTGTTATTTGTTCCTAACTTAACCCCTGAAACGAGCAATTATCATTCAAACTGCGTACACGCGCAACGTTGAACACTGATTGAATATATGTTTGCGTAGGGTGGAGGTCCGCACAGGGGTGTAAAGCGTATAAATACAAACAGTCGCGCATCCACGGCCAGGACGAATCGAATGAATCTATAACGGATATGACAGAAGGGTTACCGTTTTTCCCATTACTCTACCCTTGTGTATCAGAATCCGGAAATTACCTGCCGTCGTATTATCATACAAGGGTCAAATCGAGACCTCGGTTGTCCCTCTCGGCTCGATTCAACCCCGCGTTATCCTCGTGCTTTTTCTATCTCCGTCCGGTTCATAGTCTTCTCCGGTGCACACACGCGAGATACGAGCTCGTCGTTCGCCAATCAATAGCCTACGTGCCCTGCAGTCCGAATTTTCGACGCTGTTGCCGGGAATGAAACTGCCCCGGAATGTATCCGCTTGCGGTTAAAATATCTGCCCATGTGCTCGAACCGTTCGGAAGATCTCGTTGCCGCTGGAGCCAACGGCAGACGACCACCAACGTTTTGTCGAACGTTCCACGGGAAATTAGTCGTCGTTCGTTTCTCCGTCGAGAACCGATTTCGAATACAACGAAACGCGACGGAGATTCTTGCAAATCAGAAAATCAATAAGAACATCTTCTCTTTTTGTCTTGTCTCTCTTCTGTAGCATAGAACTCGCTTACAAACAAATTATTCATGAAGCATCATCTTTTCGAAAGCTCCGCTTGGGTTGATAATTTATTCGAAAACCGCGATGTATTCGAGAGTTGTAAACCCGGCCTTCCGTCACTTTACGTCGTAGCAGAAAGTTTGCCGTTTAGTCACATCCGGCGTGGTTCGTTTGAAACGCGCGCTTAAACTCATGCAAACGTGACTGCTTTCGCGAAAGAACCGAGGAAAAATATCTTCTCCGCACGGCTGGAAAAAGTTTAATTGTTCCGGCGGATAATTTTTCATGGAGACGGTGGTGCTCGTGCGCGGGATACTTTTGTTGTGCCATTTCGCCGTTGTTTGGTGCGTTCGCAGCCAGAAGGGTTGCGATACGCGACGAGATTCAGCGCACGAGGTATGAATAACGCGGTTAGATATGAAAGGCTATCACGGGGAATTAAAGCGTAATCGTTTTACCAAAGAAAGGAATTAAGCTGTACACTTTTGGCAGGGGGCTGAACTTCTGCTTTGGTCACGAAGCAGCGAATTTCATCGCGCGGTTTTAAACACCGGACTTGTGTGCGATGTTTGTTGCTGCTACGAATCCCGGCAACACGATCCATCAACGTGAGAACATCCATCTGGTCGCGTGCTGGGATATTCTGCTTAAATACTTTGCGACGAAATATCAGGATTGAAGGAAACGTTTATGTTGAATGTGTCGGCCGAATGTTTTATTTTCAGATCGTTTATGAACTAATCAGGCGGAGCGAGTATTTAGCGCGGACCGGTTAAACGAATATCGATAACAAGGCGAAACTTGTAAACTGGAGATAAGAAAAGGGTTTATGTTACTTTTAAAGAAAATTTTACGACTACCTAATACTATTGTACGATAGAAAATATGTAATATTAGGAAATTCCATTCGTCGGAGAATTTTTCCTCGAGAAGTTTCTTTCGTTCGAAAATGAAAGGGAATCAGATCAGTCAGGGATTGGCAGTGAATTTCAGGAACATTGGGAACTTCCCGATACTCTGCAGGAAGGACGTAAAAATCGATAGTTCGCATACTCTATGGAATCAGGCAGATAAAGCTCCTTCGAAACATACCCATTGGCAACTTTAAATATTTCCGCGTGTCTGTTCTTCGTTGATCGTAACATGTAACTATTAGCGAGTACACACGAACATCGTTATCCTTGAAAATACGATACAGAACTAGAATATGATTAATCGCTTCGAAAAATAAATCTACTTTGTTTTCATTATCATCGTTGTTCGTTTTTAAAGAATCGGTAAGAATATAATAAATTTATCTTGAAGAATAAAAAAATCTTCTTACCGTAGCGTTTGATTACGATGTAAATGGAGATGTTTTCACGTTCGTTAAAATCCGTATGTGTATGTTGGCCGTAATAATTTACTGATTTCGATCTATTGAAGTCATTCTAATAGCTGTTCACGACGCAAGCCTTTCGAAATTTTTCAAGCTTTGTCAATTTAAAAATAATAAAGATAAAGGTTCACATTTTCTTAGATGCGGTTGAAATTAGCAGAAATTTTGTAAGTATAATTTTACAGGAATTTAGTCGCAATAATATTATTATTGGCATCTATCGTTATTTCGCTACGCGGAAAATCATACTTCTACGTTTAGAAAAGGAACACGAAGGTAAAGCCTCGCATCAAGAATGTCGTTTCCAAGATCTCATTCCGCAAGATGGAATGCTATGAATAAATATCGATAATTCTTTATTATTTTTGACGACAAGAGGACGTCCTAAGAAACGTATTACTCATAAACGTGAATATTGATAAAGAAATAGGAAGAAAGATGGAAAGAGAAATCCATCCGAATTTTATTAAAATAAATAGCGAAATATTTTCCAAAGTCGATTTCACGACTATAAAAAGATATTTTCTTCGGAAGCTTGAATCGATATCGAAGCTTTGCAAATTTTAGCAATAGCCACCGTTAAATGACTTAAAACTTTTTAACATTCATCTGGGTAACTTGAATACGACCAAATAAGGAAGACGTTTTATATTCCAAACCGCTGTAATTCGTGGTGCGGTAAAAAATTTACGGACGAAGGAAACTCATGAAAGACTTATCTCTAAAAATTCCAGGTATATCTGAATATGCTCTACTTATTTGTAGAGCGTTTTTTGCACGGCTAGATCTGGAATTGCGGTTTCGCTATGCTGGTGCATTTTGCGCGTAATTGAGAGTTCCCGATGAATGTGGCGAGCCGATATTTTTGTGAGGCCGATGAAGGAGCACGAGGATCGTAAATATACCTGTCGGCATTCGTCTTCCAACTGTTGGATTGCTTTACAGCTTGCTTGGAAGACCGTGGCACGGTTATGAAAAGAAACTGCTAGCGTGCCAGTTCGCGATCGTCCTGAAAGAACCGAATCCTTCCCGTCTCGATATTTTTTAAATTCATAGCTCTGGCGCGTGCGCTTTCAAGATATTAAACGAACGCAGAATATTCCTAGCATAGTTTAATCTCCTACATTGGTTACACATAGCCACCGTATGGTAAATGTAACTGTTTCTTCACAGTTTCTACGATCTTTGATAAAAGTATGTACTCGAGCCACGAACGTTCCGTTAACGAACGTTTATGCCAATGAAGCGCTCAACTTGCAGAAATTTTCCTATTCCCAAAACATTGTCGTTTAAAAACGAAAGGTATCAATAACCGAAGAGGGAAAATCGAAGCATTTAATTAAATGTACGTGTATTACGTGTATACAATACAATCGTGTTCGTGTCATAACGTGACGGTTCTATCGATCTCGAATTTCATGTAAATTACTATTTCTATTCCTAGTCAGCTTTTCCTTACATCCATTTCCCCGATTTCCGCAAATCCTCTGTAGTAGCGTTAAGACACGTCGCAGTGGTAAATTCATAAGATCGGAGATAATCAACGTTTGACGTTTCCACTTGGTTCATCCAAATCAAAATGACTCGTCTACAAGCTTGTGAGAAATGTGTGGCCTTCTATCTTATGGTTTCGTCGGTGCACGCTGTTAGAGCATCGACTATAGGTGACATTCGAAAGAATCAACCGCGTAATGCTCACATTTGCGTGGAACGTGCGCGGATTGATCGTTTCCAGAATCTGTATGGTAAGCGAGAACGGTTGTATGATGGAACAAGCGGAATGTACAGGTAGTCGAGGTTCGGCCGTTACGCGTAATACACGTGGAAACGTTGTTAATTATACCGAAGTGCGCATAGCCGGCCACGAAACAAGCCGTTCGAAAATTAGCAAATATCCGCTAATGCCACACGAGCAGTGGCATCAAGTAGCCCAGACCGTACCGGGGGCCGATTAAAAAATCGTAAACGCGCTCACGCGAATAAGCCACCGAATGTTAACGTTACGTTCGAACGTGGTAAAGGAAATTTCTGCACACGGTCGAGCAAAGCGCGATTAAAAGGGCCCAAAGGCCCACCGAATGGCTGCTTCGGACGAGCAACTGCCGCGCCGTTCTATTTCCCCTAATGCTCCGAATCTCGCCCTATCTCTCTTCCTCCTGCTTCGTCTGATTTCGTTCCTCCCTTAATCTGCCACAATTCCGCGAATTTACCACGCTCTCGTTCCCCTTCGTTTCTCATTTGCACCGTTCGCTCGGTTTCTCTTATGGTTTTTTCTTTTCTGGTTCGTGCTTAGCGCGCGTTGCCTCCCGATCGTCGTGCTCGATTCTATTTCTCCACGATGCGTTCGGTGACGCGAGGGCGGGTGCGTGCCTGCCTCGGAGAGCCGGTTCGAAAGTTACGGGGAATTTTTTGTCTGACGCCGTACCACGGCTTGTTTCTGTTTTGTTCGGTATCTTGGCAGAGGAAAGCGGATAGAGGCGGGAAGAAGCATGGGCGGCAGAATCGAGACAGAAGGAGAAAAACAGATGCGCGGATAAATAGAACAGAAAATAGGAGCGTGACAAAGAAGGAATGACGCGTGATAGGGGAGATGCTCGGCGAAAATTAAGGGAGAAAATTGTGTGCGACTTATGGCACGTTTCCAGAACACCGTGTACGCCGTAACAGCCGGCATTACGGTGGCCGTGTGTTTTGATAAGTATTTGTATTTATGGTTTATAAAGACAACTGGTGTGTCAACCGGTATTCTTTCCTTTTTAGCTGCACAATTGATTGGCAATGTTCGTGCTGCGGTCCTTGAAATTGCATTAAAGTTGTTTGTCCGCAAGTAGGTAACGCGATAAAACTAGTTTCTATGGGTCCGATAAAAATGTGAGCGCGGGTTTATATTTTCGTAATGGACTTTTACGGGCATTTTTATTGGCTCGATAAAATACGATTTTCGCTCGAAATTCGAGTATTTAGAAGATAAATTAAATCTTATGCCAATATTCTTTAAACATAACGAATCTTTTCGTAACATGCAATTCCTTCTAAACAAAATTGTGAATCTCAATTTCGTGATCAAAATTACATACAGATCCTAGAAAAAAGTATTAAAACGTAATTCGAGTTTTCGTTTCATTAGCTTAAATTATTTAAAGAAAATATCATGTATTATTTTTTGATATTAGCAAACCATTTCGAAAGTTAATCGAGATCTAAATAAAACCACCAAGAAATCGTACAGCCGAACTAAATTAATTTCACCTTCGAGGATTTATATATCAAATTAACTCTTTCAACAATAAAAGTGTCCATTTTTTATTCCTACTTATCTGACACAGTAAACGATACACATATGTATAGTCTAACCTGTAGATGTTAATCGTTTATGGATCAGCGAATGTTGCGACTGGAAAGCAAAGTAATAACTGTACGTGTAAAAAATAGGGTGGTACGTTTCACTGAGAAAACTTTATTCGGTATATTACGACAGTATTCGTGTTCGATGTAAATAACGTAATAAACAAGTCGACGAGTGATATTTGTTTATTACGAGTATTCAGGAAGATACTAAATGAAATCCTCTTCCGAAAATATTGCCGCACACTTGTTACACGCTGCGGCCAATACCGAACAGCCTCGCTTCATTAAGCGTTCCATGGCCTGGGTTCGGTTAAAACAGAAACATCCAACGGAAACGCTTAATCACCCTCTTCTCCGCCTCTTTTCGTCAAAGCCCCACGGTGTACGCGTTCCTGGCTCATCCCTCCTGCTGGATGCGCATCTGTCTCCTGTTCGCGCGTTCCTCCGCGATTCCAATCTTCTGGCGCAAGATTCATAAAAAGAGTTGCGATATATATATATATATATATATATATTTATATCAGATCGAAGACAAACGTTGTTCCATGGTTGCGCGCTGTATCGATTCATGTTCATCTAGGCAAGATGAAAAACAAGCGCAGATCGTTTAATGCGCGACCTGTGCGCCATTTGAAAGTGTGGAAAACCAATACGGGGTTATCGTTCCACCAGCCGGGCCGAGAGTGCAGTTTTATTGGAATTAGTTTGAAACGAGAGAGCGAGAGTCGAACGACGAAAATAACGGTTGAATAGAGATGCTCGAAGCGCGAAAAGTTTCTCGTTATACAGAGAGCAACCGGCCGATATACGATCGGAAGTAGCGAAATTGATGATTTCGATGCTTACTTTATTAACACGTCGCGGGCGGTCAGAAAATCGGCGGCTAACTAAATAGCACTCTGTCGCTGCGCATCGATTATCCGCCATCGTTCATTTTCAAAGCTCGTCGTCTCCGTTATTATCTCGTGAAATTAGTTTAAACGGAAGGAAGAGTTAGGTGGGCTGCCGTTAGCCGCGGCAGAGGACATTAATTTATAACAAGCTCCCTTGAAATTAACCGTCGATGGAAATTAAATGTCGCGCCGAATTTACAGTGTTAACGAATAGAAAGGCGTTAATCGCGGGTCACGAAATAGGAAGGTGAAATTAAAGAATATCATCGTTGGGAATTACAACTGGGAAAAACGTTGTCTTTGCGAGTCACGCGAACTTTTTGTCTGGTTAAACGAAACGATGCAGATATTTGTGGAAGAAAATGACGGCTCACGAAATGTGACGAAATTTTACTTGTAAGGTAAATATAGAACTGATCGTAAGATACGTAACGTTAATACGATTCGCTCAACACCGAAAAGAAAATACACGAATTACGGCTGCTGGTATAATTGCTATTCGAGTTTCGAGGACAAGTGGAAAAGCGTAAGAAAAAAGCGAACCACGACGAAGAGACACGGTGATTTCGCGATGCTGCAGGATTCGAGGGGAACGCATGGTTTTTGTAAATATGGCAGCACGTACACCGTCGCTGCTCGGATCGTAAAAAGTAAGGAAAAAGGGAAAGCGAAGCGGAATAAAGAGAAGAGACGTGTTCGAGCGAACGACGAAAGGGTTGGATATCGAAAGGAATATATAGTCGTGTGTTCCGCGCGACATACGAGTTATCGATATCATAACTCGAGGAACTTGGATACATGCTGCCTCGTCCTGTATTCTCTGGGCGGCGCGACGCGACGTGTCCTCCAGATCGTTGTCGTCGCTGTTCCTCCGTCTCTCGCCCTTTCTTCCGCTCCTCTTGGCTATATAATGCTCGAATCTGAGCAACTTTTTTATTTATCGGCTTCCTCGGAAAATGTCTCGCTGCCGTTTCCTCTTTTGCACCCTCGACGATCTCCGTGCACTTCCGCGCTGCCTGAGCCACGTTTCCTATTCCCGCGCAACCCGCCTCTTTCTTCTCTGGCCTTTTTTCAAGCCGAGCGACAACCCCTGTCTTTGTTCTCCCCCGGTTCTTCCCTTCTTCCTCTTTTTCTTCTCGTTTCCACGCTCCGTCTTTATTGCCTCTTGTATTTTCCGCTATCCCTACCCTCGGTTCTGCTCAGCTTCGCGTATTTGTAGCGTTTTTTTCCCTCGCCCCTTCCTCGGCCGGTTTCTCAGTCTCGTTTTTCCGAGTAATTCTGCGCGCTCGTCTCATCAGAACGCGGCGGTCGGTGTCCTACGGATTCTGACGCTGTCTCGTTTCCCGTGAAAGCTAATTGTACTCGTTGCTTCTTGTCGTCGCGAGCGAACTCCACGTCGTTCTTAGTTGCAGAGCTGGAAACTGGGTCTTTCTTAACTGGGTTGGAGTGCATGCCTGTTCGTTGGTTGGTTCGTTGGTGTGAGCGCGGGCGGCTGCATCTCTCTGTGCCGCCGTGCGAGACTATACAGGACGATACACGCTCGTATACTTATCCGAGATTGTATATATGCCGAAGGGTAGAGAAGCGGCAAAGTGAGAGGGAGCCAAAGCGGAAGAAAGGGAGATGGGCGAAGGGAGAAACTCAAAGCGGACTAGTAGACGACGAGGACGACGCAAGCTTACCGTGAATTTAAGCTAACGTCTTCGACTGGAACGCCACGTGAATTAATCCGGTTAATTGTTGTATACTCTGCTTCCCTCTACGCCGCTTCTTTGCGCTTAATTAGACACGTTCGACTACGCCAGGAGAGCAAGTTAAACGGCGTTTAATACGAGACGAAAAGCGGAGGGATCAGGATCTGGCTGCTGGTGTTTGACTTTCGGCGTCGTTCGGTCACTGATTAAAAATCGTCCTCCGAAATTTTCGGTAATCCTGTCGCGACGGATCGTAATCGCTTTTGTAGAGAATCGACCCGTGTCAGCCGGACGAACGAAAGAGAAAGACGCGCTCGTCTTTAATTTCGTCGAAGACGAAGTGGGCTTTTTATCGGGACTAATTCGGTCGGGAAGGGTGAAAGCACTTCCGAGGGAGTGCCTCTTTGGATTATTAATTTCACATTTCCCGGCAAGATCGAGCGGCCCCCCAACCTATTTGAAATTCACCATCGTTCGTCATAATCGGTTTGTATCTAGCTACTTTATTCGAAGATCGACAGGTCTTTCGACCGGCGACTCGCTTTTAAAATTCGCCCGTTTGCAGCTTGAAAAGCGGAATGGCCGGCGAACCAATCGAAACTATCCAGTTTCATTCGCGCAACGCGAACAAGTTTCCATTTCGTTGAAATCGATGTCGATTTTTACAAATGCGAATCCGGTGGAAATGGTCGGAGATAAAGATAGAACACTCGCGTGTAAGATATCTTCTGCCTTTTTTGTTTCTGATACCCTTAAATTTGAGACGTTGATATCAATCGTACGACCGATAGTAAAACAGATGTACGAAAGCGAAAAGTTCGACACGATAAATGGAGGAGGATTGGTCAGGGAAATCTTGTTTCGAAGATGAAGCAGGGCGACCGTCGCAGATATTGGGGTGAAAATGGGATACTACGGGCTCGAGAGAGGGTATAACGGTGCGGCTGATGAATAGATCAAAGATGGTCAGGCGACGTCTGTGCGTTTTATCACTGGAAAATCTCCCTTGCTGTTCTGTTACTAGATCCAGACCTTACCGTGCAGAGCTTTTAATCTGTTTTCCCGTTTCTTTGCTACCGCAAAACGATATTTAGTTGTACCGATACGTTTATCTCGCTTAACTGTTTCTAATCTTAATTAGTATGCGCCTCGTGAAATTATTTGTTTGCGTTGTTTGTTTTCACGTTTAAAATCGCGTAACTTATTAAAAATTTCTGTACGGAGATCAAAGGCGTATTTAGGCCACGAACGTGTCTCGTCGATTTAAACGCTCCAACGATGTCGATGTGCGACATAAAAATCAGTCCGCGCAAAAAGCGTTATTCGAATGAGGAGAATGTTGGAAAAAGAATGATTCGCTCGATCGTAAATTGCATCGTTATATTGCGACATCAGCGAGACATTTGTCGTCATCGATAAAAATTGTTCAGGCAAATTTTCTCCTTTTCTTTTTTATTTTTTCCGTCGGTGATAACGATACATCGTTGTTGAGTCTTCCCTGACAGGTTTTTGTTTCCCGTGACTGACGTAAAAAGAAGGTTTGACACTTGCTGCACTTTATAACGAGACTGTCGCCATATAGATCTGTCATAGCCATACGTGTTGAACCTTTTGTGCAACTAACAGAAAAGGAGAAAGAATACAGGGTGAGAGAGCACCGTCGAGAGAGAATACAAACAGAGAACACAGAAAGGAGCAAAGACAGGGACACAGGGCTAGCGCTTTAGTCAGCTATTAATTTTGTATTTCGCTTAAACACGCGACGATGGGACTGCACCAGACGGAAATTCATTTCCAGCGCTCTCTCTCTTAGTGCAGCGGAGCGACCACGACTCTTATTGGATTCCCTAGCCGAGAGGCCTCGCTCTGCTCTCAGTTACAGAAGCGGTTTATCGAAAGTTTAAATTATTTCACCGCACGACGTCGACCGACCGAGCGAGAGAGACTCGGATCCGCTTGATTTTCTGTCAGCTCGAAAGAGAGAAATAGGCTGGAGCGAAGGGCGGAATATCAACCGGCGAGTGACACGCGTGAAAAAATGAAAAAAAACTAACAAACGACGAAAGATGGAAGCTTTTGCCACGCAAGGCAAAAAAGAAATCGATCGAAAATACTCGATCTATAAAGTATAAAGGAAATTTGTTTGTTTCGCTCTATTTCGATAGAAAGTATAACAAAAGTGAAAATAAACGAGCGAAAAGACTGAGAAGCGATCGAGACAAATTGCAGATATAAAGGAACGAATAAATGAGTATGAACAGGGTAATGAAAAGCAGTGCTAGAAAAAGAAAGGGGAATTGGGAATAGCGAAAATTAAGAGAACCCGCGGGAACGGAAGAGTCTCGAGGGATTTGCCAGCCGGAAGACACCGCGGAGAGAATCGAAAGAAACAACCGGAGAGTACGAAAGGTTGCGGAAAAAGTATAGTTCGTGGGATTATGGGCGAGAAGCGAGAGAGTCTTTCGTCAAACGGGCGCGGTTGGTTCCTGCCTTATATATGCCTCTCTCTGTCTCCTCATCTGGGAAAATCGATGTTCCGCGACCTGGAACGAAATTCCAGGGAAGATTCCAGACGAAAGACCGTTTTCGCGGAAATTCTCGCGAGTTAATCGCAAATAACGCCCGCGCGCAGCCGAGATGATGCTCGCTTAGCTATTTCGTAGCAGGACGCAATTCGATATCGTGGTATAATAAAAAAAAAGAAAGAAAAAGCAAAGAGAGAAGCCGAGAAGAATGGAAAGAAAGCAGAAAGAGTTTGAAAAGAGAGAGAAAAATATAAGAGGAAGGTGGGAGAAACATCCGGCGAAACGGTACCATGGGACGCTAAATACGCGCGGGCCAGCTGCGTGTAAACGATAAATCGGGTGCACGGGGCGGGCCAATTATGCCGTTCCATCGGCAGAATTATTGATGTTCGATGTGGTTCCGACAACCAGATTCCGGGCAAACGACGACTTGCTCGCACGGATACGGAAATTGAATTTTCTCGCTCGACGAATTCGTCGCGGTACGGACACGTTGTCCGCGGAAATTCTCCTGGAGGTTTTTCCATGATGGAACAAAGAGGGGCAGCGAGCGGCGTATCAGCCGATGCCGACCTCGCCAGACATTTAATTGATCATTTTCTGGCCGCTGAATGACGTGGAAATTGTTCGCTCGTTCCGACCGGACCCCCTCTCCGCTCTCTCTCTTTCTCTCTCTCCCTCTCTCTCTATTCCCCATTCTGTTCCCCTCTCTTCGTCTAGCTTGCTCTTTCGTTATTGCCACGGGAATATCGTTATACCCTTGAAACGTGGTCGGCTAATGCGATCTTGATCGTCATCGCTTTGAACTGGAACGCGTTTGTCCGTTCGTTCGATCGCGAAACGACGCTCCGATACTCATAGGAGCACACGAGCGTGCTTTCGGTCTTTGCGTCCGGACAAATACCCGAACCAGTGTTTGTTTAATCGATTCGACAGACTGCCCTCGATCGATAAAGACACGATGATTACATGTGGAATTACGGCATAGTCATCGAGGGTCGAAAGTGTCGAGTCGCGGTGACGTTAAAGAGCTCGTTGCCAAATATTATAACGTGCGAATCTTCGGAATATCACGTTAGATGAATATGGAAATTTCATTCCGTTTTATCGAGGAAAATTGAAAGACCGCCAGACGGGTTCGTTCCCAGCTGCATACTCTTCGTTATCGCTGTCGTGTCTTTTCGTTACCTCTCTACCACCAAATTTTTCATGCTTAGGATGGAAGCTATTATACAGGTTGTAACGGTACACCTGGAACCTGAAAAACGACGAAGAAACTTCATGCAATCGTATGTTCTATCCGTTTTAGTTTACGAGATAAGTATAACGAAATTTTTGTTTCGATTTTGCGTTATCTAATTATCTTTACGGAAGATGCTCGCAACGATCGCGTTGCGTTTCAAGGGAAGTCTGTAGACGCGTTGTCGTGAATCCGGTTACACTCTGAATGGATTCCTGAATTATGCATTTCCCGAATTTGTCGCAAAGCTTGCCCTATTCAGAACCTTGGCATCTCGATATTTTAAATAGGTTTCAATTGCGTGTACGAAATTCTTTGTATCCCACAATCGGAGACAGACAGAGTATGTATTTATACGAATTCTCTGAACGTATGTTCTGTTACACCCTGTATAAGCTATTTTGATATCATTGTTAAAAATTTATTTTATACTTTACAATTCCTGGTAATCGCCATATGATACTAGTAAATCGATAAACGCAGCCTAGTACTAACATCGATAAAGCAAATCGAGAATTTGGCAAGAACGATGATAGCTGAAGTCGATAGGTTTCGGCGATCCACTTATGCGAAACCCATACGTATAACTCAAGAGCTATTTCAAGGCAATGAATATTTCCTAGGTCAGTTGTCTTCCGAACTGCAAATCTCTCTTCCGTTTTTGCTTCCATTCGATAATCAATCGCTTCCGTAAATTCGTTTTCGTCGATCACACTACCGCCAATTCGGTAGAGCCTTCATTGTCTTCGAGTAAAACATACCCATTTTCGATTTTCGACAACATTCTCTCTTGGCAAATTTGTCGGTAGCATTTTCTCGGTATATACACCGTCGATTTTGCGCGTTTCTTGCGTACATCGTTTTCAACGAATATGATATCTCGTATGATTAATTACGATGGAAATTTCATAAACGTAATAACATTCTTGTTTGTACAACGTGGCACGATAGTTTCCATAGAAATTTTGCTATCGTCTTCCAACAACGTCTTCAGTAGTATCTTGATCAGAAATTTGTAATAGGAATATCAAAGGTGAAAAAAGTAATAACAACGCGATTGCTATTTAAGGAGAACACGCGAATCGAAATTATCGGAGTTTTTTTGCAAAAAAATGTAAACTACGACTGTCCGGCAGGCGTGCCATTATTTCGGCAGAATCAATTAACGCGAGGTCCGCGAGCAGTCGGTTCGATGCGTTTGCCAGGTCGTTCAATCGCGGCAGTCCCGTAATCGATATTTACACGTGGTTCGGTCAAACTGTCAGGCAGCTGTACGCGTGTCGCTCGACATTTCAATGAATAAAGTGACCAGCGTCACCCTAAATTTTCATGCCCCACACTGAGAGGGACCAGTCGATCCCCTTCTGCGAATTATCGTTGCTAGACATTATGGTTTTCGTTCAACCCCTATGAGAGCCCTACGAAAGTACCCCGACATCATGACGAGAATCGGCTCGAGATTGTCCAAACGTATTTTTCCTTGTTTATTTTACTGCACGTCAGATCGTCCTACTACTAATCGCGGGGAGGATCGTTTCGGTTGAACCCTACGTGCAAAGTCAACTCTGATATTTTCTCTAATGCCACCATGACGTGTGCAGCTCGGTTCGCGTCGCGTTGCACGATCCACCGGTGACACTGGATACGCAGGGATGTCTATAAATCAGAGGTTAATGACGGTGGCGGGTATGATAATTGTCCCGTAACGATGGCGGCACGACGCGGGCGGCGCCGTGTACCTACGCGAGGTTGGGATTTTGTCCTGCACCGATATACGATAAAATGAGTAGAAGTCGGTCGCGACGATGTTGATATCGTATTGTATAATACGGGGTCAGCATGAATTATGGTAACCGATAGACAGTTATGCACGCATACTATTCCTTAATAAGCGGTTGATAACGCCGGACGAGTATAAATCATTCTTCGTAATTGGCGCGATCCACTTACACCGTTTACTCGGCTGAATATCGCCGAGATTGAAAAGCTCGTTTCGTTTCGCTGTTGCGGATATGGATCGAGGAGCGATTCTAATTTGGTTCTAATCTCTAACGTCCCGTTTTAACGGGCAATTAAAAGTTGAACGAGAATTTTCGCGATAAATTATTTTTTACGCTTTTCCTTTTTTCTTCCTTTCTTTTCTTTTTTTATTTATTTATTTATTTTTTTTTTTTTTTGTTGTTGGGACTAAAGTAATCGTTAAAAGTAGTTTCGAAAAAATTTAGACGGTGGATGAACTCGAAAGTTAAAGGAACGAAGAAAGAAACGATGACTTTAAGCGCAGAGGCGTAACGCGTTGCTGACTGTTGGCATAAGATATAAATCAAAAATTATGTGTTGCGCTTCGAAAGGGGTATTTTATTATTTCACCCGCGTAGCAAACCTCGGTATTGAATTAGACGAAGCAGCTGGGCCCGCATGAATCGTTTATGTATCTGGGCGCCGCGCCGAGCGGACGTACTTATTGAATTAAACATATTTATTTTTATTTGTATCTATTACATGGTTCGTAACATCGTATTTAAAGCCAATTGGTCGTCTTTCGTAGAAATCATTTCTTTATTTCGGGAGAAATATGACTCGAGAGAAATGTAAAATAATATCGTTCGTATAATAAATTATGTGGCATCGTATCGTCGGTTTACTAGAATGGGGGTAATCTTGCCTACTAAAATTATATTATCTAATAAGAAAAATGTCATAAGCCATAAACTGTATTGATTTTTTTTTCTTTTTCTTTTTTAACGGCGAGAAATATTTTGCTAGAAATCCTGAAAAAATTCGCCACATTAATATATTATTCCCAGAATTAATGTTAGAATAAACGTAATGAAATGTGAATAAATTATTTTTCATCGAAAATGACAGATCGAAGCATAAATGTTAAGTACCTATATATGTATTTAATAATCAAAGAGATCAATTATTACCTGAATTAAAATTCCCGAACTCGTCGATCACGTTTCTCTACGTGTACAATATTAATAATAGGAGAAATTCGGAACATATACCGTCGCTTAATCCTAACGAGAGTACAGGTATTTCGAAGCTCGTTGATCTGGAGCAGCAGAAACGGAGCAACCACTCTAAATCGTATAATCGAAATTACATTATCAATCGCAACGCAATTCACAATCAAGCCAGTTTCCAAGTTACAGCAAAACTAGATGGCTGAAATAATTGCAACATCAGCTGACGTTTGCTGTAAATTCCAGACTTTGGTCGCCATCTGTCACGCAAACTTGGCGCCATACGCTCCGGTGGTTTCTTACCAATCTACAGCGTGCCGTGGAAAGTTTTGTCCCTCAACCACCCTTGTACCATCCCTTTCGCCCTACTCGTGCCTCGTTTTCACTATTGTGCAGTCCGTTGTAGAAAATATCGCCGCTTGCGTATCATCGACAAATAATTACAGGCCTTACCTTCTTTCATTGTCGAGGCGAGAACTTTTTATCTTTCGGGAAACTTTTAGCGCATAAAGATGATACCCGAAGTCTCCTAAATGGCTACAAGAAACTACGCAATAATGATATTTCACGGTCGTATACGACTCTTCCTCGCAGCTTTGCACCTCGAAACGAACACCATCCTTCGAGCTCGACTCGTCGCGCCGCCGAGAACTTTTCAATTTTGTAGATTAAAAATACCTACACCCTTTTGTTCCGTCATACCGGTTCGAACTTTCTCAACAACGGTCGATCGATATCCGTTGTCGTGCCTAAAATAATGGAAAATATAGTTTAAAGTAAAAGTAAAAGCGATTTATTCTGATAGCGGCATTATCAGATTATTTTGAAATAGAAACGTCCGCGCGTATATCGGATCGATACAATTACGATATCGGAATGAATGCATAACGCATTACATTGTAAATTAGTTTTACTTGTAGCGGTATTGGTTGATAATAAATGGATATGTCCTTCACCTATGATATCGGACGTCATAGCTAATTTATATCTGGTCGTGTGATATTATTCTACACGTTGCAATTCTATACACTCATAGTTACGATGTATCGATATTTTACTAAATTAAGCTATAGATAAGGCCATTTCAAAAGCCTGTCACACGGTTTTCCAATCATCTATCGATAAAACTATTTGCTGTACACTGATTCGCAAAATATTTCATTCACGGACAACAACGCAGTGTGTTTCGATTCACCAAGTCGAAACGAAGTTCGATCAACTGTCCGTAAAAAAGTTCGTAAAATAAATTCGGAATAAGCCCTTGAATATTCGAGATATTTATATACCGACCGCCAGCTTCCGATTGTTCGATCAATCCAAAAAGTTTCCCAGCACGAAATTTCATTTCGCGGAGAATGCCGGTGGTAGCCGGCTTTTTCGGATTCTCGTCTCGCCGCTGCAACGACGCCACACCTGTAAGTATATCGACAACGGCGCGACGCGGTCGTAATTCGCTTTTTATGATCTACTCGGACACGGCCATTCTCCGAAGATTCATTACGGAGCGGTCTAATAAAGCCACTCACCGCGCCACTTCGTTTCCATTTTCCTCGCTCGTTCTTTTTTCGGCGATCGCGACGACAACGCGAACAGTGCCGTAGTGCCATATACTTCCGGCGTGACGTAAATTGAGCAACGTCGTTGAGATTCGCCAGAGGTACGAGCCACGGGAGTCTCACGGAGAAACGAAGCCAGAGAACGAAAGAACGAACGAACGAACGACGGGAAGTAAGTGGGACGTTCCATGCCAAATCGATCAGCCATTCTGATCAAAGAGAGGGCTTTGAATGTAAGCCGAGTGCTCGGCCGGGATTGCCAAGGAAAAATCTAATTTGAAACTTAAATGGAGGAATTTGTATCCCATTGCTCTTATGACGACTCTTTACGCGTAGGAAATGAAAATCACCGGAGGAACGTTGCGATCCTTGCGCGATTCCATCGCGATTTCCGTTTTCATAAGACCGTGTACGCCTGTATATCCAGCTCCTCCTGCTCTGTGTCGTTGATTATACGTTTACCCTGAAATACCGTGCGTTCTTTTTTTTTCTTCGTTCGTTCATTCCGAACGTTCATTCGTTCTACGAGCAACAAGCGGAAAATTGTTTTAAAACAACGACGCGGTTTTACGAAAGAATTTATAAAAAAGCTATTTTTCAGAATTTAAGCGTTTAAATATTCGAACGGAGATGTATAATTCGTTTCAGAAACATAAAAGATAATTTTGCTCCCCTAATCTTAGTAAATTCGCTTCTGAAAAGATTTATTATACTTTACGCGTTCGAATAGCCATAGCATTGTGAAAAATTTTCTGTCACTCCGTAATTGTCAGTAGCTTATAATAACTTACAGGCTCTGCAAACTTTGAATCTTTCATATCTCTAAATTGCGTACCGCGCAGAACAACATACGCGTATTCAAATTTTTGACGGTTTGAACGAAAACAGTTTTATGCCCGGGATTGCCTTTATGAATGCAAAATATTTTGATTTAACGGTAAAATTAAAACAAAACTTGCTTCTTATTTTTCTACTCTTGAACGTTATACGAGGCAGGAATTGACGATATCACGAATTATGTTCGGAAAACTAAAATCAGAATAAGGAACAATTCAAATGTACAATTTATACGTATGAGGATGCGAAGAGAGATGGATTTATCGTTTTTAAGTAATTTTTAATAAAAACTTGTATCCGTCCAACTTCGATACAAAGTTAAACGGGTTGAATCTAAAGCATTAACATTCCAAATAATCGTATCACGATTTTCAGAATTACTCCACTCCTGGGTGTTGTAATAATTACTCAATACTTTTCCGCGATTGAATATTCTACAATCCCA